>NC_068937.1:23946767-24546767 GCF_016801865.2 Culex pipiens pallens
TTAGGCCAAAATTAGCTACTTTGTCGACTATTTTACAATAGAACTATTGAATAAACAAATAAACCAATCCAGGTTTTTAAGCGAAGATGGCGTTCGAATGTTGAACGTCCGAAATGTCAAAATCGCGCAGTAGCACCAACATAAAAAAAATGTGGCTGTCATGTCATTGCACACTTTTTCCGTAATGTTGGTACCATTGCGTTATTTTGACATTTTGGGCGTTCACCATTCGAACGCCATTTTCGTTTAAAAAGCTGGATACATGTATCTTAAAGTTCACGTTTTCCCCTTTCTGAAACACCCCTGGTTTTTAAAATTTGATTGTTTCTACGCATATTTATAGCCATTTTAAAATTATAATTTGACTTGCATGCAAGTTGGAAAAACTTGAATGAGAACCAACTGAAAATATAATTTTAAAATGGCTGTAAATATGCGTAGAAACAATCAAATTATAAAAATTAGGGGTGTTTCAGAAAGGGGAAAACGTGAACTTTAAGATGACTGTATTGGTTTATTTGTTTATTCAATAGTTCTTTTGTAAAATAGTCGACAAAGTAGCTAATTTTGGCCTAAACTAACATTTCAAACGGGTGTATCTCAAAATTGGGACCATTTGGAGCAATTCTGGACCCGGATTCGGATTCAGCAGGCAAAAATCTACTAGGAACACATATACTCGTCTCAGAGACAAAATCTTGTTGGACTGTGTAATTGATAAAAAAAACTTTAAAACGGTGAAATTGCATGAAAAATTTTGAATAGTTTGATACCTACATTAAAAATAAAGGAAATTTTATTTTTTATTTTCATTTTGTGAAAATTTGAGTATTTCTCAATAAAAAAATTTATTTGAGTTAAGAAGCATTCAAATTTCGCATCGCTTGATGCCCAAGTGCACATTATGAAAATTTGAGTTTTTTTTCGAAAAAAATACGGTAATTTGCAAAAATTTGAGTATTTTATAAAAAAAATTGTTAACAGTTAAAAAGTATACAAATTTTGCTTCGTTTGAAACCCACATTGCAAATGAGCAGTTCTCTAGGATTTCGGTCATTCGATTTTTTTTGTATTTTTTAATCCGACTGAAACTTTTTTGGTGCCTTCGGTATGCCCAAAGAAGCCATTTTGCATCATTAGTTTGTCCATATAATTTTCCATACAAATTCGGCAGCTGTCCATACAAAAATGATGTATGAAAATTCAAAAATCTGTATCTTTTGAAGGAATTTTTTGATCGATTTGGTGTCTTCGGCAAAGTTGTAGGTATGGATACGGACTACACTGGAAAAAAATAATACACGGTAAAAAAAATTTGGTGATTTTTTTATTTAACTTTTTATCACTAAAACTTGATTTACAAAAAAACACTATTTTTAATTTTTTTTATTTTTTGATATGTTTTAGAAGGCATAAAATGCCAACTTTTCAGAAATTTCCAGGTTGTGCAAAAAATCACTGACCGAGTTATGAATTTTTTAATCAATATAAATCAAATTTGCAATCAAGAAGTACTTTACTGAAATTTTGATAAAGTGCACCGTTTTCAAGTTATAGCCATATTTAAGTGACTTTTTTGAAAATAGTCGCAGTTTTTCATTTTTTTAAATTAGTGCACATGTTTGCCCAGTTTTGAAAAAAATATTTTTGAAAAGCTGAGAAAATTCTCTATATTTTGCTTATTTGGACTTTGTTGATACGACCTTTAGTTGCTGAGATATTGCAATGCAAAGGTTTAAAAACAGGAAAATTGATGTTTTCTAAGTTTCACCCAAACAACCCACCATTTTCTATCGTCAATATCTCAGCAACTAATGGTCCGATTTTCAATGTTAATATATGAAACATTTGTGAAATTTTCCGATCTCTTCGAAAAAAATATTTTTGGAATTTTCAAATCAAGACTAACATTTCACAAAGGCCAAACATTCAATATTACGCCCTTTTAAAATGTTTGTCTTGATTTGAAAATTCCAAAAATATTTTTTTCGAAAAGATCGGAAAATTTCACAATTGTTTCATATATTAACATTGAAAATCGGACCATTAGTTGCTGAGATATTGACGATAGAAAATGGTGGGTTGTTTGGGTGAAACTTAGAAAACATCAATTTTCCTGTTTTTAAACCTTTGCATTGCAATATCTCAGCAACTAAAGGTCGTATCAACATAGTCCGAATAAGCAAAATATAGAGAATTTTCTCAGCTTTTCAAAAATATTTTTTTCAAAACTGGGCAAACATGTGCACTAATTTAAAAAAATGAAAAACTGCGACTATTTTCAAAAAAGTCACTTAAATATGGCTATAACTTGAAAACGGTGCACTTTATCAAAATTTCAGTAAAGTACTTTTTGATTGCAAATTTGATTTTACATCGAAAAATGAAGTTGAAAAATTTTTACGACCAAAATTTCGATTTTTTGAAAAAATCAGTATTGATTAAAAAATTCATAACTCGGTCAGTGATTTTTTGCACAACCTGGAAATTTCTGAAAAGTTGGCATTTTATGTCTTCTAAAACATATCAAAAAATAAAAAAAATTAAAAATAGTGTTTTTTTTGTAAATCAAGTTTTAGTGATAAAAAGTTAAATAAAAAAATCACCAAATTTTTTTTTACCGTGTATTATTTTTTCCAGTGTAGTCCGTATCCATACCTACAACTTTGCCGAAGACACCAAATCGATCAAAAAATTCCTTCAAAAGATACAGATTTTTGAATTTTCATACATCATTTTTGTATGGACAGCTGCCGAATTTGTATGGAAAATTATATGGACAAACTAATGATGCAAAATGGCTTCTTTGGGCATACCGAAGGCACCAAAAAAGTTTCAGCCGGATTAAAAAATACAAAAATTAAAATTGAAGAAAAAAGACCGATTTCGTAGAGAATTGCTCAAATTATAAAAAATAGAATGAATTTTAAATTTAATAAATTTGAAAAAAAAATGAGAAATGTAAGGACCTTACAAGAAAGTAAAATAAAAAAAGAGTACAAAATTTTGTATTGGTTGATACCCAGTTTAAAAATTATTCTAAAAAATAATAATATCGAAAAACTACGGTTCTCTGTGATATTTTTAAGTATTTATGATTTGAAACTTAGTACATTATCAAAAAAATATATTCTTTGTGAGAGCATTTAAAATTCAACATGATATTGATGGATTTAGTCAAGGCTAGAATGATTTAAAAAAAATAGTTTTCGTCCGTTGTCGAAATGACGATAACAATAACGTAAAGTTAACCCAAATTTGCAATCAAAAGTACTATCATTTTCGATCAATCGCACCTTAACAAAAAAAAAGTATTTTAAGGGATTATCCCTTAAATTTTGTTAAGATAAATTGTCAATTGCTCATTTTTTACAATTTATTTACAATTTTCATTTCAGATTTTTGAAAATCAATAATATAGTTAGTTAGGCCGTTGCAAATATTTTTCAAAGTTTATGTCGCCCCCCTCTTCAAAGTTGGCCTTAATAATCAGGGGGCATAAAACATATTTTTTCGAAAAACTTCAAAATTTTAATAAAAATTAAAGTTTAATCAACTGAATACCAGTTAAAATGTATTTTCCCGCGTTTATATTCATATTTAGCATGTTTGAACTCCTTTGAAAACATTTTAAATTTTCATGAAATACCAAAATACAGTCCCACGAAAAGTTTATTTTTGCGAAAAAATAAATCCGTCAATACCTCGATATTTTCAAAACTATTGAAAAGCAACTGTACGTCTTTATAAAGCATTTTAAAACCATTTTTTCATCCAAATGTTGAAACCAAGGTTTGTAATTTCAATTTTTATATTTTATTATTTTTTTTGCAACGAAGAAACAAGAAACAAGAAACAAGAAACAAGAAACAAGAAACAAGAAACAAGAAACAAGAAACAAGAAACAAGAAACAAGAAACAAGAAACAAGAAACAAGAAACAAGAAACAAGAAACAAGAAACAAGAAACAAGAAACAAGAAACAAGAAACAAGAAACAAGAAACAAGAAACAAGAAACAAGAAACAAGAAACAAGAAACAAGAAACAAGAAACAAGAAACAAGAAACAAGAAACAAGAAACAAGAAACAAGAAACAAGAAACAAGAAACAAGAAACAAGAAACAAGAAACAAGAAACAAGAAACAAGAAACAAGAAACAAGAAACAAGAAACAAGAAACAAGAAACAAGAAACAAGAAACAAGAAACAAGAAACAAGAAACAAGAAACAAGAAACAAGAAACAAGAAACAAGAAACAAGAAACAAGAAACAAGAAACAAGAAACAAGAAACAAGAAACAAGAAACAAGAAACAAGAAACAAGAAACAAGAAACAAGAAACAAGAAACAAGAAACAAGAAACAAGAAACAAGAAACAAGAAACAAGAAACAAGAAACAAGAAACAAGAAACAAGAAACAAGAAACAAGAAACAAGAAACAAGAAACAAGAAACAAGAAACAAGAAACAAGAAACAAGAAACAAGAAACAAGAAACAAGAAACAAGAAACAAGAAACAAGAAACAAGAAACAAGAAACAAGAAACAAGAAACAAGAAACAAGAAACAAGAAACAAGAAACAAGAAACAAGAAACAAGAAACAAGAAACAAGAAACAAGAAACAAGAAACAAGAAACAAGAAACAAGAAACAAGAAACAAGAAACAAGAAACAAGAAACAAGAAACAAGAAACAAGAAACAAGAAACAAGAAACAAGAAACAAGAAACAAGAAACAAGAAACAAGAAACAAGAAACAAGAAACAAGAAACAAGAAACAAGAAACAAGAAACAAGAAACAAGAAACAAGAAACAAGAAACAAGAAACAAGAAACAAGAAACAAGAAACAAGAAACAAGAAACAAGAAACAAGAAACAAGAAACAAGAAACAAGAAACAAGAAACAAGAAACAAGAAACAAGAAACAAGAAACAAGAAACAAGAAACAAGAAACAAGAAACAAGAAACAAGAAACAAGAAACAAGAAACAAGAAACAAGAAACAAGAAACAAGAAACAAGAAACAAGAAACAAGAAACAAGAAACAAGAAACAAGAAACAAGAAACAAGAAACAAGAAACAAGAAACAAGAAACAGTTTTGAAACAAAACAAATTGAACCAGTACCAACCCATTTCCCGAAACTTTCTTAATGGATTGTGAACGAAAATCAATACTTCTTTATCTGCATTTCTCGGTCCAACAACGTTCGGCGAGGGCCATTTCCAGGTCCTGCCCATGTGAACAACTCAAGGAAGAAACCCATTCCCAGCAAAACTGGACCATGTCCGGTCAAAACGCGCTTTTATCGTTGGCCAGTCCCCGGGAAGAGATATTAGTGCAGCACCAGACCCAGATGATAAATGAGCCTATGCCAAAATGATGTTCCAAAGCGCAGTGTTCTGAGTGGGGTAAAGGTGGCAATTGTTGCACATTTTTTTGAAATTTTCTCAAGATGGTTAGATTTGAGTTCTTTTTTTGAAATCGAATTGAAATCATTCAAAGGTGAGCAACAATTTCCAATTTACCCCACCCTAAAAAGATACCAGAAAGGAACAATTTTTTGACAATGTGCCAAAAGTTGGCCGCTTTCGGCGCGATGTTATCGGCTCCGCAAGGAGTGGGTTGGGAAGCTTTCTGCAGCAGCAGTCTGTTTCCACTCCCCTCTCTCCCCTCTATTATGGGGTTTGGAAAATCTTACAAGCGCGAAACGTTTCTATTTCGGAGTCGTCGTAAAAAAGAACTCTCCGGCGAAATGACTAAGTAAAATATGTGAAAGTGTGCGCTGAGGAGAGAAACGTCATAACCAAATCTGGTCCCGTGGAGATGGTTTTGGCGCACAGAAATGACCAGGCCGATGATGATGATAATGGAGAAGGAAAAAAGAAGGGGGAAATGGGGATGGTACCCATTACCCACTTAAACTGGGGAAAAATCTATAAATTTTCGAGAGATAGGAAAGCGATATTTTTATTTCTGGATTGTTAGTGTATGGTTAAGACATCTGAAATGACTGTTTTTTGCTTCAATGAGAAGTAAAAATTGGTTTAAAATTATTTGAATTCCACATTTCACAAAAATAAATTCCATAATTCAACACAGTCCACTTTCAGTACACCTTGCAACCCTCTCTTTAATTAAACGCTGTCGCTGTCACTGAACGAATGGTTTGCTCTAAACCCATCGAAGTGCATAAATTTAATAGCTCCACTCTAGTATCTATCTTTGTAATTCTACCACCATTCTGGTCTACAGACCATCCCCCCTAGAACACAGTGAAAATCTGCTGCAAATCCCCACAAAATAGCCCCGCCACCTAACCTCCTAACGCAATTGTTCGCTCGTTTGGGACCTGACTTCAGTTAGAACGAGCTCGCTGCGTAAGTGTCGAGATCCACAATCAGTGTTTTGTTCTGGGGCCCTCGTGTCCAGCTTCCATGGAGACATCGATGCTGTACATCGGCCTACTGTGTGTTCAGTAGCTCGTGATAGACGTGTCTAGGCTCCAGATCGTAGACTGGACTGGTAGAAGCCTACTAGATGTGGAACATGGGTTTAAAATGTTTTCGAGACTCGTTTTAAAAATGACTTAAATCACATTTTTTTTCAATTTAATTTGTAATTTTCAAATGATTTCAACAAACTTCAAGATTTCAAATTATTATTCTTTCACAATGTTTCTAAAAAGGACAATTTTGCGGTCACATTCATCGACGTAGTCATGTATTGAAACTGAAAGTGCGTTCCCTTTGACCTTCGCCAGCGTTCCATGGAAACGATGGTCCAGCGTGGCCCAGGTGCAACGCATGCTTTGCTTGGTTGTTTTGGTTCGCAGGGACGTTCCAAGAATTCCTAGGGGGTGAAATCTTCGTTGAAACTTTTTTTTTCAATTTCACCAGCCAAAACCAAAATAAGTATTTTTGAACCATTCGAAATGTAACTCCTAATTCAGGAATATTTTTTTATTGAAAGAGCGAAAAGTTTACAAAAGAATATCATTTCACAATGCAATTTAAACCAATTGTTTCCTCAACTCAATTTCCATACAAAATAGTTTCAAAGAGCTGTATATCAGCAACCAACAGTCTGATCAACAATGTTGAAAAATAAAAATTGAGAAAATTTGCTAAACTTGAAATATTTTCAAATCTAAAATTAAAAAAGTATTAATTTCGGGAATTAAATGTTAAGTGATTAACATAAATACATTTTTTTTTTCATTAAAAAAGTGAAAAGCAGTCAAAAAACAAAAAAAGCAAATGAGCAAACGACATTAATTTGAGGTTATAAGAAAAGCTTAGTATTATCCAAGGTTGCTTACAATAAAATAATCGAGGCTCTAAAATGATAATGTTATCGTTATTTTGATAATTCTATCAGCTCATTTTTTAAATCTTTCTAAAATCCACTCAATTAAACCAAATCATGTTAAATTTTGAATGCTTTCACCAAGACTATATTTTTTGAAAATTTAATAAGACCGTTGCAAATATTTTTTGAAGTTTATGTCCCTCGACTCTAGTCGGAGTCCGGGGGGGGCACAAAACATTAGTTTTAGAAATATCCAAGTATTGAAAAGATTTTTTTCGCCGAAAAAAAATTTTTTTTTTAGAATTCCACAAAAATTTAAAATGCTAAAAATGATTTAAAACGCAGGAAAATGCATTTCCAATTGTTTTTAGTTGGTTAAACTTCCATTTCTTTTAAAATTTTGAAGTTTTTTGAAAAAAAACAGGCGACATAAACTTTGAAAAATATTTGCATCGGCCTAAATTTCAAAGCATAAATACTCAAAATTGTTCACAAAATAGCGTATTTTTCTAAAATACACTAATTTTTTAAGTTTGCAATATCAAATGAAGTTAAATTTGTTATGCATTTTTACATTACATTTTCACCGATTTTTTTTTTGAATTTAAACCTTTCACAAAGTACAGTATTTTTACGAAAGTACTCAAATTTTCATGAATCTGGGCATCAAACAAAGCGAGATTTAATATGCATTTTCAGTTTATTTGAGCATTCATTTGATGAAACACTCAAATTTTAACAAAATACTGTATTTTTCGAAAATACTCAAATTTTCAAAATTCGCAAGGAAAGCGAAATTCTGAATGCATTTACTGAAATTGTCACGAGGTATTGTTTTTCATGAAAACTAAGCAACATTTTATATGAAGCATACAAAATTTGAATGCATGTTTGAAGCATGCAAAATTTCGCTTCGTTGGATACCCACATTACATATGCTTTTTTTTTTGAAAAAAATTAAATTCTCGCAAATACAGTACTTTTTTTGAAAATACTTAAATACTCAAAATTTGCATTATAGGTATCAAACCAAACAGTTTTTAATGCTTTTTTACTTGATATGATTTTTTTGAAAATATTAATATTTTCACAAAATACCATATTTTTCTCAAAAATTCAAACTTTCTTTACATTTGCAATATCATACGAAAAAAAATTCTTTATGCAATTTCACACTATATGCGTTTTTTCGGAAAATACTAAAGTTTTCATAATGTACAATTTTTTTTTTTAAAGTACTCAAATTTCATTTTTTGCAATTTGGGCCAGATTTGACATGCATTTTCAGTTTGTTAGAGTTTTTTTATGAAACACTAAAATTTTCACAAAATAATGTAAAAGTATTAGATAAAATAAATATTTTAATACTCTGATTTTCAAAATTCGCAAAGGAAGCTAAAATCGAATGGATTTACACTTAATTTTTTTCACTAAAATTTTTCATTTTTGAAAAAAAAATTAAAAATTTCTAATTTGCTATGTATTGATACCCGAAAAACGAAACGAAACTATTGGCACTACGCCCCCCGGGGCATGGCCTTCCTCTAACGTGGGATTTCTGCTCCAGCGCCCATGTATTGATACCCATACTAAGCTAAATTTTATATAAAGCATATAAAATTTAGGTGTGTGTTTGAACCATGAAAAAATTTCGTTTCGTTTAATACCCACATTGAATATCCTAAAAAAAAATATTTTCGAAAAATACAGTATTTTATGAATTTTTTTGTATTTTCCTAAAAACTCTAATAAAGTGAAAAAGCATACAAAATTTCGCTTCCTCTGATACCCATATTGAATGTTTTAAAAAGTTAGTACTTTCGAAAAAATATGGTATTTTGTAAAAAGTTTTAGTATTTAAAAAAACATTAATAAAGTGAAAAAGCATACCAAATTACCCGTATCGCGTTTTTTTACGGTATTTTGTAAACTTTTTTGAGTATTCAAATTTTGAAATTCAGGCCGTTGCAAATATTGTTCAAAGTTTATGTCACCCCAAAGCCCCCTCCCCGCTCCTTCATAATTTGTCCGAAAAATCAGGGGATAAAAAATTATTATTTCTTTTTCAAAAAAAACGAAGGAGGAAAATAAAAGTTAAATCAACTGAAAACAATCTAAAATGCATTTTTTTGCAATTCCGTCGTGAAACTACTTACTTTTCCTGTCATTTTTGAACGACGAAATAGCCTACTTTTCTGTACCAAAAATAACAGAATCGAATAGCAACACTTTTCAAAATAAATGCTGAAAAGTTCTACTTTTCAGCACTCAAATGGATGCTGAAAAGTTGAACTTTTCAGCACTTGTTTTGAAAAGTAACACTTTTCAACATTTTTTTTGATTTAAACGATTTATTGACAAAATACATGAAAATTTGACATAAAATTTCACTCAATGTGTGTTTTTTGGAATTGCAAAAAATGTTGTATGGAACTCGTTGCAAAACATGATTTTTTCAGCACTCTTCGTATTTATCCAACTCGGTGAACCTCGTAGGATAAATGTACGACTCGTGCTGAAAAAATCCTCTTTTTGCAACTTGTTGCATAAACTACTATTTCTGCATTGATTATTATATTTAGCATGTTTGGGCTGGAAAAAATATTCAGAATTTTTGTGAAATAATTTTTTTCGTAAAACTTAGATATTTTGGAAACTAATGATTGCAAAACAACCTGACAGGTGTATAATGCATTTTACAACACTTTTTTCATTCAAATGTTTAAACCATGGCTCGTAAATTAAATTTTTAAACTTTTTTTTAGATCCTCGACTTTGGTCAGAGGTGAGGGACATAAATTTCAAAAAATATTTGCAGCGACCTTACTACATTTTCAAAAAAATATATTCTTGGCATAGAAAATTTAACACGATTTGGTTGGGTAGATTTGAGAAAGATTTTTAAAATGAGTTATCGTCCATTATCGGCCAAAGAATTATCATAATAACGATAACGATAGATTATCGTCATCGTCCTAACGATAATTTTATCGATCAATAACCTTGGTATTATTAAAATTAGAATTAGATTACACAGAAAAAAAAATCATGGTAATATTACATCTGGGAAGGGGTACATCTTTTATGTCAGAAAAAAGGTGTAATTTTACCTCTGGAAATGTGTAAATTTACCACTTTTCTGGTGTAATGTCACTTTTTCAGTTTAAATTGAGGTATAATTACATCAGCTTCCAAATTTACATTATTTTTTTCTGTGTAGATTAGATTTACAACCTTGCTATTATCAACAAATTAAAACTAAACAAATGCCATGAAAAAAAATCTGTATGTAAAAGAAACACATGAATCAAGAAAAGTCATAATTATCGTCGTTCAAAAATTGGTCAAATGACCGACCTAAAAAAAATACTTATTAATTATATTGAAGTAAATTAAATAAAATTTAATGGCTGAAAAAAAAAATGTAACGGTAGAGGGTTAAGCTATAATGTTATTTTTATTTGAAATCCGATTGACCAAACTTTTAGACAAACTAAGAGTAAAAATTAAAATTTAAACCACGAAAAAATGTACTAAAATTGAAACCAAAAATCAAGATTTCATTCCAAAATAAAAAAAAAACATTTTCATTGTTAACCCTCCACCGCCCAATTTTTTTTTACATTTTGAGCAACTTTTGCTCTACGAAAAACATTTTTTCTTTTGTTTAATGTTTTTCTTGTTTTATTTTTAGTATTTTAATTTGCATTTATCTTGTTAAGTTCATCTTTGTTTTTGGTAGTATTTGGCCTATTCTACCACCTCCTTTCATTACATTTTGCCTTCAAATGTTTTTTTCATGCTTCTACAGTCATTTGATCTATTTTTTGCTTGTTTTTCACATTTTCTTCTATAGAATGGTACCATTATCTTTTAAATTATGAAAAATGCGTAGAGGCATAGTCTGGAACGCTTCAAAAAATACTGCAAACTTCTTTTTACTTAAAAATTAGGAAATGTTAGCAAAAACACAGCCAAAGTTGATCCTTAAAAAAGTCACATAAAACAATAAAAAAATTTAAAAAAAAGAAGAGTTCATAAGAACTGGAAATAATTCCAATGTATTTTAAATTTCCAAAAATGGTTGAAAAATGAGGGTTACTAGGGGAAAAAGCGATGATACGATGAATCTCTTTAATTTTTAAAGGCTCAAATTTATTTGGATGTTTTACATAAAAAAAATAGAATCCTAAAGAGATAGAAAACTGGAGTTTTTTTTTTTTTTTTAAAAGGTCCAATAAACCAAATTTTTTAGTTTTTGCTTTTTGGGTGTTTTTTGATACCCCTGACTCAAGGCGGTTTCAAAAACACCCAAAAAGCCAAAACTGGAAATTTGGTTTATTGGACCTTTTAAAAAAAAAACTCCAGATTAAGTTGCCCTAACTTACTTAAATGTATCCTTAAATCGCCCCTGTCCCTCACACACACACTGCAAAACCGCAACCACTGTGCGACCGTTTCGCCCTGTCGAAATGTGGTTGCCAGCATATGAAATTATGCACCACTGCAAAGGTACAGTGACAACAGAGTCCCGCTAAAGCTAAATTCCCGCGCAGAATGTGGCCACAACTGGCCAGCCGGACCAATCAATGCCCAACCTCTCACCCCACCCAACTTTTACGAATCAGCATAAATTGTGGGACGGTGGCCGAGCACACAAACACACACGAAATAGCCACGGTGATAAATTGATTTCATTTTAATTGAGAGAAATTACCGAGGACAAGTGTGGCCACCAACAACAGACGGTGTGTTGCCCGTCTGGCTCCTGGCTGTCATCAACCCTCTACTCCCCCGTTTGGTTCAATCTGCATTCCGTTCCGGTTGGAAGGTCAAAAAGTCCTACGCGCGCTCCCGAGGTTATTCAAAGTGCCGTGGAATGTCCAGCGTGAAATTGCTGGGTTTAAAAGAGGTGAAAGGGAAACTATCGTCAACTAATAGTGAAGTTTTTGGTGTTGTTGTTCGACTGATGGCAGTGATGCCAGCTAGACATAACTTAAGTTATTTTTTAATTTTTTTTTTATTTTTTTTATAATTATTGTTTTTACCAGAATTCTTTTTCAAACACTCTCCAAAATAAAGGAGAAAAGGGGGGGGGGGCTGTAATTGAATTTAAAAGTCAGCACTTTTAAATTCAATTACATTTCTCCTTTTGCCAACATTAGGTGCACGATGGAATTGCATGCTGTCCCCCTAGTCTAAGTAAACAATGTCTTATGAGTTGTATATTTCAGTAAAAAGTTCGTGTAAATCTTTGTCGAGACAAAATGATGTATTCAGCAACATAATTAATACAGACTTTTTCCAGAAGAGATGCAGACACTGCTTAAGCAATATGGCAACCGGGCGATACGCATGCTGCGACTCTCGCGCGTAAGAAAAAAGACTTGGCCTTTGAGGTTATGCAAAAATCACCCTTTTTTGTAGCCACAAAAAAAAACTTTTTCATGGCATAACTTTAAAAGTACTTCACTAAACAGAATAAAACATAATAGGGTCTTACACAGAAAAAATCAATTCTCGAAACCGTGAAGTCAGTTCACGATTATGAGAACCACGAAGGAATATATATATTCACGTTTATGGTGCAAATGCACCATACTCATGAATAAATTCCTTCGTGGATCTCACATTCGTGAACTTAATTCACGATTACGGGAATTGATTTTTTTCTGTGTAGGGGACCCCAAAACGAACCGAATAAGGCGGATCCGGCCAAAATCGGTTCAGCCAGTTCTGAGATAATCGTGAGGAAAAAAAATATGTCTACACACATCCCCACAGACATTTGCTCAGAATTTGATATCCAAAAGGTGTATTTAAGAAGTTCATTTTTCGAGTGATTTTATAGCCTTATCTCAGTGAGGTGAGGAAGGCAAAAAGCTTTGAAAATAGTATGTTTAAAACTGCTTTTTTAAAAACCGGCTGACTTTGTTAACCTTCCTACGGTATTGGGGTACTTTTCGGCCTTTTGCCTTTCTTACTAAAGAAAGGTATAGGGTTTGCTTTTGGCTCCGACGCCAAATCAAGCTTCGTTCCCAAATCATTTTTCGAGCAATATTCATTCGAAAAATCTGCAAAAAATCATGGACGATCGATTTTCGACGCCCGATCGATTGACAATGACAGAATTTTGGCGCTTAATTTACTGTAGAGCACGCGTGACGTCCGTGTGTGGTAAAAAAGTGCTCAATTTTGTGGTAGGGGGTTTCTCAGAGCCCACATTATGGATTTAAGCTCTCTTGGGCGCATTTGAAAGGGGATGTGCTGAACCTGAACCAGTTCCATACCAAATTTGAATTTATCCATTTTTTATGGGGACTCGGAGTGTGTTTTCACCTGATCAGGCGGTTTTCAAATGAAAATTCGGTCGAAAATTGAAGTATTGAAATCGTTTTTGCTTTTGGCTCCGACGCCAAATTCAGCTTCGTTCCCAAATCATTTCTCGAGAAATATTCATTCAAAAAATCTGCAAAAAATCATCGACGATCGATTTTCGACGCCACGTCGACAAGTTGTCAAGTTGAGCTTCACATGCAGACGCGAGCAATGCTGGCGCGTATAGAGTTTTGATACTAGATTACCCCCTTTTAGTGCAAGTTGCTTTATCGATTGCTCGTTCATCACACATCGCCTATCATTATTTTCTATGCTAAGCTTCAGTGAACGCAAACTAGACGCAAGCAGCTATCTGTTCTGAAGCCTCATGCTCATTATTTTGCTCATTCTCTGATCGATATCTGAGCGAACGAATTTCTGGGAAGCGTCCAAGCTTCCCATGTGCCAGTGACAACACACATCGCGGGTTTGGTTTTCTAGCTTCGGTACTAGCCTTTTTGTGTATTAGTATTTTTGTTTATCGTACCAGCGCACCAAGGTGGTTTATTCGGTACGTTTGCGTTTGTCGTAGTGAAGTCCCACCGAGCGCTCAGTCGTTGTTTGCTTCCCAATCCCAAAAACGCCTAAATGCATACTCTGGCTTGCTTATTGAAAGCCCACAATTTTGCCTAACGCCTAAATGACAGTTTAGTGAATTACAGTAGGCGTTTCAAAGCTTTCAAGAACATTTATGCGGCTTTACCGTTACATCGTTGTTTACAACACGGCAAATTCTCGGGTGTTGAAACACTTTCTGCCAGTCATTTTGTTACCACTTTAACGCTCTGGAGCGGGGGGATGGCAACCCTATTCCGACCTAAGCAAACTGACAACAGTCGACATTAGCACGGTTGTCAAATGAGAGCCCACAACAAAAGCACTAGCTGTCAAATGGTAGCCCATAACAAATCATTGTTTGGGTTTTTGATTTTCAAATTTCCCACAATTCAAACGATAAATGTCTGAAAAAACACGTGAATTGTGTTGCTGATGGTAAATTCTATCATATCCTTGGAGATTCCATCCCAATATTAGCTGAAAATTCATATCGAAAAAAGTGATTTTTCTGTTTACCTTTTTTGCTTTTTTTTCTTTGGGTCGATCAAACAGTGCACCCGTACACTAAGAATCGGCATTACACATTTTTCAGTTTGGTTTTACACATTTCCATGGTACTTTTGAGTTTAACCAGGACTTCGTGTTACCAAAGTAATATGTATAATACTGATTCTTAGTGTTTGTTATCTGAACTTCCAAGTTGGTGGCTCCTTCGCTATCCCCTGCTCTGGAGCAAGACGGAATTATTTTGTTTTCTCGTTAATTTTTAATATTTTGAAAAGTGCAAAAAACACTCAGAGAATACGAACAATTTAGCGATATGCAGAAAACATTACGAACATCGCAAATTGTGAGCTAATTCTCTGTCGCAAAAACAATGTGTTCTGATTTAAAAAATCGAAAATGCTTGTGTGCGAGCACAGCTTACAACCGGCCATGGCAAATGGGGCAAAAACCAGCGCTTTTCAGTTATATGAAAAAATATGGTTGAGTTTCGAATTGATTAATGAATGGACCATTCTTTATTTTGCTATTTCTTTGAAAAAAAAAATCAACTGCCGTTAACTTCCTTTTGTAAGAAAGGCTCTATCTCACCCCAGGTGGGATTAAATCGGGTTTTTGAAAATTAAATTTGCCATAACTTTTGTTATATATATGCTAAAGCCTTGAAATTTTTTGACATTAAATTTATAGTATAAATACACATTTTACAAAACAAACAAACCTTGGACGAACCCTAGGGGAGCGTCCATAAAAAAAATTTACTTTAAAGGTATTGGGGTCCTTTTCGACCCCAAACTTTAAAAAATCGTCAAAAATCCAGTTTTTGACCGATTCCGGTTCTTTTGGTCACAAATGAAAGCTTAGAATGTCCTCTTTCCGAAACCGACCTGGAAAACCGGATTTGGTCACTGTGGCCACCGGGAATCGGCTACAACCGAAAAAGGACCTTTTTGAGACCCCAACTTTGACGACCTGTATCTCCGGCAAATTTCAACCAATCAGGATGCTCCAGGTTGCATTCGACAGGTATTTACGACGTGTATTTACCTGAACTTTGACCACAAGTACTAATATCAGGGCCAGGTGACCTACCGGTTCCGGAAATCCGGAACATCCGAAAAGTTCATGTTTTACTGTTTTTCACCAGCAGGCTTAGCCGAATGGTTACGCTGTCCGCTTTGTAAGCGGATGATTCTGGGTTCGATTCCCATCTGCTCCAACCTTCTATCGGATGAGGCAGTAAAATGTCGGTCTCGGCCTTGGTTGTTAGGCCGTTAAGTCATTCCAGGTGTAGGAGTCGTCTCCATGCCATAAGTACAAACAACACACCAAACCAAGCCTACTCCGGTGGAATCGCTGGCGGCGGTTGGACTCGCAATCCGAAGGTCGTCAGTTCAAACACTGGGGTGGAAGGTTCCTTGGAGTAGAAAGAGGTTTGGGTGCTCTCCCCAT
Organism: Culex pipiens pallens; assembly: GCF_016801865.2. Taxonomy (NCBI): domain Eukaryota; kingdom Metazoa; phylum Arthropoda; class Insecta; order Diptera; family Culicidae; genus Culex; species Culex pipiens. Next base: position 23,962,964 of record NC_068937.1, read on the forward strand.
TCAAGCCTTCGGACTCCTAGGTTCGAGCAGAAACTTGCAATAGAGACCACAAAGACCCGGGGGTCGTTAATGTGGATGGTTTGATAATAACATTTTTAGAAAATACTCAAAATTTTCACAAAACTACGTATTTTCGAATAAAATACTCAAAATTCTAATTTTTACAATATGGGTATCAAACGATCGGGATTTTTTCATACATTTCGAATGTAATAACAACATTTTTAGAAAATACTCAAAATTTTCACAAAACTACGTATTTTCGAAAAAATACTCAAAAAATACTTGGATGTAACAATAACATTTTTAGAAAATACTCAAAATTTTCACAAAACTACGTATTTTCGAATAAAATACTCAAGATTCCAATTTTTACAATATGGGTATCAAACGATCGGGATTTTTTCATTCATTTCGAATGTAATAACAACATTTTTAGAAAATACTCAGAATTTTCACAAAACTACGTATTTTCGAAAAAATACTACAAATTTCAATTTTTAAAATATGGGTATCAAAGATCGGGATTTTTTCATACATTCTGAATGTAATAACAACAATTTTAGAAAATACTCAAAATTTCCACAAAACTACGTATTTTCGAAAAAAATACTCAAAATTTCAATTTTAACAATACGGGTTTCAAATGATCGAGATTTTTCATACATTACGAATGTAATAACAACATTTTTAGAAAATACTCAAAATTTTCACAAAACTACGAATTTAAAAAAAAGTACTCAAAATTTCCATTTTTTTAATGTGAGTATCAAATGATTGGAATTTTTTCATTTATTTTGAATGTAATAACAACATGTTTAGAAAATACTAAAAATTTTCACAAAACTACTTTTTTTCAAAAAAAATACTCAAAATTTCCGTTTTCACAATGTGGGTATCAAACGATCGGGATTTTTTCATACATTCTGAATGTAATAACAACATTTTTAGAAAATACTCAAAATTTTCACAAAACTACGTATTTTCGAAAAAAATACTCAAAATTTAAATTTTTACAATATGGGTATCAAACGATCGGGATTTTTTCATAAGTTTCAAATTTAATAACAACATTTTTAGAAAATACTCAAAATTTTCACAAAACTACGAATTTTACTCAAAATTTCCGTTTTTACAATGAGCATATTAAACGATCGGGATTTTTTCATACATTTCGAAAGTTATTAAAAAAATGAAAATACTCAAAGTTTTCACAAAACTACGTATTTTTGAAAAAAATACTTAAAATTTCTGTTCTTCACAAGAGGTATCAAATGTTCGGGATTTTTTTATACATTTCAAATGTTATAACAAAAATTTGTGGAAATACCCAAATTTTCACAAAAATACGTTTTTTCGTTAATTGTTACTTTGTATCGTCATGTGTCCGATTTTTCTAAGGGACGACGGGACTTGAGCTCGCTACCACTTCATTGGTACTGAGACGCACCGCCAATTGTACCACTGAGGCCCTTGAGATTCTAGATATCTCAAACCACCGTAGTGCTACGTGTGACAGTTTGGTATCTATTCCAGCATGAAAACAGTATATTTAGATCGCTTTGTGTTCATTTGGTATCGTGATCATCGTCTTCTCCTTCTGGCGAAATCCGCTGAGCAGGAAGATTGAGACTATGCTTCAGTTTAATTTAAAAGGTCATATTGTTAAAACGACAATTTTGAGTATTTTTTCGAAAATACGTAGTTTTGTAAAATTTTGAGTATTTTCTAAAAATGTTGTTATCACATTCGAAATGAATGAAAAAATCCCGATCGTTTGAGTGTTTTTTTTTCGAAAATACGTAGTTTTGTGAAAATTATGAGTATTTTCAAAAAATCTTGTTATTACATTCGAAATGTATGAAAAAATCCCGATCATTTGGTACATATATTGCAATAACAATATATTTTTGGTTTTTTTAGAGAAAAAAACATGCATTTTCAAAATACAGGAAATAAAAATTTTAATGGATAGCTGACATCATCCCGATTCCAAAACACTATAATTTTTTGATGTTTGCATGATTATTCATAGAATTTAGAATTATAGCCAATGTCTCCCATATAGCAAAAATCCCATAAGCTCTGTGCTTCAGTTAAGCACTGGGCCGTGCTTAACCGAGGCAGCTGAACGGTGCAAAATCGGGGCAGTGCAAAACCGAGGCGTGCAAAACCGAGGCATAACTGTAGTTAATTCTCTGCCAATAAATAAAATTAAACATTTGTATCTAAATGCTTTGGCATCAAAATTAAATTCTGTCGATTGGAGCGTGTTCAGGGAGCCCAAATCTACCATACCTTGATGAAACTGAAGCGTTTTCTGACATCAACTTCAATATTGTTGAGTTGTGTTATTTTCCTAATAGAGTCGCTTGATTTCTTAGAATGATTCCACAGCATTTCAAATTTAGATTTTTCAATTTTCTGGCCGAAAATAAACTTTATTATATTCTGAATATTTGCAAAGCTTCGAATTTCCATTTAACACCAATCCCCATCCCCGGTTGAAAACAATGAGTTCGCTAATTTACCCCTTCCGGTCAATGTTATCCTATAGTTAAACAACTTCATCGAATTAATATTAACACCGCGTTTATATTTACTCTCCCAACTAAAGCCGCACTGAATTTCCGACTTGATACACTTCCAGCAAATCTACCAACCCTGACATCCTGACGTCCGTGCACATCATTTGAGGAATCCAACACGAAAGTAAACACAAACGCAAATCCCGGCTCATTCCTGAGGGAGGGGGCGACCATTTCCGGGTTCGGAATTCCATGTGTTGCATTGCTGCGCTGGCTGCCTACAGTCAGGGGTGAAATCGCTCCATCTATTGGCGAGCATTTCGAGCCTGATTGAGTTTCAACCCTTTTTCGCTGGAGCAGTAAATTCAAACCAGAAAACCTCGACATTTATCTAGCGATGGTGCGTGAGGGGGTGTATGTGTGCGTGCACGGTGTACGTGTGAGCGTGTGTGTTGATGAGGCAGAAATATTTCATCGGTTTATTAAATTATTCTGTTTGTTCTGGTTCTGGCCCTGGTCGGGGTTGAACTGATGAATAGCGTGGTTCACGTTTCTATGAAAAAGACAAAAGTTGTTATTTTGTCTTGCATCAACCGGAATTTCGTTCTTTTATGTCCCCAGAAGCACTCCTGAAAATTTGAGCCCATTTGGTAAGGTCTAGGAGCTCCAGTTTTAATTTGAAATTTATATGGGATTTTGATTTATTTTCCATGGGAAACTATCTTTTTTTACATTGTATTAGGATTTTTTTTTATAAATCGATGAAATGACTTGATTCTTATAGTAGGAGATAGGTTTTGAACTGGGGAACAACTTTGTAGAACATACCAACATGCTAGGAAGTGACCCTTTAAAGATACAGTTACTTTTAGATGGTGGCTTTTGAAGGGGCCAGCCACCATCTAAAAGTATCTGTATCTTTAAAGGGTCACTTCCTAGCATGTTGGTATGTTCTACAAAGTTGTTCCCCAGTTCAAAACCTATCTCCTACTATAAGAATCAAGTCATTTCATCGATTTATAAAAAAAATCCTAATACAATGTAAAAAAAGATAGTTTCCCATGGAAAATAAATCAAAATCCCATATAAATTTCAAATTAAAACTGGAGCTCCTAGACCTTACCAAATGGGCTCAAATTTTCAGGAGTGCTTCTGGGGACATAAAAGAACGAAATTCCGGTTGATGCAAGACAAAATAACAACTTTTGTCTTTTTCATAGAAACGTGAACCACGCTACTGATGAAATTGCGATTGTTCGAAACAGACTGAAGGGGGTCCCCGGAGTTTGGTGATTTGATTTCGATTGGTCTCCGGTGGCAAAGTGGGTTAGTTAAGCGCTTCCGGATTGTGCGGAGTTGGTTCTTTTTGAAAGGATGCAGGGTTAGGAATTTTAATAGACACCACCAGTTGCGCAGTCTGGCTGGATACAATTGACTGTGTTTGTCAAATTTGGAGTTGTAAAAAGTTTTCTTGTTGTTGTTTTTGAATATTTGAATTTATTTCTAAAAGGAAAATGTTTCTAAAAACATTGACATAACCTAGAAAAACATTAATCTTATCCGCTACTTTTCCACTCTTCCTCAGACGAGTGACATTCAGCTACTGCAGCGAAGTGGAAAATTTGAGCTTATAATTTTCGAGTAAAACGAACCTCGCTCGTTTTCATCATCAAACAGCATCTGCCATACACATGGTCCACTACTGACTCAGTTCACACACGTAGACAAGCAGGAAAGCAAGATCGGGGGAAAATTAATACTCTTGTCATTCCTGTGGTGGTGTGGGCGGAGTAAGGACGGTACCTTCCGAGGTTTTCCTCATTTTTCCTTCTTTTTTTGCTGCTCACCTTCAGCTTCTCCACACTGCAATTTAGTGGCCACATGAAAGGGGCCAGTGAAAAACGAGCTCCCTCTCCAAAGGGATGGACATTATTAATCATAGCAATTTTCCACTGTTTGCCCAGCCCAGCTCGTCCTCTTTATCCGGAAGATCCCCTGACTGTGTGATGTGTTTCTCGAGAAGGTCTCATTAAAAGCCGGAGTTTCAGCGGCACTGAATGACAACTTGAAAAAGCTATTTTCCCTAAATTTAGTTTAAAATAAGCCCAAAAATAGCGTCGACCCCCTTTTTCCATAATTAAGTTGCAAGTTGCAGCAGGCGTGAAATGCAGTGACAAGGTTGCAGCAGGCTTTGCGGAGATTTCCGTCATGTGCCACATGAGCTGAAGCTGAAGCTGCTGATGGTGACATATTCACTGGAGTTGAAGGAGAGAGTGCTTCCTTCTGCAGTGGAAACTGCCTAGAAATTATGCAACTGTTAGTTGGTGGAAAGTGTAGGCAGTTTGAACACTGTCACCAGAGTGTGACGCCGCAGTGTCGTGGCATTATTGAAAATTAAATGATTTACTTTTTATCAAATGTTTTTTTTTTTTTCAAATAAGGCCGTTGCAAATATTTCCAAATTTTATGTTGCGAGGTGCCCTCTTCAAATCGGTTAGAAAAAAAATCAGGGACCATACTATTTTTTTCAAAAAATTTAGTGTAAATAAAAACTTATCAACTGCAAACACTTTGGAAGGAATTTTCCTGCGTTGATATTTAGTTTTGCATGTATGGGCTTGTTCAAAATATTTTGATTTTTTTTTTTGTGAAACGTGAAAAAATTATTTTGCTTATTCATGAGAATAAGATATACTTCAAATAAAAGATTTTGTACTCAATTAATATTCATATTTTCCTGAACAAATTGCAATGATATGGAATGAAGTATTCGTCAGGTTGTTTGAAAATATAGATTTTTGATATAATTTTCTTTAAAATTCAACAGGGAATTAAATCAATATGCGGAGATAGCGATAGGACTATATCGGAGCCTTAGTTTGGTATGAGTAAAAAAATCCTTTTTTTAGAGAGTTTTGTTATTGATGCAATGAATTGTCTAAAAAAGTATATTTTTGAGGGCGCATATTTAATGAAATCTTCTAAATTTTTTAACATAAAACTTTTAACTTAAAATTTAGAAGATTTCATTAAATATGCGCCCTCAAAAATATACTTTTTTAGACAATTCATTGCATCAATAACAAAACTCTCTGAAAAAGGATTTTTTTTACTCATACCAAACTAAGGCTCCGATATAGTCCTATCGCTATCTCCGCATATTTATTTAATTCCCTGTTGAATTTTGAAGAAAATTATATCAAAAATCTATATTTTCAAACAACCTGACGAATACCTCATTCCATATCATTGCAATTTGTTCAGGAAAATATGAATATTAATTGAGTACAAAATCTTTTATTTGAAGTATATCTTATTCTCATGAATAAGCAAAATTACTTCAACTTATCAGAAAATGACATATAATAGTTTAGTTGTTTTTTCATAAATGACATTCATAAAGAACAAGTTGAAATTAGTTTTGGCAAAATTTCAATAATATGTTTAAGGTGAAAAAAAATTATTTAACTCATGCAAAAAGTTTTTTTTAACAAATTTGAACAAAAATATTGAGAAACAAAATGTGCAATTAAATCGTCCTTCTATTCCGTAGTTCCTAAGATATTAGATTTTTCGCAATCGACAAGCTTGTTTCTCCAAAATTATTCAAACACGTATTCTATAGTTGATGCTAGGCTTAACTTTTGCTATACAATGGTTGGCACTGAAAGTTTCTGCATAATTATTTCGTTAAGGCTGGAACAAATTTTATATATAGCTCTAGACGAGGTTGTGCGGTGGAAATTTTCAAAAAATATATATTCAGGAAGTTTCATAAAATGCTAATTTTTCTGTCAAAAAATCGCAAAGTATCAATGAATTCATGAAAATATATTCTTTCCAATTTTTCTACGTAAGATTTGTGGTCCAAAAATTCTAAGTCTGAAAAAAACATGAAAAAGGCCTTTTATTGACTAAAAAATAATAAATATTGGTTTTGCCATGTAAGCTACATAGTTTACAATAGATTATCAATTTTCCTTAAATTTTACATTTTGTACTGACCTGTGGAATGTCTGCGGTAATCAAAAATGTGTTAACAGATAAAAGAGTCTTTATTTGGCAGTAGAGCAGTTCTCTACGAAATCGGTCTTTTTTATTAATTTTAATTTTTAATCCGATTTTCAATGTTATATTATGAAATTTCGAGCACAATATTTTCAAAAAATTTAAATCAACACTAACATTTCAAAAGGGCGTAAAATTGAATGTTTAGTCTTGATTTAAAATTTTGAAAATATTGTTTTCGAAAAGATCGGAAAATTTCACGAATGTTTCATATTTAAGCATTGAAAATCGAACCTTTAGTTGCTGAGATATTGACATCAGAAAATGGTGGGTTGTTTAGGTGAGACTTAGAAAACATCAATTTTTCTGTTTTTAAAACTATGCATGGCAATATCTCAGTAACTAAGGGTCGCATCAACAAATTTCAAAAAAAGCAAAATATAAAGAACTTTCTCAGCATTTGAAAAATATTTTTTTCAAAAGTGGGCAAACATGGTCACTAATTTTGAAAAAAATAATAACTGAGAAAATTCTCAAAAAAGTTACCTAAAAATGGCTATAACTTGAAAACGGTGCACTTTATCAAAATTTCACTAAAGTGCTTTTTGATTGCAAATTCGATTTTACATCGATTAATAAAGTTGAAATGTTTTCTGAAAAGTTGGCATTTTATGTCCCCTAAAACATATTAGAAAATGAAAAAAAATAAAAATAGTGTGTTTTTTTTTGCAAATTAAAAAGACAAAATGACAAAAAGTGAAACAAAAAATCAAATTTTTTTTTACAGTGAATCATATTTTTTTCAGTGTAGTCCTTATCCATACCTACAATTTTTCCGAAGACACCAAATCGATCAAAAAATTCCTTCAGAATATACAGATTTTTGAATTCTCATATATCATTTTTGTATGGACAGCTGCCAAATTTGTATGGAAAATTATATGGACAAAATAATGATGCAAAATGGCTTCTTTGGGCATACCGAAGGCACCAAAAAAGTTTCATTCGGATTAAAAAATACAAAAAAATATAGAATGACCGAAATCTGAGAGAATTACTCAGAAGAAGCATTCCAATCGACTATCCTAGTTTTTCCATTGAAAATATAAATTAAAATAGGGGGAGAGGGGGTAATATGCACCCCCGGGGCAAAATGCACCCCCTGCTTTTCTCGGTATTTGGAAGAATTTTCCGGGGAAAAAATATAGAAATTGGTAGCTTAACATTGCTAAACCATGCTGGAAAAATTTGAGCATTGTGGTATAAATACAGGTTAAGTTATTTGCAAAACTTTAAAATGTTGTGTTTTCATCTAACATTCATTGAGCTTTCATGATTTTTTGACAATGATTTTTTGACAATATAAAAAGCATTTATTGTTATTGTAAGTGTTGAGGTATATAGTTTTTGCCATAATCTTTATTATTATGTAGATAATTGAGTCCAAAACATCAAAAAATGCATTTTTTATTAAATTTTCTGCAAAAAGCGTGGTCGGGGCAAAATGCACCGCTGTGAAGTACCTTTGTAAAAACAGCGGTGTCATCTAGTGGTGACTAGTGAAAACTGCTTTTCCCCGGTGCATTTTGCTCCGTTGTTTTAGTGCATTTAGCCCCAATGCATATTGCTCCGCATGGTTGTTTGAAATGAATCAAAAATGTTAATAGAAATTTGATGTTTTCGAACAATTTTGAGATTTTTTAAGACTTTTTCCACATGGATGACGAAGAATAATTGTTGTTTTAGATAATCGAACAACAATCTTCCACAGTAATGCTGTGATGGTTGAGAAATCACAGTTTTCCCTTAGGGGGTGCATACTACCCCCTATATCCCTAATATTTATTTTATTTCACCCCGCGATTTTGGAGGATGTTTTGAGGAGGGAGGGGGCAAAACTTGAATTAAGATTTGCAACTGTCTTATAAAGCAATTTTGGGTTCTAAAATGGACTGGGTATCTCTGGAGGAAACAATCAGACCCATTTTTTTTTTTGTTTGGCAATTAGGGAGACCTACGCCATGTTAGGGTGGTCCGAAAAATGCCAATTTTCGGGAAAAAAAATCAATTTTTTTATTTTTTCACTAAGTTGCGTTATACAATTACGGAAATTGTTGTAAGGTTATGGTTATGGCAGCTTTAGTGAAAAAAGTTGATTTATTCCCGTTTTCGTCATTTTTTCGGTTTTTGCGCGTGGAGCGCCCACAAACTCACTATTTATTAACCAAAAAAATCTCCAAATCTTATAATTTTCGAGTATGTTAGGTAACATTTTCCGAGTTATCAAACAAAAATATTTTCAGACATAGGCTTTTTGGTCGAGACTCCGTCAGATTGACATTTCATATTTTCATACAATTTTTTCAAATGTTAGGCTGCATTTTTTGGCCTTCTTCCTTGAAATCCCTACTTCAATTTTGAGCCCGATTGGACAACTGTTTTTCGCTGTTTTTGTGGGGAATCGCTGAGATTGCTTTAATTAAAAAAAAAATAGCAAGTTTTACGTTTTTATCCTTAGTTTTTACCATACAAAATTGAAAGGGGATGGGGGACAAAAGCGTAAAAATGAATTTTGCTTTGGCCTTATACATTTTTATGCATTTTGCAGCCATTTTCAGTACAAATCAAGCCCAAACAGAAATAATTGGTTTTATTTGAGAAAGAGTTTGTTTTAGCCAATCCAGATATTGTAAAAAATCACATAATTTTCTGAAGCGTTATTTTTTTCAAAATTTAAGCAATTCAGTTATTTTACTTTGCCTAACAGTGCATGCATGAAGTTTGCACCTCAAATTTTAATAAAAACTTTTAAATGAATTATATTGAAAGTGCATATAATAAGCAAAATATAAATACTGAAAAGCTAAAATTTATAAAATTTAACAGTTTAGCAAAAACACAAAAGACAGACCAAATACTGACCTTGGAGAAAAAATATATCTTGAAGCGATACTCTGTATGATAAATGTACGCTGATTGTAATTATTATTATTCGAATTTAGAGTAAGTAGCCGAGAGGAAAATTTTTTTCAACGAAACATTGAGATATTTTTAAAATCATTTTTTTAAAGTATTTACAGGTTTTAAAATACATTGTTTGGCACCAATTAAGAGAATCACTGAAAAAAAGTTAAGAGCGTTGCTATGACAGTTCCTTCAAAATATTTAAATTAATTAAATAAATTCAATAGAACTTTGGTCCACTGAAACGTTGTACAAAAAATGTACCAAAATGTTGAACCTTCAATATTTATTTAAAAAACACCAAAGTGATCAGAAAATACTTGCTTATCATACAGAATTTCAAATATTGTTGATGATGATGCCAAATATCTTCTTTATGTTCATCCCAAACATAATAATACTTCCATCGGGCACTCAATAATGGCACACCAGCATTTAACATTCGATAACAGCAACTTTAAAACGAGTTCAACTGATTTCTAGAAAAACTTGCTTGGCAAGAAGGCTTCTTGTAAAATGTATGCAATACATTTTTTTTAAATAGGTCGTAAGAATTTGCAAAATTAATGGAAATAAAATTGAATCTCTTACAGGCCAAACATGTAAGCAATGTTTATTTTTACTTGATTTGCAACTATAACTCTAATTCCATGCCAATCCCATTAGGCATATTTTCCTAAACGGCTTTTTTGTTGTTGCATTTTTAGAAAAAAAGGAAATAAAAAGATCTTAATTTTAAGGAATTTCCAAAACATTTTGTTTCAGTTTAAAATAGTGCCCTTAAGAATTGCACGTCCATTAAAGTAATTGGGTTTTTATTTTAAATAAATTGTGTCTAAATCATCCTTCCTCTCACTTGCTTAAACTATACCTGTCATCCGATAAAAAAAAACACTTTCTAACCCCTTGGACTTACCTCCGACCAGATTGAGCCAGACGGCCAGCACGAGCAGTGCCGCCGACGATAAGCTAATTCTGAGTGACGTGTTCATGATGGCTTACTCTAGTCTCCTTCTTTTTTTATTTCACCTTTTTGCAATTCTCCAGAAAACTTTTAACTCCACGATTTTTTCCCGCGAAAACTCACTCACTCAACTTTGAGACGACACTCAGACTGCGGCTCAGACACTTTCAACTGGGATTAAATTTATATTTTTTTGGTTGACCCCTAAAAAGTTGCGGAATTGTGGTTTTCCTTCACTTTTCCCGATTTTTTTAAATTTAAGCGCTTAACTTAAACTTGAATTCTCACTTTTCATCGCTCACTGCTCACTGTTTTTCTCACCCTCCAGGGAGACAGTACTTACGCGATTGCCCCAGTAAATCACTTGGCCACGTTTTTGGAAGTTGGAGGCCTTCACCAGGGGGGGGGACCTCCCGCGGGATCAACGCCTGGCAATTGTCTTATCGGAATTTATGTCCTCTCCGTGGTGTGGTGCCGTGGTGCGTCCAGCGAGTGTCGGCTTCCTGTGAAATTGGCAAAGAGAGATTGGGAGTGTGAGGGAAATTGTTCAATCTCTGGGATGATAAAAGGTGGGAACAGCAAGACGAAGAAGAGACACACGCAAGGAAGAAGACTGGAATCTTTTGGGGGATTGTTAGGGGGCACGGAAGGCTTGAAATGATCTTATTTCTAATTTCTTTCAATTTAGAATTTAGAAGATTTTGACTGATTGAATTTTAACAACAGATTTTTGATTGTGGTGACTGCTCTCAGATAAAAACCATCAATTTCTAATGCAATTTTTTAATTGATTCTATATTACTAAAATTTGAATTCCCAAAAAAGTTATTTTTCAATTTTCCCAGTTTTCTAACATGGTCAGGGGACTAAAAAATGCATCTTTTTGGAAAAAAATTTGGAAAAAATTCAAAATAACTGTATTTTGTCAAAAATTATGTTTAGATGCATTTTTGTATTGCTTTGCAGATGTTTATAGATGATTTAGATATTTTAATGCATACTTTTTCGAGATTTTTGCGCTTTATTGCAATTTGAAAACAATTCATGAAGGAAAAGCAACCCAACAACACTTTTATTCGAAATGCTGCGAAAATTACTTTCAATAGATACAGCCTACATAAAAAAAATATTTGAAAATTGATTTTCCCCAGTGCCATCTAATAAGCGCTCAATTCCAACTCGAGATGTCGTGACTAATGACTAGTTTGATTTTAAAAGTAAAAAAAAATCTGCTCTTTTTTATTGAAAATAGTCTTGAAATTTAAAAATCGAGCTCAACAATTTAAAATGTCAAAAACTGGTGATTTTAGTTACTTTACCGTTTTTAGCAGGTCAGTCTTGATTCTAATACTTCGAATTGAGGAATACAAATTTTTAAGATGAGCAGAAAATTTCACTGTAGTTTCATTTTTAAACATTGAAAATTGAACCAATTCTGTAAACCAAATTTTCAGTTTTTGCTTTTTGGGTGTTTTTAATACCCCTGACTCCAGGCGGTTTCAAAAACACCCAAAAAGCAAAATCTGGAAATTGGGTCTATTGGACCTTTAAAAAAAAAACTCCACTGGTTCCACTGAAAAATAACAGACTTTTCACAAAATTCAATCTCATCACAACAATTGAAAATTGTAGGATTTTTTTTCAGCTGAAACTACAAAATATTTTTGTAAATTAAAATTTTATTTAAAAAAAAACTGGAAAAACGTCCGAAAATGCTTACAAGAAAGCTTAAAACTTTATCAAAAAGAATTGTCAAGTCATTTGCTATTGTAAATTTGATTTGAATTAAGAAACAGATTTTAAAACGATGTATGTCAAAATTTTAAGGTATTCCTAAAAATCACATTTTTCCAAATTTTCCACTTTTGTACCAGATTTTGCACCATGCTAAACTCAAGTGCAAAAAATGTCTTTTTCAAGTCCCAAAAATAATACTGAATTATTTTTTAACTGGAAATGAGGTATTATAACCTGCAATTTTACCTAAACCACCTCATCGATCATAAAATCTTTTTCTCAAGATACAGATTTTCGTTTGAACATTGCAGGCCCGTATAAAAAAATTATGGAAAAACATATGATTTTAAGTGTTTTTTATGACATGGGGAATGTATGGTTAAAGTTTCATCCAAATAAAAAAAAAATCTCTAAGAAAATGCTAAATTTGTGCGAAAAACTCAAAATCGCCAGCTCGAATTTCTTACTTTTAATTGATTTTTCTAAAAGAATGCAAATTGGGTTTTTTTAGTTCTGCTGCAAAAACATTCATAACTTGAAACTGTACTGAACAATTGTCTAAAAATTCCGAAAATTCAGTCCGTTTTTTGATTCAAAAAAACTCATAAATCCTTTCATTTAACGTATTCGCCGTGAAAAAATTAAAAAATACCTCGACCAACGAAGGTCAAGTTCAGAATAAAACAATGTATTGTTGCCCTCAGAATTTTTGAAGATTATTATTAAGCTAGGAATGTTTTTTTTTATTTTTTATTTAAATTTTCCTGAAATTTTTCAAGAACTTTAAAAAAAAATAAAAAAAAATTATATCTACATCTTGAAATAAAATCTATGAATTTGTGAAAAAAGATCATCAAATAATGAAGCTAAAACATTAGAAAATACATCTTTGCAAAATAATTAAATTAATACTAAAGATATGGATAATTTCACGTCAACTGAGTATTCTTTTGGACTCGATATTCACCGATTTGGACCAAACTTGGAGGAAACGTTCATCAATCGATAATTAACAGAAATTTCAAGTTTGGTTCCGATTGGATCATCCCTTTATTTTTATAGATTTTCAAAAAATTATACTTTTTTCAGGTTTCATTCTACAGGAAATTGTCAAAAAAATCGATAAAAACGAAATCTACCCCACCGTATATTTTTTACACTTTTAGTTTTTAAATGTGGTTATGACGCATTCCTCATTTCCGATTTTTTCCTGCTTTTCATCATCGTGTTCCCTGGACTATTTTACATAAAAATCAATGAAAACCTTAAAGTTCAATGAACCATTCACAGGAAACAGCGATTTAATTTAAAAAAAAGTTTGATTTTACTAAATTACCAAATGACAATGACAGCGAAAACGTGATGTCTTAGTAGGCCATGAACATGTTCATAATTTGCTCGCTATTAACAGCTCTGTCTATTTCGGTGTGCTTCTTTTCGAAAAATCAAACTATTTTCAGTAAAATCGCTAATTCTCTTGATTTTTATGTAATTATGTAAATTGTCCGGGAAACACGATTCTAAAAAGTAAAAAATAATGAAAATGGAGAATAGGTCAAAACGATATTTTAAAACTAAATATGTAAAAAACAATATTGGGGTGCATTCAAGGGTTAAAAATTGTTACTATCAAATTCCATGGACAATTTTCAATAAAATGCAACCTGAAGAAAGTTTTTTGATTTAATAGTTGCAATGAGAAAAAAAAGTTTTTTGGAAAATCGCCAATAACAGTAGGATGGTCCAATCGGCACCAAATTTGGGGTTTCTGTTACCTAATTATCGATTGATGTTAAATCAATATAATTTTCAATTTCAAGCAAATGATTGAAATATTTGCTATTAAGGCTCTGGAAGGCATCATCCCCAATCGGCCATTTGGCAGCCATGTTTGTTTTAGAAAAAAACATTCAAATCTTGATTCAGAATGTTTCAATCAAAAAAAGGTTTTCTTTGTGTTATTTGTAGAAGCATTTTACATGTAGTGATTCTATTTTCATTTCAATTTTCAGTCATTGCCTTAAAAGTGATTTTTTTCAAATTTTCAAGCATGATTTATAAACTTGCTGAAAATGCAATTTGAACATTTGGACAAATATGGATTTGTTTGTTTCTGTTTGGATTTTATCATCAAATTTCACAATCACTTAACCATTCCGTGCAAAATCGTCCGATTTCCGTGATTTTCAAGTATTCCCCCAGCACAGGAGAACTGCCCAAGAAAATCCAAGAGGGTGGTGGCTGTGGTGGTGACACAAAGGGTGGGAAGATTTCCCAGCCAGCCCACCCGGAGGGAAACGATCCAATTAAATTATGTGGTGATGTGCTGCTGCTGCTACTCCTCCGAGAGGGAAGACTGCCGACTGGCCCACACTTGCTTTGAGTGATGTGTTTTATGGCTGCTGCTGCTCCAACTAGTGACTGCGGGACTGGGACTTGGAGCGTGGAGTTTTGTTCGCTAGTGTGTTAGTAGGTGCTACTAAAAAATGACCTTCCTCATCCCCTTTCCGGTACAAAGGCTTTGATTTATGTGCTAGTCACTCACGATTTTCTTGGCTGAGAGACAAGCTTTGTGAAATCTTGAAAGGAGGGAGAGGTGCTTTTCAAGCGAGTTTTCCACTAAATGTGGTGTTTTGGGAGAACTTGTAAGTTTTGTAAAATATAAGTTCTTTAACATTATCAATTTGATATTTTTCTTAAGTTTTTAAATTTTTATCACGCTTGAGTTGTTCTCCACAAACTCACTCAGCAGTTGCCCCGTCCCGTTTTCGATTAACTTGATACTTTTAGTCTCTGATCGAGAATCCGAAGTCCCTTTTTCGATATCTCATGACCGAGAGGCGTTACGACTCATTTCTTTTTGCTGGGTTTCTACTATGACCCGTTCATCAGTGATTTGTAGCTCGAAACCGTGGATAGATAGAAATTTTGTTTCAAAGGGACTTTTATGTAAATTTGGAAACCTGATTTGATGGCGTACTCAAAATTCCGAGAAAAAATATGTATAGTTTAAAAATCATTTTGTAGAAAGTTAAATGTTCTTATCGAATCTGCAATAACCCAGAGAAGTAATTTTTAATATAAAACAAACATTTTCATTTTAAAATAACGTGTTTCTATTCAAGCAGTTCTCTACGGAATCGGTAATTTTTCTTAAATTTTAATTTTTGTATTTTTTAATCGGTATGCCCAAAGAAGCCATTTTGCATCATTAGTTTGTCCATATAATTTTCCATACAAATTTGGCAGCTGTCCATACAAAAATGATGTATGAAATTTCAAAAATCTGTATCTTTTGAAGGAACTTTTTGATCGATTTTGATCGGCAAAGTTGTAGGTATGGATATGGACTACACTGAAAAAAACGATGCAGGGTAAAAAAAATTTGTGATTATTAATTTCTCTTTTTGTCACTAAAACTTGATTTGCAAAAAAACACTATTTTTATTTTTTTAAATTTTTTTTTATATGTTTTAGAGGACATAAAATGCCAACTTTTCAGAAATTTTCAGAATGGGCAAAAAATCTTTGACCGAGTTATGATTTTTTGAATCAATACAGAGTTTTTCAAAAAATTGAAATATTGGTCGCAAAAATTTTTCAACTTCATTTTTCGTAGCCATTTTTAGGTGACTTTTTTGAAAATAGTCGCAGTTTTTCATTTATTAAAATTAGTGCCGTTTCTAAGTCTCACCCAATGCCAACCTCCTGTGGCCGAATGGTTACGGGTTTCGCCTCATAAGCGGAAAGACATGGGTTCTTCTCAGGGTGGCAGCCTTAGGTTTAAGTTTAGAGGTAGCAGCAACCGCATGAGTATAAAACGGTTGCTTCACGTGCTCTTCAAGCACGTGATCGATCTTGGGATATTCTTTTGCGCCTCTTCCCAAAATACTTTCCTCGTGTAAATGTAAATAATGCCCAGCCGATCGGTATTGCACTGCAGTCCAGTCGCATTGTCCAGATCAGAGCAAAGGGAACACCGCAAGAGTAGCGCCGCAAAAAGACAATTGGGTAATTCTCCGCCAACTCACACAGCAGTTGCCCCGACCCCTCTTCGATTTGCGTGAAACTTTGTCCTAAGTGGTAACTTTTGTCCCTGATCACGAATCCGAGGTCCGTTTTTTGATATCTCGTGACGGAGGGGCGGTACGACCCCTTCCATTTTTGAACATGCGAAAAAAGAGGTGTTTTTCAATAATTTGCAGCCTGAAACGGTGATGAGATAGAAATTTGGTGTCAAAGGGACTTTTATGTAAAATTAGACGCCCGATTTGATGGCGTATTCAGAATTCCGAAAAAACGTATTTTTCATCGAAAAAAACACTAAAAAAGTTTTAAAAAATCTCCCATTTTCCGTTACTCGACTGTAAAAATTTTTGGAACATGTCATTTTATGGGAAATTTAATGTACTTTACGAATCTACATTGACCCAGAAGGGTCATTTTTTCATTTAGAACAAAATTTTTCATTTTAAAATTTCGTGTTTTTTCTAACTATGCAGGGTTATTTTTTAGAGTGTAACAGTGTTCTACAAAGTTGTAGAGCAGACAATTACAAAAATTTTGATATATAGACATAAGGGGTTTGCTTATAAACATCACGAGTTATCGCGATTTTACGAAAAAAAGTTTTGAAAAAGTTGGTCGTCATCGATCATGGCCGTTCATGGTCACCCGCGACAGACACGGACGACGAAACAAAGAGAAACGCAAAAAGTAACTTTTTCAAAACTTTTTTTTCGTAAAATCGCGATAACTCTTGATGTTTATAAGCAAACCCCTGATGCCCCTATATACTAAAATTTTTGTAATTGTCTGCTCTACAACTTTGTAGAACACTGTTACACTCTAAAAAATAACCCTGCATAGTTAGAAAAAACACGAAATTTTAAAATGAAAAATTTTGTTCTAAATGAAAAAATGACCCTTCTGGGTCAATGTAGATTCGAAAAGTACATTAAATTTCCCATAAAATGACATGTTCCAAAAATTTTTACAGTCGAGTAACGGAAAATGGGAGATTTTTTAAAACTTTTTTAGTGTTTTTTTCGATGAAAAATACGTTTTTTCGGAATTCTGAATACGCCATCAAATCGGGCGTCTAATTTTACATAAAAGTCCCTTTGACACCAAATTTCTATCTCATCACCGTTTCAGGCTGCAAATTATTGAAAAACACCTCTTTTTTCGCATGTTCAAAAATGGAAGGGGTCGTACCGCCCCTCCGTCACGAGATATCAAAAAACGGACCTCGGATTCGTGATCAGGGACAAAAGTTACCCCTTAGGACAAAGTTTCACGCAAATCGAAGAGGGGTCGGGGCAACTTTTCCAGATTTCGTGTGAGTTGGTAGAGAATTACCCAACAATTATTTTTCAATCTTGTTTTTTTTTTCAGAATCACACAGGCCGTTCATCAATGACAAATGCATTCAATGTGGTGAAGAATATCACTAAGAACAACATGGAATCATCAGGTGAGTAGATTTGGCTGTTGCATATGAATAATTTCCGTTTTTTCACTAACTGCAACTGCTGCACTAAAAATGGTATGAAAATACCAAATTTTGGTATTTCTTGTGCAAATACCAGCGACCAAAATGTGCCCTTGGTTGCTCAGTAATAGATGGTAAAAAACCATGAAATCATACCAAAATCATGTTTGTGGAAAACCACTGGAATACCAAATTCTGATTTTCCAAGGGCGCGGGAATACCTAAAATTAAAACCATGGCAATACCAAGTTTTGGTATTCAAGCAATGTTCAAAAATCCAGAAGACCTCAACTTGGTATTGAAATGGTTTTATTTTGAGGTATTATTTTACCCTTGGAATAACATGGTTTGGTATTGTTGTGCCCTTCCACATACTAGACTTTGGTATGATTTCATAGTATTTTACCATCTATTACTGGGCAACCAAGGGCACATTTTGCCCAAGTAATACCAAAATTTGGTATTCCCGTGTTATTTACCCCTGCTCGGGTACGACTCATTTCTTTTTTTTCGGGTTTCTACTATGACCCGTTCATCAGTAATTTGTAGCTCGAAACCGTGGATAGATAGAAATTTTGTTTCAAAGGGACTTTTATTTAAATTTGAAAACCTGATTTGATGGCGTACTCAAAATTCCGAGAAAAAATATGTATAGTTTAAAAATCATTTTGTAGAAAGCTAAATGTTCTTATCAAATGCCAACTTTTCAGAAATTTCCAGAATAGGCAAAAAATCTTTGACCGAGTTATGATTTTTTGAATCAATACGGATTTTTTCAAAAAATCGAAATATTGGTCGCAAAAATTTGTCAACTTTATTTTTCGATGTAAAAACGAATTTGCAATCAAAAAGTAGTAGTGAAATTTTGCTAATGTGCACCGTTTTCAAGATAAAACCATTTTTAGGTGACTTTTTTGAAAAAAGTCGCAGTTTTTTATTTTTTTTAAATAAGTGGCCATGTTTGCCCACCTCTGAAAAAAATATTTTTGAAAAGCTGAGAAAATTCTCTATATTTTGATTTTTTGAACTTTGTTGATACGACCCTTAGTCAATGAGATATTGCCATGCAAAATTTTAAAAACAGGAAAATTGTTTTCTAAGTCCCACCCAAACAACACAACATTTTCTAATGTCGATATCTCAGCAACTAATGGTCTGATTTTCAATGTTAAAACATGATACGTTCGTGAAATTTCCCGATCTTTTCGAAAACAATATTTTCATAAAATTTAAATCAAGACTAACATTTCAAAAGGGCCAAACATTCAATATGACGCCCTTTTGAAATGTTAGTCTTGATTTAAAATTTTCGAAAATATTGTTTTCGAAAAAATCGGAAAATTTCACGAATGTTTCATATTTTAACATTGAAATTCGGACTATTGGTTGCAGAGATATCGACATAAGAAAATGGTGTGTTGTTTGGGTGAGACTTAAAAGACATCAATTTTCTTGTTTTAAGCTTTTGCATGGCAATATCTCATTAACTAAGGGTCGTATCAACAAAGTTCAAAAAAGTAAAATACAGAGAATTTTCTCAGCTTTTCAAAAATATTTTTTTCAAAGGTGGGCAAATATGGGCACTTATTTAAAAAAAAATAAAAACTGCGACTTTTTTCCAAAAAAATACCAAAAAATGGCTATAACTTGAAAACGGTGCACTTTATCAAAATTTCACTGAGGTACTTTTTGATTGCAAATTCGATTTTACATTGAAAACTGAAGTTAAAATTTTTTTTCGATAAATATTTCGATTTTTTTTCAAATATGTATTTATTCAAAAAAATCATAACTCGGTCAAAGAAATTTCTGAAAAGTTGGCATTTGATGTCCTCTAAAACATAACAGAAAATAAAAAGAAAGTGTTTTTTTTGCAAATCAAGTTTTAGTGACAAAAAGTTAAATAAAAAATCACCATTTTTTACCGTGTATCATTTTTTCCAGTGTAGTCCATATCCATGCCTACAACTTTGCCGAAGACACCAAATCGATCAAAAAATTCTTCAAAAGATACAGGTTTTTGAATTTTCATACATCATTTTTGTATGGCCAGCTGCCAAATTTGTACGGAAAATTATATGGACAAACTAATGATGCAAAATGGCTTCTTTGGGCATACCGAAGGCACCAAAAAAGTTTCAATCGGATTAAAAAATACAAAAAAAATCAAATGACCGAAATCAGAGAAAACTGCTCAAAAGCAAACCTTAAACCTTTCTTTTGTAAGAATGGCAAAAACTTCATTTTAAGATTTTTATTTTAAATTTAGGGACATTTACCGAATCGTCCCTTACCATGTTAGCACAGAGATTGTTTAAATTTTGATTATGACATTGAATTTATTTCAGCTCTGAGTACTTCAACTGAGCCAGTATCACGACCAATGCGATGACAACGTTTCTGGTAATGACATTTTTAATTTTAATTAATACCGAAGCCATTCCATTATTCCTCCATATCCCCCTTCTCAAACTCACAGCCGATGTAGTCCTAAGATCAACCCCCCCGAGGAAAAAGGGGGCCCTATTTGGCACCGATCCAGCTAAATTTCGTCGAGATCGTCGCTTTTTTTCCTGAGCAAATTTCAATCCTCCTGAAAATTAATGCATGTATGAAGAGTGCCAAAAACTTCATTACGGTCGCAGAAAACGAGGGGCAGCATTTGGCCACCCAGAATATGCGATATGAATATTTTCATCAGTGTGACACCCTTTCGTTTTGGTTCAGGGTGAGGGTTTAAGGATTTCCGGGAGAACGCGGAGTCCCGGCGAGTGTTTGTCCGGCATTTTTCGGGGAAAATGAGGATTTTTTTTCTCGTTGGCCCTGATGAGCAGATGCTGAATTTTCATTGCGACTCGACTTTTTTTGGTTCGAGCTTCTGGAGAAGACTGCTAATGGCAGACGATTTTTGGGCTATTTTCTTCCTGAGTTGGGACGATTTTTTTTCTCTGTATGAGTGGGAAGAAAAGATATGAGATTTTTAATGACTCCGGCTGGGAACTGCAGATGCGATTTTTTTCCTCATCAGAATGTCATGTGTCCAGTGCTGGGGGAAGTGAAGCTGCCGTGATGTCTGGAATATTTATTAAAAAGCTCTCTTGCAATCAAGAAAACCGGGGACTTAATGAAACCGCTCCAACTGTGAATGTTTATTGCACATGCGAAATTCATCACAGCAAAAACTAATTTCGAAACGATTCTGACAAACTGTTCTTGTCTTGCTTCTTAATTGGATTCAAATTTCTTCACCGACAACAGTATAATGTTCCATGACTAGAAACGCACAACACACACACATTATTAGGAAATATTTCCACGTAGCCCGCGTTGTACCAGCGATATTTATCTCTTTATCCGCATGATGAACTAAGCGACAGAGGAAAACCCCGCGATGATGTCAGAGATTTTCCCTCCATTTTCCCCAGTCATGAGCGAAAATCCTTCGAGATTCATTACAAAATTCACCCCGGTGCGAGGACAGGGTAACAAGTCTCGATTTCTGCCCATCAGCCAGCTAGCTTCTGGAGTCTGAGCCAGCATTTTACGGTTGACGGTTTTCTGCGACGCTGCTGCCACTGCCGGCGTCGACGGTCGGATGTTCCGAGGGGCTTTTCCTTCCTGCCTTGCTTCTGGTCTGGTCTGCCGTTGGGGCGCAAACGAGTATTGAATTTCAAAAGGGCAAAGGCCAAGGCGCAAATTCTGGTGTAAGTGAGGAAATGACGATGGAAATGTTTGGGAATTTTGTTTAAAAATTATCAATATTAAAAATTGAAAAAAATAATAATTAACTGAACAAATTATTCTGATCATAACAACTGAAAAGAATATCATTTAAAGGAAACTTTTCAATTAAGGGGTTACATACATGTTTATCGGGAAAAAGCTAAAAATTGATATGGGCACACACTTAAACTATTTTTGTAAACCTGTTTTAGGGCATTTAAAAATACATGTTCAATTGCTAACAAAATAAATTTCAAGACAGTTGATAGTCCCGAGCAGACGGAAATAACTTGGGAAGGTCAGTTTTTGATATTGTGAGAAGATCGAAATATGTTATTGAGATGATCGGATTAGTTGTTAAAATAACAAAAATCAATAACAAAGATTTGTTCGTAGAATAACTTAAACTGTTATTATGTTGTTATTGCAATAACAAACCAATAACACAGAAGGAATCATGAAGGAATAACAAGATTTGTTATTTTATGCGGAGAGGTGGAGCAGCATAATAACAAAAAATGTTATTGAACTGGTATGTCTCCATAACAAAAAAAGTTATTGTTTTGGTTTATTTGTAATTTGCAAAAAAACCTGCAGTTGCCATAACTCCTCTGTACTAGTCAGGGCTGCAGAGTCGGGTACCTCCAAGCGACTTTGAATCCATACTTTGAAGACAACTCCGACTCTGGGTGCAGGATATGACGTCAACGACGACTTCAGCTCTCCAAAAATACCCGACTTCACAGATTCCGACTCCAAGTAAAAGTTGCTGAAAATTTGCTGAATCCGATGCAGTCTCCGAGGTCTCAGTCCAGCTCGAACTTCAACGTCAGCTCCGACTTCCTGGCTCTGTGAAAATAATAACAGTTTTTGTTATTCACACTTCAAAAATTCTCAATAAATAAATCAATTCCGTTAGGGAATATAACAAAATAAAAAAAATGCACTCTTAAAAGTTAATTTTATCGGATTAATTTCAGCTTGAAACCCCATTTCATAGTGAAATAAATGACCCCGATGAAATTGGTCAAAATTATTTCATTCTAGCCAATTTAAGTAAAATCCCATAGGGGGTATATCAAATAATTTAAAAAATCAACTTTCAAAATTTCAACTTTTTAGAATAATTTTGGCTTAAGGACCCCATTTCATGGCCAAAATAATGACCCTGACGAAATTGGTCAAAATTATCCCATAGTTCTAGCCAATTTCAGCAAAGTCCCTTAGCGGGTATAACAAATAATTAAAAAAAATCAACTTTCAAATTTTCAACTTTTTAGAATAATTTTAGCTTAAGGACCTCATTTCATGGACAAAATAATGATCCCGACGAAATTGGACAAAATTATCCCAAAGATCTAAACATATTTAACAAAAGATAAAATAATAACAGATTGTGTTATGGACACTTAGAAACTTTTCCATTTGGGCGATTTATGGTGATTTTGTTTCTAAGTCAGTATACCGAACGAATAACAAATTTTGTTATTAGGAGAGTTTTTGAAATGTATAACATTTCTTCTTATTAGCGTGTTATTAAACATTTTCAATGTAATACCACTTTAATACCAAATTTTGTTATTTTATCAAAAACTGTTATTATTATTTCTTCTTGAAGTTGAACTTCAGAATAAAATAATAACACTTTTTGTTATTTTAACAGGATTTGTTATTGAAATATTATTAATTTTGTTATTACCGTCTGCCCGGGGTATCATTGCCGAGATATAAAGCCAACTAGTCACCTTTTATTTCATTTCCAAGGCTGCTCAAATAGGTTAAAATTACGCAGAGTTATGATTTTTTTCAATGTGGTTTTTGTGAAAATCGACGAAAATAGCAATTTTTGGGATCACCCTAGCACGGTGTAGGTCACCCTAATGGTCAAACAAAAAAATAAAAGCCTGATAATTTTGGCCAAGGAAACCCAAGAAAAATGTTGAGCCAAATCGTAGGGCTTTTTTGCCGTGTATGTTCTTTTCAAATAAGGCTTTCTAGGCCCAGTGAAAAAAATATAATTTAACCCAAAAATGACGAACTTCTCGTCAAAGTGTCCTGATGCAAACAATGATCGAGCGCCAGCTGTCACAGCCCTGCTAAGTATGTTGGCAGAAAAATCAGGCGGCCAGTCATAAAATCCAGCTAAAAGTTGCCTGACAAAAAACTTTTGCTAGAAAGAGATAGGAGATCTGATGCAAACAAACGTCCAGCTGTCATGTAAACATTCTTTGAATGTGTTGGAAAATTTCTGACTAGAAAGCCTTATGGAATATTTAACATTATATTTACTTGTTTTTGACATAAAATTCGAATTCTGCGACCCCAAATTCACAAATACACTACAAAATATATTTTTTCAATGTTTTGGCCACCACCATGGATTTAAAAATTCTAAATCACATTATCGGAAGTGATGTTTTCCACAGCTTTCCAGTAATTGAGTCTTAACTATACTACAAAAAAAATTGCAAAAATTATCATAAAATTTTTACAAATCAATATTTTTTTTTCATAAAAAGATAAAAAAAATGCTAAAAAATAAAAATTTATTCAGAAAAATTGTGTTAATTCGATTTGTGTAAAACTGTGTCCGTTTTTTGATGTCTCGTGACGGAGGGGTGGTACGACCCCTTGCATGTTCTTTAATAATTTGCAGCCTGAAATGGTGATGAGATATAAATTTGGTGTTTATACGGATATTTAAGTAAAATTTGATGCCTAAAATTCAGAAAAAACGTATTTTTCGTCGAAAAAAAAAACACTTAAAAAGTTCCGTTACTCAACGTAAATTCTTTTGGAACATGTCATTTTAAGAGAAATTAAATGTTCTTTTCAAATCTACGTTAACCAAGAAGGGTCATTATTTCATTTAGAGCATTTTTTTTATTTTTAATTTTTCGTGTTTTTTTGAAAATAATTTTCTAGAGTGTAATTAGTTATCGCGATTTCGGGGAAAAAATGTTTTGAAAATTTTATATAACATTTAAACATGATCTTTGAAAAACGTTTTTAATGTTTTTTCAGAACTTTTTAAATGTACCATTGAAAAAAAGTCATAACTTGGCTATTTTTTACTAAGTTAGAAAGTTTGCATTTTTAATGCACCAAAACATATTAAAAATTAAAAAAAAAATGGCCAATTTTGATAAAAGGAAAAATCGTTCTTTCCGCGTGTTATTTTTTCTGAATGATTCTAACCAAACTACAATAATGAAAAATCCATGAAAAAATCAATCAAAGTAGGCTTCTGCTAAAAATTTCTGCAAAATCTGAACAGATTTGACAACTTTGTTGAACAAAACGGCACCTTTTTTACAAAAATAGTAAAAGTCTAGCGAAAATCTCAAAAAACCGCCAATTTATTCTTCAAAATCACCAAATCTGCACCGATTTCGGAGAAATTACCCCCCAAAATGCCAACTTTGAACTAGAATTTAACAGCTGGATTTTTTTTTTTGTTGATTTGTCATACAAGGGCCAAAACTGCTAGGCTGATGAAAATGTCAAACGAAATGAATCGTCAAATAAATAATTCCATGTAAGTGTAAATCTAGAAGTCATAAGTTCTGTCTAGAGCGTCCAATTTCCCGTCCCGGGAATTCCCGTGATTTCCCGAAAAATAATATTTCCCGTTTCCCGGGAATTCCCGAAATTCAAGCGGAAGTATAGATTTTCCTTACTTTTTGGTTCCAATTTTTAAAAATTTAAAAAAAAAATAATGAGAGAACCAAACTTAATTTTATTTTTTTTTTAATAAACTAATAAGAAAAAGTCAGGTTCATTTCAGGAGTATTTCAGATAATATTTATTGTAAAACTTAATAATAATGATAGGATTTCATCCTGTTTTTATATTTTTTTCCAACTGGCAAGATTATTATTTTGTAAAACATGTACTGGGGTAGGCCACAGAAGGTCCATGCACTATTGATAGAAAAAAATGTTTTTCCATAGTATTTGAAAAAAGTGGCGTTGAAAATTGTATTTAGCATTTTGTGGTGGCTTTGTACAAAGTATTTGTTGTTAAAATCAGATTTAAAGTTTTCAAATGATTAGTTTTTCAGAAGATAAATAAACAATGTGTAAATTGACTTAACTTAGTTTATATGCTTTTTAACAATATACATATAAATTTTAGGTTAATAAAATGTCAAAATTTTGCCTAAAAATCGTAAAAATGAGTTTTGTTGATAAAATTACGGTTTAGAACAAGTTATTTGCCATGAAAAACATAATTTCTGCATGATTTTATTTTTTGGCTTTATGAGTCAACGTTATTCTTAAACATATTCCCTTGAAATGGTAACAGAGACAAATTTAACAGCATTTTTATGGTTGAGAAGCATGGATTTTACTCACAGATTCAAAATTTGATTTAAAAAATAATGCTTCTCAACAAAAAAAAATTAATTATTTTTTTTCATTTGGTAGGAGTTGAAAGACAGCATATAAAATTAGAAAATTTAAAAAAAAATTATAAAGTTGTTTGATTTTTAAAGCAGTCAAGCCGTTAATTGACCCCCACACTCATTTTGAACATTAAAGTTGCTTTTCTACAAAATTGTGTTGCAAAATATCATTTAGAAGCATGATAAGATCAATTTTCGATAAATTTAAAAAAATCCCGGGAATTCCCGGGAATTTTTTTAAAAATTTCCCGTTTCCCGGGAATTTTGTAACCCCGGAAAATTGGACGCTCTAGTTTTGTCATATCAACCAAATTTATTCGTAAATTTATCTTAAATCTATATTGAAAAACTACACCTCACTCATAAAGAGGATTTTTTTGTCCAAGGCTTTTTTCTCCTCGTTCATATCGTCTTTACTTATTATGATTTTTTTTACAGTGTTATTGTCGCAAAATAGATTTCTCAATTTAAAAAAATATAGAAAAATCTGAATGAAAAAAAGAATAAAGGATTTCAATTAAAACGAAATAAGGATGAAATCACTTTACCATTTGATTTAATCTGTGTAATCAAAGTTGAAAATTTACAAAAAAAAAATCTAATAATGTAAACAGAAAATCATGAAAGTACATTTAAAGACTTTATCCACTTTTGACATAAAAACTTATGAAGCTTTTTTTCAACAGTTGCAAGAATTGTTTGGGTCTATTATTGTTTTAAACTTTTAACTAGTTTTTAAAATAATTTTTTTTTTTACCAAACCAAGGGATTTGATTTTTTCTAATTTTTTATCCTAAAAACCTCCACCGCTAACACAATCCTCCCCAAACCACACTCTCATTTTACCGAAAAACGCCGCCACACACACCAGACGGCGAAACAGGGCAACAAGAAAATGTTTATGGAAATCTGGGCTCATCCTGATGATGGTGGTATCACACGCAGCAGCAGCATCCAACACTTGCCTTTTCCTCGGGAGGAAAATTCCAAATGGAGGGGAGGGGAAAATTCGCGAGGAAAACTCACGCGCTGCCAGCAGACATACTGCAGAAGCAGATCTTCCCAGACAATAGGTTTTGTAGGACATGAATTGAATACATTTTTTTTCGATTGGGGTAAGTGGGCAAATGTTTATTTTCAAAGTGAATCGGATCAGCATTCGCCAAACTACCCCAAGTGACTATTTTTGGGTTGTTTGAGCGGATGTGACGCCGCAACAATTTAGCTCATTCGGAAAATTGATATTTTATCTCGTCGTTTTCGGAGGAGAGATTTTCCGGGCGCGAAAACGCGGGTTGACCTTTTTTTCTAGGTTAAATTTTGACCTGCAGGAAAGTGGTCATTGAAGTGGATTTAACGTTTAGAGGAATAAATTCCTCAAGATTCCAGCAATCTACCAAAAAATTGAAAATAAAGTTGAACGAACAATCGTAAGAGCCGAAACGTGTTTATGTTCACTAATTGGATTATTTTCACGCGAATCACGCGGCTTTGGCCTTTTTCGTACGTGGCCAGCTTCTGCGTCAGAGCGAGATTGTTTCACTTCACTCTCGTTTAGTCAAGATATGAAAAATACGCGCAAATGTGTTTTTCTGCGCGTAAGAAACAGTAGGAGAAAGTGATTTCATCTTGTGAAATGGCCCGAAGTTGTGGCTCCAAGATGGGACGTGTCGTGGTTGATGGTATCACGTTTTGGGGGAAATGAGGTCGAATGTGAGTGGTTTGCTAAATGTTAGCAAATAAAATTATTAAGGTTTGCATTGAAATTTGGAAGCAACCCAACTTATTTTTGTAGCGAAAAAAAAAGTTCGTCTGCTGTTGAATATTTTTTGAAGTAATGATCGCTAAAAAAAGAGTGATTATACACCAAAACCGTCGTTCCAGAGAAATCGACTAAATACAAAGCGTACGCCTGAGCGTAAATCGGGGTTTTAGTGTAGCGAGATATTGGCATTAGAGCATTTAGGAATGCTTGGATGAAACTTAAAAACTTCAATTTTCTTGTTTCATTTTCTTTTATTCGCTGTATTTCAGCAACCAGAGGTCCACTCTTCTATGTATCTTAGTAAAAAAATTTTTGAAATTTTCTGGACATTTAGAAAAATATTTTCAAGAATGGACCCTCACGGACGTGAAAACTGAAAGTTTTCAGTAGTTTTTTTTGTCTACCCGTAGTAACTACTCTGTTATTGACCAGGAATTGCTTCGTGGACCACAGATGAAGAGTAGCCCAAAGAAACATGTTTAAACCACCTAGTTTTATTAAGGTTTAATGGTAGCATCTTGATTGCTTAGTAGTTTTATTTGGGCATTCGCCGCAACCAATAAGCAAGAGCTAATTGATAGGTTCTAAAAGGGTTTGCATGCCATTAGGCATGCAAAAAGCTTAATTAAAACCACAAGCTCCTGAAAAAGTTTTTAACGTGGCCAATTAGCAGTGCATAAATATGACTCTAAACGCGTGTTCTGATTGAATGTGATTGACCGCCATCTTGGTGTTGAAAAATTAGAGAACTGAGAAATTTCATTTAAATTTGACGAAAACACTCATTTATGCTGAATTTCTGTTATAATTAATACAGCGATTGATGTTTATAAATAATTTGAACATTCTTTTCAAAGAATTGCAAAAAAAAATTTACATTAAAAACTATGATTACAAAAAAAATATATTTTTTATGAAGCGAGTTGATTTTTTTGGCTCTATCTCCCCAACATTTATCAATAAAATTTCAACCGCAGCTAAATTTGAGCCACCAATTGCGAGAAATAAGCTTTCAATTTATTTTGATTGGCTCCAATATCTATTATTTACCGAGAACCCGTTTGACAGCTCGACGTGGAGGACGCGTTTTTCCCAAGGGAATGGTGGAAAGAGAGGAATCACAAATCCGTATAAATAATTTCAAGATTTTTCAGGTGTAAACCGAAAACGCGATCAAAAATTAAAGTGGAAGAATAAGGCTTTTAACTGCTTATTTAATCGTCGGTGTGCATGACGCCGCACTGTTTAATCATTTTCTGACGTCCATTCAATTTTGCAGTCCAAACCCAGTCATTGAATTGGAAAAATAAAATCTTTTTCAAATTTTCTTTTGTTGATTTATGTGCACCTACGTCGAAGACCAAGATTGTTTACTTTTTGCTCTTTGGTCTGACAGTCTTGGTCTGACAGATTTGGTCTGTCAGCTTTATCATGGATTTTGGTCGGCGAGGGATAGGACACAGCACCTTCCTGGTTTTTCTTCTGTTGTTGCTGCGCGCAAAGTGCTTGTGAATGGAGGTGGAAGATTCCTCCGACGACGATTTTCTCCCCGTTGTTGGAACGCGGAAGCGAAAGAAGACAAGTGAAGACGGAGCCGACGTCGGAAATGGCAACGAGGAACAGCTCCTCAACAACAACAAGTTCAGCCCGCTGGTGGAGAACAACAACAATAACAAAGGTAACCCAGCTGGGAAAGGAAGCGTCCCACTGGTTCCAGTGGCCAAGAAACCACCTCCTCTGGTGGTAAAGAATATGAGATTCGGCAAGCTGAGGAGTGTAATGTTGTCGTGCACAACCAAGCCAAGTTACAAGCTGACTCCGTTTGGGATCAAATTGCTGTGTATCTCCGAGGAGCGTTTCGAAACCGCGCGGGCCCACTTGATTACGAACAAAGTGGAATTCTATACCCACGAGAAACGAAGCGAGCGGCAACTCCGCGTCGTTGTCAGAGGACTTCCACCGGCTTCACCCGAATTCGTCAAGAAGAAACTCAAGGAATCGCACAACCTGGATGCTGTGGAGGTGCATGCCATCAAGAGAAAAGGAGAGTTCGCCTCATCGATGGAAATCCCGTACATTGTTACGTTCCTCAAGGGGTACGCCAACCTCAAGAAGCTGAGTGAAATCAAGCTCTTGCAAGCATTTCACATCCGGTGTGAGGCCAACCGGAACAAGCGGCCGAACGTGACTTAGTGCAGGAACTGCTTGCAGCTGGGTCATGGGACCAGGAACTGCCACCTCAAGGCGAGGTGCAACAACTGTGGGGGTCCCCATAAGACGGACGAGTGCAAAATACAAGAAGCAGAGCCGAAGCGGTGTGCCAACTGTTCTGGAGCCCACGAAGCCACGAACCGCAGCTGCCCCAAGCGTGCGGACTTCATGCGGAGGCGCCAGCAGGCTATTATTTACAAAGACAAAGACTTTTTTTTTCCAAAATTAAACCTATTGGCATAAGACGTTTAAAGACGTTTAAAATGTCATTTTTCTTAACTCCTGACTTGGTTTTAACAAAGGTTTTATCAAGGCTTTGAGGATGTTGTTTGATTCAGTCGTAAAGCCTTGAGCTCCTATGTAGGTCTTATAAATAGGCCGTAACAACCTTTTGCGGAGGTCCTTTTGGGTTTTAACAGAGGTTTATCGGGGTTCTGGGGAGGCTGTTACGACTCTTAAGTGGTTTTAATGTTGGTTTTCTCTGATAGGTTTTATAGCGGTTGTGACAGCTTTGATAAAGCCTAAAATGTTACTTGGGAGAAACCAATCATCACCACCTCGCAACTTTCTAATGTCCCTATCATGCTAGTCGATCACAGCGCCGGCCACGACACTACTAGTTTGACACTTTTTTAGTTTGTACCCCGTTAATTGGTCAAGGTCAAACTAATAAGAAACGTGGGTCAAACTAAAAAGTGACCCCGTTCATTTGACAACAGTGGGTGTCAAACCATCGGGGTTTGAGCGTATAACGTTTATTTTAGCATTTTTAATCCAATAGGGACCTTCTAGGCATTTTTCTTTTGAATTTCAAGACCACAGATCGAAAAAAGATATGAGCAATTCTCTACCAAAACCGGAAATGGATTTTATTTGTATTTTTTTATTTGGCTCAAACTTTGTGGGGGCTTCCCTATGACCAAAGAAGCTATTTTGTGTCATTGGTTCTCCCATACAAGTCTCCATACAATTTTGGCTGCTGTCCATACAAAAATGGTATATAAATATTCAAACAGCTGTAACTTTTGACTGAATTTTATGATCAATTTGGTGTCTTGGGCAAAGTTGTAGGAAAAATTAGGTACACGGAAAAAAATTGCAGATTTTTTAATCAACTTTTTTTTCACTAAAATTCAATTTCCCAAAATACGTACTTTTTTATTTTCGAGATTTTTTGATATGTTTTAGGGGATCCGCAAATTTTAAGCTATAGATAAACATGGTCAAAAAATCTGTCGCCAAGTTATGAATTTTTGAAAATTTGTGATTTCATGAAACATTCGTGAAATTTCCCGATCTTTTCGCAAAATATTTTGAAAAAATAAATAAATCAAGACTAACATTATCAAATGGCCAAATATTGAATATAACGATTATTTAAAAAATAATTATTTCGAAAAGATCGGAAAAATTTCACGAATGTTTCATATTTTAACATTGTAAATCGGACCATGCTGAGATATTGACATTAGAAAATGGTGGGTTGTTTTGGTGAGATTTAGAAAACTTTAATTTTCGTGTTACTATTTCTTAAAGCGGCTCTATCTCAGCAACCCGAAGTTCAATTTTCAATGTCTCTTAGACAATTTTATTGCAAATTTTCTGAACTTTTCAAAAAAAAATAGGAATGGTTATTCATGGTCATTATTTTTAACAATTGAAATATAATATTTGCAAATATTTCGCTAAAATCAGACTTTCGGTGGCTATACCTATCATGAAAACGGAGCCCTTTATCAAAAAATCTGTAATGTAGTTTTCAATTACAAATTCAATTTGGCATTAAAAATTACGTCAAATTTGTTTTTGCATAAATTTTTTTCCACAAATCACTATTTTTTCAAAAATTCATAACTCAGCGGCAGATTTTTTGACCATGATTCTCTCTGGCTCAAAAGTTGCGGATTTCTATCCCCTAAAACATATCAAAAAAATTCGAAAATCAAAAAATACGTTTTTTGGGAAATTGAGTTCTAGTGACAAAAAAAGTTTATTAAAAAATCTGCAATTTTTTTCCGTATACCTATTTTTTCTCAATAGTTCTCAACAATATTTACATACCATTTTTGTATGGACAGCAGCCAAAATTGTATGGAGACTTGTATGGGTGATGATGCAATGATGCAAAATAGCTTATTTGGTCATAGGGAAGGCCCCCACAAAGTTTGAGCCAAATAAAAAAAAATCAAAAAATAAAAATGGTCGAGATCGGCCGATTTTGTAGAGAGTTGCTCATATAAAACTTTAGGAAAAAAATATTTTCATAAATTCATAGTATTTTGCAAATTTTCGATAGTAGGTAGCATAACTGTTATGATGTATGAAGCATATTGTGATACTTTTTGCTTCAACATTTTAAATTTGGACTTGAAATTTTACATTTTTTTCATTTTTGCCTTCCTCACCTCACTGAGGCAAGGCTATAAAATCACTCAAAAATTGAACTTTTTAAATAAGCCTCCCAGATATACCTTTACGTATACATATCGACTCAGAATCAAATTCTGAGCAAATGTCTGTGCGTGTGGATGGACGTAGAATTTTTTTCTCACTCACTTTTCTCGGAACTGGCTCGACCGATTTTGTCCGGATCTATGTTTTTGAATTTGCCTTCAGGTTCTTTAAGTCTTT
This sequence comes from Culex pipiens pallens, assembly GCF_016801865.2. NCBI lineage: Eukaryota > Metazoa > Arthropoda > Insecta > Diptera > Culicidae > Culex > Culex pipiens. The sequence continues at coordinate 23,995,397 of NC_068937.1, forward strand.
TTTAAATTTCATCCGGCTTGGTGCAGTACTTTAAAAGATATGTTCGAAAAACTGTTTTGGTTGATACTAAAAAGGGTCATTATTTACATAATTTGAAAGCTCCGGCGGATAGCTGTCGGAACTTTACGCTCAGTGCACGCACACAAACACTGCAGTGCTTTCAAATGGTTCATTAAATTTATCATACCTAGATGGCAGCACTCAGATGTATAGTGTCTTTACTAAGTAAGCGTTAGCCAAAGCTTTCGTAGTGTGTGGTTGCAAGGCTTTTAGGAGGAAGGCAGCAACCACCTTCCGGTGGATTAAGTAACGTTTTTTAATTTATTTCGAGTCCATTTTTTTTGCTTTAAATTTTTGCCTCCCAGGTCTACTAAGTGATTAGCACTGCACAGGTAAAAGTGCACTAGATACCTACTTATATTTGCGATTAGAATTTCTGAGTCCAACGCGTGATGCCTGTTTATTAAGGTGTTTTAATTTATAAGATTCAATTGAATACAGATAATTTTATAGTGTTGATCAATATTCTATGAAATGATAAGTTGCTTGCCTCTAATTCAAAATCAGTTTACCTATGTTTTTTTTAAAGTACAAATTTTATTCACTAAGACTAAATCCCCCGATCATAGAAGGAACGCAAGAGACGACCCTATCGCCGCGTGAAGTCACTTTCCACCCACCCAAAATCAGTGAACGTGAAAGAGTGAGAGGCAAAGACTGACGACAAAAAAAAAAAAAACAGAAAAGAAAAAGTCTAGCAAGAAGGACGACCACCGAAGAGTCAAAGCGACGAAAGATAGACTTCCCCCACTCCCAAGTCCCACCTTCCTCCTCCCCCGAATGTGGGTGGGAAAACGGGGAAAACTCTCGCAGAGAGCGAAACCAAAAGAGGCTCTTGAAAAGTGAGCAAAAGCAAAACGAAGCAAGCTTTGCGTTTGAGGGCGCCTGGGGCTGCTGCCAGCTGCTGGGCTGTGACTGGTTGGTGAAATTGTGCGAAGGAGGAGAAAGGACGAGGAGAAGTGGTTCATTTTTGGGGATGCCACCCACTCTCACTCTCTCTCCCCAATCCCCTACGCCCCCCCTGCTCTTGGTTCTTGGTGGGGGAGGGTTTTGGTAGCGAAACAAGTGATTTCAATTCATCAGAGAGTAACGTTTTTATTTTTTGGCTCGCGGGGCAGTGGTGTTGCGAGTTGTGAAAGTGAAACTAGTTTTTTTTAGTGCATGGTTGGACACGTGATATGGCGAGCGCTGATGGATGTGTTTTGGCGTTTTCACGTGGCCCTTGCAAATGTGGTGAAAATCAATCAATTTGATGGAATCGATTCTGTTCTGCTGATTTTTTGAACACAATTGAAGTACTTTTTTCGTTTGCTTTGGTGTAGATCGATGTACGAATCCAAAATCATCATACGACATGATGACTATTGAATTGAATTCGGTTCTGATGGCCTAGTTAGAGGTAATTTTGGGTACAATTTAGAGTGTCCAAATTGGACAATAGACATGTGACAAATCGAGACTATATGCTGGTTTCCAGGAAAAAAAAATATTCCGAATGTAAAAACCTTTCAATTATATTAATCCTATAGTATTTTATAGTGGTTCATGCAAGAAGTTGCAAACAGAAGATAATTAAGCTCGAGTTGTACTTTTTTTTGCTTTTTGGAGCAAGTACACAGAAAAAAATGTGTAAATGTGGAAGGTTTAATTTTGGAAGGCTGAATCTTATCTCTTTTATGTTGTAATTTTACCACAATTAAGACTGAAAAAGTGACATTTCACCAGAAAAGTGTTAAAATTACACATTTTCAGAGGTAGAATTACACATTTTTTCTGACGTAAAAGATGTACCCCTTCCCAGATGTAATATTACCACGACTTTTTTTTACTGTGTAAGAGGTATTCAAAAACACCATAAAATCAAAAAAAGTTTAATTGATCTGTTAAAAATTACAATAATGATATGATGATATATTTTTTGAAAATTCGTTTTCTGAAATTATTCAACTAACAGTTGTAACAGCAGCAATAACATAAACAGAAAATAGAAAATTTCCATGCCATCCCTTGAAATTTAAAAGAAATCTTAAATCAATCCTTTTAATAAAGTCGTTCGACGTTCGTGTGTTCCATGAAAACCGATTAAAATAATTTTATTTCATTGTGTTATCTTTGGTATTAAAATCTGTCTATAATTTTTTTTTTTTGAGTTACGAAAAATTTCCCCGATTTTTTATGATGTGGTTCACCGGTCCGAGTAGGAACCGTATAATTGAAAAATAATCTTTGTGTACCGCTGTGTACCGCTATCAACCAGAGTTTGCTGCACCGAGATTTACCTACGTTGCAAATATTTTCTTATCTCAAAAACTGCGGAAACTATCGACATAAATTTGTACTCATCCCCGAAAACTATGGCTACCAAAGGCTTTAGGGGAAATATACCCATTTCAAGCCTAATAAGCGTTCGTGTTTGAATGATGCTGGATAATCTGGAGTGTTCTTTGAAATTTACTAAAACCAAGTACACCAACGAGCAGAGTAACTTTTTGTGAACATTTTTGTTTATTTACACTTTTATTAAAAGTTATGCAATTCTTTTTACAAGAAGAAGAAAACGTGTACAGAAAGGAAAAAAAATCGCCCACTCCAAAAATAACATCAATCTGGTGAGAGTCACCTCCAGATTACTAAGTGTGCGCCATTCTTTTTACAAGCACTTAAAAAAATATTTCAAAAATGCATTCTAATCAGTCGAGTGCATTGGGCCACGCCCACTTTCCTATTTTAAGCTTAGTTCTTTTTTCTTCCAGCGCTCTTTTGTGTCTGCTTAGTGCTGCCAATTGTGATGAAATTTTAAGCGAACACTCAAGATAAGTAGCAACACTGGCTCACCCTAACAGGCGCTGTTGGTGGTGTTGGTGGCAACCCTTTGTTCTTTATTTGCCTTCGCTTCTCGCTCGGTTCTCTTCAGCCTTCGATTGGAATAGTTATAAATGTCAAATGACTTGGCGTGTTTGTTTTGTTAAGGCGCTTGCTAATTATTTACATATGTCGGGATAATTTTTCGAGTGAGTGACTAACTAATGTGCAAAAGAACATGTTGCCGGTAGCTGGAAGCAATTTCATATCTTAAGTGCATTGGAAACGAAAGCGCAAGTGAAAAAATATTGATGGCGACTTTTGTTAAGCAGTTAAGCTCTCAGCTTGCGTGTGGATGTGTGTGCAAACAAAATGATAAGAAATAGTCTGGAAAAATAGAAGCTATGTGCAAAAGTGCATTAAATTTGATCTTTTTGGCTAGGAAGTAGCATAAATTTACGTGCATACTTGAGGCAGTGCTGTTGCTGGTATGTTTTTATCGAGCATCAAACTCTCCATATGACGAAGATAGGTATTTGATTAGAAAGGGAATATTTCTCCAACAACTAATTTTTTGCAACTAAATTGTTGCAGGATTGAGTCTGTAAACTAAACGATTTTGGAAGAAGAAGTTAACAACTTCCTCGGTTGCTGAGTAGCATCAAATTTTAATTTTAAACTTTTACTTTCCCATTTTTTTGAAGTCCTAAAAAGTTTTTTTTAAATGTAAGATAAAATGAACGTCTTGTTTATTATTTGGTCAAGTTTGGACTTTTGAAACTTGTTTTGACATAAAGATAACGTAGAAGTGAAGAAAAGAAAACTTGTTTAAAGATATAAATTAATTAAGGTTACTGTTTCAATTATTATACAAAATTACACTTTTTGCAAAGCATTTAATAAGACAATTTAATAAATTTCACTTTCACAATTTCATGCTAAAAACAATCTAACTTGGTGAAATTGATGAAGAAAAATATAAGATAATTGAAAAATAATAATCTTTCATGTAAAAAGGACTTTTTGAAATATTAAAATAGAAATCTCAAAGTTATTTTTACATTTTCAACGTTCCATGAAATTTTTGTGATAAATGGTTTTATGGAAATTACTAAGCCTAAGCCTAAGCCTACACAGCAAAAAATCCGATGGTAAAATCGCATGCAAAAGCATGCATATCACCATTGTGTGAAAAAGCTTGTAATATTTGCATTAGAAAAAGTGTACTGAAAGAAAAAAAAATCGCCCACTCCAAAAATAACATCAATCTGGTGAGAGTCACCTCCAGATTACTAAGTGTGCGCCCCAACCATCTCGGCTATCTCACCGTCCTAAAAAAGTTTGGTTCAACGCCAATGTAGCAAAAGGTTTCTCGTACGTCGCCACATGGGTAAAAACGAGTGAAAAAACGAATCTTTTGATGCCGTCAGTTTCTGCCCATCAAAAGTATAATTTTTTAAGTGAAAAATTACTAGGAATCGATTGATGCTACTCTTAATAGCGGCAAATGACAGGAAGTGGTCCATTTTACTCCATTTAGCCTTTTTTGGGGTATTTTTCTCGAATATCTTCAACTGCCATAGTTTGCCGCACTTCTAAAGTATCTTATTTTATGCAAAAAATCACGAGAAATCGATTGGTGACACTCTCATTGGCGGCAAATGACGGCAGGGGGCCTTTTTTATGTGTTTTTCTTTAATATCTTAAATTGGTAAAGTTTCCTACAGTTTAAAGTATGTTATTTTTTATAGAAAATCACGAGGAATCGATTTGTGACATTTTCATTGGCGGCAAATGACAGCTAGGCCATGTTTTGCCCCAGTTACCCCATTGTATGTGTTTTTTGTAAATATCTTTTATTGTCGCTGTTTTTACTTATTTTATGTAGAAAATCACAAGAAATCGATTTGCGATAATTTCATTGCAAGAAAATCACGGCTAGGGCTAAATTTGCCCCATTTATCCCCTCTTTATTTGTTTTCTTCAATATCTTGATTTGCCGTGGTTTCCTTAAGTAGAAAAAAGTTATTTTATATAGAAAATCATGTACAATCGATTGGGAACAGTCGAATTCACAGAGGCGAGATAGCCGAGAAGGTTGAGGCGTAGACTTGGTAATATGGATATGCAGCCATTCCCCACGAAAACAGCATGGGAAAAAAACCGAAATATTTAGACCCGTATTTTTTTGTTTGGCCATTAGGGTGACCTATGCCGTGTTAGGGTGGTCTGAAAAATGGCCATTTTCGTCGATTTTCGCAAAAACCACTTTTTTTCGAAAAATCATAACTCCTCGCCATTTCAACCGATTTCAACTGTCTTACACGCAAATGAAAGGTGATAAGTTGGCCTTTCAATGAAAAATAGTAAAAAGTTTGGAAAATCTAGCCTAACATATGAAAAGTGCGTATGAAACTTGAAAATGCCGTTTTGACGGTGTCTGGAAATATTTTTATCGGATTCCCCGGACATTTTTACATAACATACTAAAAATGGGAGGAGTTCTTTAACAGGATTTCAAGATATGATTTTTTGAAAATAAAATTCGTGTTTTTCGACGCACCACGCACATAAACCGGAATATAACGAATTCGGCAAAATATCAACTTTTTTCACTAAAACTGCGATAACTTTAAAATGACAATGACCTATACATGTTTGGGTACCAAAATTTTCGTAATTAAGAGACGCAACGGTCTTATTATTTTTTTTTTGGGGTGAGCGAAATCTTTTTTTTTCTTGCTTACATGCTTTTTGTGAACACGTTTTCTCATGCAATATTACATGTTTTTGTTTACAAAGTAATGTGCATGCGATTTTACACGGATTTTGATTGACTTTGGATTCTGTTGCATACCACATAATGGTCAAATTCCCCCCAAGTGGTTTCCTCACTGGTTTAAAACCACTGATTTAATCATTAGCTTTGTGCAACAATTTTTAATAAAATTCCAATGGGCTTTCCTGAGACCAAAGCAGATATCTTTCATAAAATTACAACAGCTGTCCTTGCAAAATGATATATAAATATTTAAAAATCTGTATCTTGGAAAGGACTAATTTTGATCAATATGGTGATTCTGACAAAATTGCAGGTATTATTTATAAGGATAGTTTTTAGCTTCAATAATTCAACAATAGTTACACTTAGGAAATTATCCATTTTTTGAATTTATTTTCCATATTAAATTACAATCTTAAAAAACCGTTTTTTTATATTTTTGAAGGGACCACATCTTTTGAGTTTAGGGGAAAGTGACTAGAAAATTATACCGATAGTTGCCCTATAGTTTTGAAGATACTAAAATGAGCGTAACAAAAATGTTAGTGCAAAAAGCTTTGGTTAATTAGCACCGTTATAGTCATTTTTTAAATCAAAAACAAAATGATTAATGAAACCATTTTAAATTCAATTTCCACTCAATCCCCTTCCCTCCACTTAAAGCAGTGACGCGTTAAACTTTAAGATCTTAATTTTACATGACACTGCTCTTTGTTTAAATCCAATCCAAGAGCGAATCAAAACGAAGAATGAAAAAAAAGTTTCCCCAAAAACATGCCGTTGACCCCGTCCCCCTAGCCCGGCAACTTCCACTTGACCCTCCCAAGTCGTCGTGGTCATGATTTATGACAATTCAACCGTTCTAGCGCGGGAAGTTTGTACTTTCTAAGACTGCGAGAAGAAAATGAAGTGAAAAAAATCTCTGCCTCATTCAGTCCGCGTCACCAGCTGGGGAATTTAAGTGTGTTCATTTTTGGGGCTAACATTTTTGGGAGGAAAAGTTTCCGGGTTTTTTTTTATTATGGCGTGGGGTTGGGGTTTCCTTCTGGCTCCAGTCGTCGGCTGGCAGACAGAACCAGACGCGGCCTTGGAAAATTATTATATTTTGGAAAAAAAAATCGACGCTAGAAGGTCGGTTCTACCGGGGAGAGAAAAGTTTCCATTTTTATTGCCCTAGATGAGTGATTTTATTCCCTTTTTTTCGCAGAGCGAGCAAGCCAACCAGCCGTTGCTGGGCAATTTCTGGGCCAATAAATGAATCGATTTTGTTTATGTGACTTTATTATTGGCATCATAATGAGCCGGCGGAATGGGGTGTTGGTATTTCTGTAACGCCCAGCGTCGATCGATTGAGCTTTAAAAAAAATGAGGCAACTGAATTGCACCTTAAACGCCTGGACCAACCACACCACAAGCTGTCTGTTGTGCACCTCGGAATGCGAACCAGCTGATCTGCTTCTGCAATTGTGGAAACAGGGAAAGCTCGGTGGTGAGAAAAGCCAAAAGCTTCCCAAAAGTGAGAAATAGTTTTAAGAAACAATAAATCTTCCATCTGGTTCCGCTCCCATCACGAGTTCTTGGAAAAGAAGAACTGAAGACTGAAGATGGGAAATGTGAGGTAACGGAAAATAGGAAGGGATGTCATTAATTTTTGATGTTGCCTACAATTTAACAATTGAAAATATTAGGTAGAAAAAAAAACTGAATTTAAATATTATAGTTCAACCTTCAAAATATTGAAGCAAAAAGTATCCCAAAATGGTGTAAAAAATTAATTGATGTAACTACAGAAAATTTTCAAAATATCAATGAATGCATGAAAATATTAGTTTTCCCAATGTTTTATGTCTTTTTTCGATCTTGGGTCAAATATTCTAAATTTGCTAAAAAGTATAAGGCACCTTATTTCACAATTAACTGTACAGGTTTTTTGATTAAGTTATCAGCAACATTTTTGGTTTTAATCCCTAAAAAACAAATCCCGCAAAAAAACAATGTTTTTGGGGAGAAAAACAAGATATAAAATTTAGCAACGGCCGTAATGAAAACTTGTTTTTAATTACCATCAAAATTTTCGTGATATTTATATTTGGAATATTCTAATTTGAAACCTTCCATAGTTGCATATTATTTCACGTAAATGATTGAAAATCGTGCAACAAGAAGAGCAATTCTCTGAGATTTCGGTCATTCGATTTTTTTGTATTTTTTAATCCGGCTGAAAATTTTTTGGTGCCTTCGGTATGCCCAAAGAAGCCATTTAGCATCATTGGTTTGTCCATATAATTTTCCATACAAATTTGGCAGCTGTCCATACAAAAATGATATGTAAAAATTCAAAAATCTGTATCTTTTGAAGGAATTTTTTGATCGATTTGGTGTCTTCGACAAAGTTGTACGTATGGATATGGACTACACTGAAAAAAATGATACACGGTAAAAAATATTTGGTGATTATTAATTTAACTTTTTGTCACTAAAACTTGATTTGCAAAAAAACACTATTTTTAATTTTTTTTTATTTTTTTATATGTTTTAGAGAACATAAAATGCCGTCTTTTCAGAAATTTCCAGAATGGGCAAAAAATCTTTGACCGAGTTATGATTTTTTGAATCAATACAGATTTTTTTTTAAAAATCGAAATATCGGTCTCAAAAATTTTGCAACTTCATTTTTCGATGTAAAATTGAATTTGCAATCAAAAAGTACATTAGTGAATTTTTGATAAAGTGCACCGTTTTCAAGTTATAGCCATTTTTAGGTAACTTTTTTGAAAAAAGTCGCAGTTTTTCATTTTTTAAAAATAGTGCCCATGTTTGCCCACTTTTGAAAAAAATATTTTTGAGAAGCTGAGAAAATTCTCTATATTTTGCCGAAAAGGACTTTGTTGATACGACCCTCAGTTGCTGAGATATTGCCATGCAAGTGTTAAAAAACAGGAAAATTGATGGTTTCTATGTCAAAATATGAAACATTCGTGAAATTTTCCGAACTTTTCGAAAAAAGTTTTTTTAAAAATTTAAAATCAAGAATAACATTTCAAACGGGCCAAACATTCAATATTACGTCCTTTTAAAATGTTAGTCTTGATTTGAAAATTTTGAAAATAATGTTTTCGAAAAGATCGGAAAATTTCACAAATGTTTCATACATGAACATTGAAAATCGGACCATTAGTTCCTGAGATATCGACATTAAAAAATGGTGGGTTGTTTGGGTGAGACTTAGAAAACATCAATTTTCCTGTTTTTAAACCTTTTCATTGCAATATCTCAGCAACTAAAGGTCGTATCAACAAAGTCCGAAGAAGCGAAATATAGAGAATTATCTCAGCTTTTCAAAAATATTTTTTCCAAAAGTGTGCAAACAAGTGCACTTATTAAAAAATGAGAAACTGTGACTATTTTCAAAAAAGTCACCTAAATATGGATTTAACTTGAAAACGGTGCTCTTTATCAAAATTTTACTAGAGAACTTTTTGATTGCAAATTCGATTTTACATCAAAATATGAAGTTAAAAAAATTTTGCGACCAATATTTCGATTTTTTGAAAAATCAGTATTGATTAAAAAATGCATAACTCGGTCAATGATTTTTTGCACAACCTGGAAATTTCTGAAAAGTTGGCATTTTATGTCCTCTAAAACATATCAAAAAATAAAAAAAAATTAAAAATATTTTTTTTGCAAATCAAGTTTTAGTGATAAAAAATTAAATAAAAAAATCACTATTTTTTTTACCGTGTATCATTTTTTTCCAGTGTAGTCCGTATCCATACCTACAACTTTGCCGAAGACACCAAATTGATCAAAAAATTCCTTCAAAAGATACAGATTTTTGAATTTTCATACATCATTTTTGTATGGCCAGCTGCCAAATTTGTATGGAAAATTATATGGACAAACTAATGATGCAAAATGGCTTCTTTGGGCATACCCAAGGCACCAAAAAAGTTTCAGTCGGATTGAAAAATACAAAAATTAAAATTGAAGAAAAAAGACCGATTTCGTAAAGAATTACTCAGGGGACAAACAAATAATTTAAATGCAATTTGTATTGGCATTCAAATCAACTCTTGACTATTGCTGTTGTATTATTTCTGTGTCCTCCATTCGGTTTCTATTCCTTTTTTTATTTCTTAATTGGAGACCTTGTTTATCAAAAGAAATGGTAATCAATTATTTTTTAAAATATATTACAAATAATTCCTTCATGCAAATGTGTTCGAATTTTTCATTGCAAACTGCTATTCATTTTTTAAGTATAAATTACTGTAAAACAGTAGTTTATGCAACAAGTTGCAAAAACAAGATTTTTTCAGCACGAGTCGCACATTTATCCAACGTAAACGAGTTGGATAAATACGACGAGTGCTAAAAAAACAATTTTTGCAACAAGTTGTATACAACATTTTTTTCAATTCCGAAAAACGCCCTTTGAATGGAATTTTCGGTCAATTCAGTGATAAAATCAAAACAAAATCGAAAAGCATAACTTTTATTTTACACAAGTGCTGAAAAGTTCAACTTTTCAGTTCCCATTTCAGTGCTGAAAAGCAGAACATGTGTTGAAAAGTATCACTTTTTGAAACATTAATTTTTAGCAGGCCTTTCGTCATACGAGAATGACAGGAAAAGTAAGGCGTACATTTATCTAACGAGGTTCACCGAGGTAGATAAATACGACGAGTGCTAAAAAAACAACAAGTTCTATACAACATTTTTTTCAATTCCGAAAAACACACACTGAGTGAAATTTTATGTCAAATTTTCATGTATTTTGTCAATAAATCATTTAAATCAAAAAAATGTTGAAAAGTGTTACTTTTCGAAACAAGTGCTGAAAAGTTCAACTTTTCAGCACCCATTTGAGTGCTGAAAAGTACAACTTTTCAGCATTTATTTTGAAAAGTGTTGCTATTCGATTCTGTTATTTTTGGTACAGAAAAGTAGGCTATTTCGTCGTTCAAGAATGACAGGAAAAGTAAATAGTTTCACGACGGAATTGCAAAAAAGGTATTTTTCAACTTTTATGATTTAATTCAAAACCCCCGATTACGCTCAGGCGTTACGCTTTGTATTTCGTCGATTTCTCTGAAACGACGCAACATTTTTGCAATCTTTTTAAAGCAATTTATACGTCTTGTGCAGATCTACAAATTGATTTCAAAAGATTGTAGAAACATTACACTGTTTTCGAGAAATCAACCTAACAAAAAGCGTAACGCCTGAGCGTAATCGGGGGTTTTAGTGTATAAAATACGTTTTTTCGGAATTCTGAGTACTTCATCATGTTAGGCGTCCAAAAAAGTCCCTCTAACACCAAATTTCCAAGCCAACACCATTTCGGGCTGCAAATTATTGGATTTTTTGAATGTTCAAAAATGGAAGGGGTCGTACCGCCCCTCCGTCTCGAAATACCAAAAAATAGAGCTCGGTTCTCTTAGGACAATGTTTCACGCAAATCTAAAAGGGGTTGTGGCATCTGCTGTGTCAGCAAGAGGAAAATCACCCATTGAATATCGTTTTTTAATCAAATTTAATTCATCATAGTGACAAAGCTAAACTCTATCAAAAGTTTGTCAAAACAAGTGAAAGTTGACTATTTCGACAGAAATTTGGCAAAATCTTCATCCTTTTTCTTCACGATTTTTCACTGTTTTCGTTATTTAACATTTTCCGTGCACCTTCCACTTGCCCTTGCATCTCCCCACCCATTCCAGCGCAGTCCAGTCAGCTGAGTTTGTCTCGTTCGCCAAAAAACGGACCGCTCAGACTCAAAACTTCTGGTATTCTCCCCCTCTTCGTTTCGCTTGGGTGCAAATCTCACGTGACGTGCAATGAATTATTTACGACTCTCCACACCTTTCGTCCAGCCACCCACCCACCCACCAGAAACGAGGAAAAGAACTTTTCCGGGTGGGTATGCAAAATGCATCACTTTTCACGTACTTTCCCATCAGTCTTATTGCCAGCCAAACGGAGAAAAAGGAAGGGGAAGCAGCAAGGAATTGCTTTTTGGTTTTTGGTGGAGGAGTTCTTCTTAAGATGAAATGCGATTTCTTTCTTTTTCCAACGAGATTTCCCGGCACGTGTGAAAATCGTGTGGTTGCATTGTTTTGTTTTGTTTTGTTTCAACCTCAAGAGAGCAAAAAAAAAAAAGGGATGATTTGTGATGCATTTCTATGGTTCAGCACGTAAACTGCTGGTCATAAAAGCTCTCAAGTAATCAGAGCATTTCATATTCTGCTGACAGTGATTATGCAAATATTTGTTTGCTTTTTTATGATTTCTTTTAACGTGCCAACTTATTTCTAACGTGTCAAGACACTGGAACAAATCAGTTTGAATCGGAAACACTACTTTTTTCACTAAAACTGCGACTGACCTGACCTGTACATGTTTGGGTACCAAAAGTTGCGGCTTAAAATTACGGCTTACAATCGCCAAAATTTTAAAGTTTCCGCAGTTTTAGTAAACATCGAAAATCCCAAAATTTATTTTCAAAAAAGAAACATATCTCGGAATCTTGTTAAAGAACATCGCCTTCAATGATTATGACTGGTCTTCTTTTTCAAATTTCCTTTCTAAAGATGCTCAGAAAAACAATGTAGGTAATCGAAATTCACCTTTGCAAAGCACGCAAAATTTCATTCCAGTACCGATTTATACACCCAAAGTTAAAGAACGAGAGGATAGTCCTCACGAAAAGAAACGTGAGGAAAGTGCTATTTTGCGAGAGTATAGTCCTCTTGCGTGTTCATTCGTTCATAGGAACATTTCATCCTATTGAGTGGCTTATATGGACAAATGACCGCCACTTAGTCACCGAACCATGGTGGCCCATACGGCAAAGGCACGGTTCAATATGCCGAAGGTCTTGGGTTCGAGTCTCGGTACCGGTACTTTTTTTTGATGGATGAACTTTTTTTGAAGATGAACTCATGAGTAAAGGGGTGGGGGTCTCGTGGCGCAGGGGTAGCGGCTTCGGCTGCCGATCCCGATGATGCTATGAGACGCGGGTTCGATTCCCGCCTTATCCACTGAGCTTCTATCGGATAGTGAAGTAAAACGTCGGTCCCGGTTTCTCCTGTCTCGTCAGAGGCGCTGGAGCAGAAATCCCACGTTAGAGGAAGGCCATGCCCCGGGGGGCGTAGTGCCAATAGTTTCGTTTTTTTTTTTCATGAGTAAAGTACTCTCGGTAATTTCGGGATTTATCCTCTCAGTCCGCACACAGTACCATTTTACTACCGAATCGTGCTCTTTATCTTCTCGTATGCCGATGTCCAGTTCTGGGTGTATAGATTGGGTTTTCAAATCTTCATTATGAAGATAATAAATTGAAAATAAATTTCCTATAAAAATCCATCTAAAATTGTAGCTTTTTAGTTTTTTTCTGGATAGAATGAAATAAAACTGGCAAAAACTGAAAAAAAAAGTTTTATTTTTAATGCACAAAATATTTTTCTCACGGAATCGCGAAGCTCATAAATAGGCATTCGATTGATGATTGATGATTGATTTCAGTAGGGGAGGAAGAGGTAAGACGGCCAAAAAACTAATGGAAAATTGGATGGACTTTCCGGAGAAAATATTTTCGAGACCGAAAAATCAAGTCTCACATACAGAAATTGCCAAAAAATTGCCAAAATCACAGTTTTTTTTAAAGGTCCAATAAACCAAATTTTCAGTTTTTGCGTTTTGGGTGTTTTTTAATACCCCTGACTCAAGGCGGTTTCAAAAACATCCAAAGAGCAAAAACTGGAAATTTGGTTTATTGGACCTTTTTAAAAAAAAAAACTCCACAATTTTGAAGGTTAGAGCACTTTTCAAAAAAACAAGTTTTGGTAAATGATTTTTGATTTTTTTTTTCAGGATTGTTGCTCCTTCCTACATTTTTATGAGCCTTTTTGTAACATCTTAGGCTATTTTCACAAAAATTTTGAACGAAAAAAATCGTAGACTCACCATCAACTTGAATTTTAAACTAAAATTTTTCCTTCAGTGTTTTTTTTTTTTCAGAAAGCCCGAAAAATTTTCTTACAAGTTTGTCTTTGACCTTTTTTGATACGATGCAATGGCTTCGAGATACAGCAATATTTAAATTACGAAACATATTGAATACATTTTCGCCCTTCCCAAATGCCATCATCGAGTGCGTTTGGCTCCATTTACACAAAAATGGCTTTTATAAGCGTAGGATAACATGTCTACAAAGTTCATTGAAATTGGAGAGGGTCAACATAAAAGAACCTTAAAAAATCCTGTTTAAGTCTAGAATTGCTCTTTTATAGAATTGCAAATCAAAAAGATTAAAAAAACATTTTTCTTCAAATATTAAAAAGAGGAAAAAATCAGATTGCTTCAATGTCAAACATTAAACTCATTAAAATTTTCCAACGATTCAAATTAAATTTCCATTCAATTTTGAAAATATTTTTTACCGTTTCAGTCCGCAGTTAAGGTAAGAACAAGATTGTCCGTCAGGCCTGAACGCAAACGCAAAATTTTGCGCCTGTCATCATAGCCTGCCAGTCATCGACCATTGAACAAAGCAACCCCTGCAGATTGTTTGACTGACAGCTGATGGAAAAATCGAACTGGCACAGCGTTCTGCGTTCACCACTGCGTCGAACGGACAATCTTGTTCTTAGCTTTAGAATTAGGTAATACATCTTCGGAGGCATAAACTAAAATCAGACGAGAAACAATTTCAGAGTTTTTGTTTAATTTTTTTCACTTGTTAAATGTTCCATTTTTTAAGTTTTTTTTTATTCAGATGAAACTTTATTCCTTTTGTAAAGTACAGGAATAATATTCCGATATTTTTATTACGTTTTATCATTTAAAGTTGCGAATAAAATTTAATCATTTTTAAATCAGTCCCTAGATTATAAAACAAACACACATTTTAAAGTAACTCCTTAAATTTTTAAAATAATTTGTAAGTGTTTTTTTTAGGTTGGCTTACATTCAGCAGCTGAGATTAAAATGAACGCAAAAAAATCAGCGTTGTTGTTTTATTTCACATTTTTTTAAGATTTTTGGATAAACAAAAATAAAAAAAAATAAAAAAAGATTCTCAAAATTTTGTTAAACCATACTTAGGTTTTATTTTTGCACAAATATATTTTTTTTCAAAATATTACTACTTTGGCACAAGATATTTCGGGACATCAACTTCAACTGATAAAAAGTCCAATACAAACATCAGAATTTTATTCCCATACTTTCCAAAAAGATCGTTTTAACACACATTTTAAAGTAACTCCTTAAATTTTGAAAATAATTTGCATCGTTTAATTTTATCAAATTGGCTTGCATTTAGAAGCATTAAAACGAACGCAATAAAAAAAAACCGTGGCTTAGTTTGTTTTTTTTTTTAACTATTTTTTCAGATTTCTATTTATTTTTATTCCTTTTGGAAAGTACGGGAACGAAATTCTGATGTTTGTATAAGACTTTTTATCAGTTAAAGTTAATATCCCGAAAAATCTTTTGAAAAAAATGAGTTGTGCAAAAAAAAGGAAAATGGTCAAACAAAACTTTAAAAATCCATTTTAGATGCAAAATGAAATTTGGAATCGAAAATGTCTGAACGTTAAATATTTGGCTCAAAAATGTATAGGGTCAGTATTTTTTTTTAACAAGATGAAGTTCATGTCACCGCGATGATGTTCATTTTGAGCATGATAAACGAGATAGAAAATATTTTGAATTTTTGTGTAATTTTTTGGTTCGTGAATTTGTCCTCAATTTTCAACTCAGGATATCTCAGGAACAAGTTATTGGTTCTATTTTTCATTTGTAAACTTTAAACCTTTGTAGAATTTATCACTTTTGATAGCAATAAAAGTCGACAAAATTTAAATAGCACTTCTAACAAAAATAAAGCCCTTCAGTTCTTCCCTTGATTTTCAGTGTTTTTGCCTTCCTCGTCTTACTAAGGAAAGGCTATAAAATCACTCGAAATACAAAATTCTTAATTTGACCTCCTAGACCCACCTTCATGTATACATATCGACTCAGAATCAAATTTTGAGCAAATGTCTGTGTGTGTGGTGGGATGTTGATCGAAAAAATTTGCACTGAGTTATCTCGGCACTGGCTGACCCGATTTGGACAATTTTGGTCTCATTCGATCCGTCTTGGGGTCTCATAAGTCGCTATTGAAAATTATAAAGTTTAGTTAAGTATTTCAAAAGTTATGCTAAAAAAACGAATTTAACAAAAGTCCGGAAGATTTAAAAAGGGTGGTTTTTGTAAGAAACCTCGTCATGTTGTACATTTTTAGAAAGGTATTCAAAAAACCTTTCTAACGAGTTCAAAAGATTGAAGATCTGACGACCCTATCAAAAGTTATAAGCACTTAAGTGTTATTTATGTACTTTTTAGAGGCCAGATCTCACATATTTTGATGAAAACGTTGTCCGGATCTAAATGTGAGGACGGCACCAACCACCTTAGGGTGAATCCACCCAAGTAACGTTTTTATTTATAGTTTTATATTTAAAAGAGCTACTGAGTAAGCAATTTTTCAATATTTCAATTGTAATTTTTCATTTTGAGCCATTAAAGAAATACTCAAATTCCTTTCATATTAGAGCAATTCTCTACAAAATCGGTATTTTTTCTTAAATTTTAATTTTTGTTTTTTTTTATCCGACTAAAACTTTTTTGGTGCCTTCGGTATGCCCAAAGAAGCCATTTTGCATCATTAGTTTGTCCATATAATTTTCCATACAAATTTGATGTATGAAAATTCAAAAATCTGTATCTTTTGAAGGAATTTTTTGATCGATTTGGTGTCTTCGGCAAAGTTGTAGGTATGGATATGAACACACTGAAAAAAATGAAACACAGTAAAAAACATTCCCACCCAAACAACACATCATTTTCTAATGTCGATATCTCAGCAACTAATGGTCCGATTTTCAATGTTAAAATATGAAACATTCGTGAAATTTTCCGATCTTTCCGAAAAAAATATTTTCAAAATTTTTAAACCAAAAAAAAACATTTTAAAAGGGCCAAACAATCAATATTACGCCTTTTTAAAATGTTAGTCTTGGTTTAAAAAATTTGAAAATATTTTTTTGAAGAGATCGGAAAATTTCACGAATGTTTCATATTTTAACATTGAAAATCGGACCATTAGTTGCTGAGATATCGACATTAGAAAATGGTGTGTTGTTTGGGTGAGACTTAGAAAACATCAATTTTCCTGTTTTTAAACCTTTGCATGGCAATATCTCAGCAACTAAAGGTCGTATCAACAAAGTTCAGAAATGCAAAATATAGAGAATTTTCTCAGCCTTTCAAAATTTTTTTTTTCAAAGGTGGGCAAACGTGCACTAATTAAAAAAATCAAAAATTGTGACTATTCTCAAAAAAGTCACCTAAAAATGGATTTAATTTGAAAACGGTGCACTTTATCAAAATTTAACTGGAGTACTTTTCGATTGCAAATTTGATTTTACATCGAAAAATGAAGTTGAAAAATTTTTGCGACCAATTTTTCGATTTTTTTTTTAAAATCAGTATTGATTTGAAAATTCATAACTCGGTCAAAGATTTTTTGCACAACCTGGAAATTTCTGAAAAGTTGGCATTTGATGTCCTCTAAAACATATCAAAAAATAAAAAAAAATAAAAATAGTGTTTTTTTGCAAATCAAGTTTTAGTGACAAAAAGTTAAATAAAAAATCACCAATTTTTTTTACCGTGTATCAATTTTTTTCAGTGTAGTCCATATCCATACCTACAACTTTGCCGAAGACACCTAATTGATCTAAAAATTCCTTCAAAAGATACAGATTTTTGAATTTTCTTGCATAATTTTTGTATGGGCAGGAGTCAAATTTGTATGGAAAATTATATGGACAAACTAATGATGCAAAATGGCTTCTTTGGGCATACCGAAGGCACCAAAAAAGTTTCAGCCTGATTAAAAAATACAAAAAATCAAAATTCTAAAAAAAACGATTTTGTATAGAATATTGTAACACACAGGAGAAAAAATAAGGTTAAAATTTTTTTTAAATATTTTGCTTCAATTTCATGTAATTTTACATGAAGAAAATTGTACTATTACACCTACTTGACCGAAATACCTACTTGACCGAAATGTCATGCTAATATAGACGTTTATCATTCACACTCAATTCAATTGCTTGCTAGCCTTGTGGGCTAAGGCGCTGGCCACTCCGTGTGTGCTGGGTTTAAATCTCGCCGCTTTGACATATATTTTTGTATATACGAAAAAAATGAAATATTTGCATGCAATATTACACTGTTTTTAAGGTTTAGGAAATCCTGCCAAAAAGATGTAATTTTTTTTAAATGTGAAATCAGCATGATTATTAACACTTGTAGCACCAAGGGGATCAAAAAAGTGGGAAATGCAGCTTCATCCGGCTGTATCTCGGTGAAAACTCAACCGATTTGGATTATTCTGATTGCATTTCCAACTTTTTTGACCCCGTTGGGGCTACAAGTGTTAATAATCATGCATAATTTTATTTTGTTTGTTTTTGTCCAACCTTATTTTTGAATTCAATAGTTTAAGTTAGAAATTCTCATTTGCATCAACATATTTTTAAACAAAACATTATTGTTTTCTCTTTCCAATTAATTCCAAAAAAAAAACAAGCAAAAAAATCCAACATTTTTATCAACCATGAAAACCATGTAAATGCTGCATTCCTATCATAACTCTTTTTTCTCCATTAAAAACGCAAATCGACTCCGTTATACGACGGTAATTGAATACAAATTACCAATTCGAGGTTGACTTTCCATGCAATTAATATCGTTTTGGTGACAGAGAGCCACGAGCCAGAACTGAATAACTCAATTTCCAGCAGTTTCCTTTTGTTACGCGCGCGATAATGCTATAATAATGCTATAATTCAATGAAAAAAAAAATGTAATTTCAGTTGAAGCTTGTTAAAAACAGAACAAGAAAATCCCTGTATTTTCCCTTTGCGTTGGCGAAGAAGATTGATGATTCAGGTGCGCGGCATATCAAATTTCATTTGTTGTTTCGCCGGGGGTAGTAAATTACTATCCTCTGGTCCCTTGTTGGCCAACACAATTGAAAAATCATCCAGCAGCAGCAGCAGTTTTCACGCTGATTTTCCACACCACTTCCGGTTGTGTCTTCGTCTTGCCTTCCCGTACCAGAAAAGAATTGTGTGGAAAAATTGTGGAAAACTTATGTTTTCGCTGATGTACCTTTTTTTTTCTTCCTCCTTTTGTAACTCTCAACAACTTGTTTTCACTTTTTCCTCCAATAATTCATTTTTCTTCGCTCAACACTCAACACTGTCCGTCATTTCTCACTTCACTTTTTTTTTGTTGAAATTGCCACACTTTTTTTTTTGCTACCACCACTTTCCCATTATAAAGTAATAATCATCAACACAACACCATCATCCCTCTTATCAGGGAAAAGCTTCCCTTTTCCTTCATGATAAGCACACTTCACGAGGATCTGCCACAGCTGCTCTGACAGTGAGAAATGCACTTGTTTTATAACTCACTCTTCCCCTTTCGGTACCTTCCTTTGCTTTGTTTTATGATCCCTTTTGACGAAGATTACATCAGCACTTTAAGATTGTTTTATTTTTTGTTACTCAATTTTCAAATCCTTCAAAAAGCAACCCCCGACGATCTCAACGGCGCCAAGTAACGAGCCCAACTGAGGCAGCGCCTGCAAGGTAGGCAACGCGCACTGCACACCGCCGTCGGCTTAACCGCACGAAATTTGGACGTTCCGAGGACCGAAAAAAAAACGCCTCGCCAGCAGACTCACCGTCGACCAACTGAAGAGTTGACTTTGCGAGGGCACCGTGTTGTTGCGCCTGCATGGTAGGCAACCAGCCGAAACGGAGATGTGTTCGGGAGCAGTCCCCGAACCGGGGACACACGAACGGGGGATGCCGGCGAGCAACCGGTGGCTTCGGGTTTTTTGGTTCGTTTGTTGATGATGTGGGGCCATGTGGACGCTCGTGAGAGAGAGGGATTGGGGATGACAACAGAGAGAAAGTTTGGGTGTTGGCAGGGATGCCAGCATGGAATTATTGTTGGTATCATTTTTTCATGGAGAATCTTATTTTTGATAGTTTGTGATTAATAAAATCTTATCTTTTATTTTTCAAATCTTTTATCTTCATCTTTCAAGCATGTGGTACATACGTTAAACCTAATTTGTCTGTACTTTAGCCTTACTCTGCGCTTATTTTCTCAGATTTTTTCAAATCTCATTTTCCTTTTTTTCATATTCCATATTCCATATTTTTAGTAATTATAACTGTAATTATAAGTGTAATTATAACTTTAATTATATAGTAATTATAAATGAAAATTTTTGTTCTAATTGAAAAATGACCCTTCTGGGTCAATGTAGATTCGAAAAGTACATTAAATTTCCCTTAAAATGACATGTTCCAAATTTTTTGGAAAATGGGAGAATTTTTAAAACTTTTTAGTGTTTTTTTCGATGAAAAATACGTTTTTTTGGAATTCTGAGTACGCCATCAAATCGGGCGTCTAATTTTACATAAAAGTCCCTTTGACACCAAATTTCTATCTCATCACCGTTTCAGGCTGCAAATTATTGAAAACATCTCTTTTTCGCATGTTAAAAAATGGAAGGGGTCGTATCGCCCCTCCGTCACGAGATATCAAAAAACGGATCTCGGATTCGTGATCAGGGACAACAGTTACCCCTTAGGACAAAGTTTCACGCAAATCGAAGAGGGGTCGGGGCAACTGCTGTGTGAGTTGGCGGAGAATTACCCATTTTTTAATTCACCTACTGGAATTTCTTTTTTTTCAAATGTGGGTATCATTTTTTTAAATCCTTTAAGTTTTAACAAAACTACGTTTTCAAAAAAAGTACTCGAATTTCATTTTTTTTAAATATGGATTCAGTGAAAAAAGGTGGATTTTGGACAGATAGAAATTAGGTTGGTTAAATATTACCTTAATTTTGAGTACTTTAACCTTAAAAATGTGTTAAAATATGAAATTCAGTAGAAAATGGTTAATATTTCACCAGTTCCAGATGTAAAATTACAATTTTTCTACATTAAATCTTTCCCCATTCCCAGATGTAGCACCATAATTTTTTTCTGACAAAATCAAATGATAGGAAATTTCTGAACGATTGCAAAAACCATATTTTTTTGGGAAAATACTCTACATTGCCACAAAAACTACGTAAAAAAATCTGACGGTAAAATCGCCTGCAAAAGCATGCACATCACCTTCGTCAAAGTAAACACTTAATATTACACACTGCATGTACATTTTTTACAAACACAAACAAAAGTTGCAACCGACGGGATTCAAACCCAGCACCAACAGTAAGGACTGGCGCCTTACTCGGCCACTCGGCCATCAGACCGATGAAAAGCAGTAAGAATAAACGTATATATGAGCTTGACACTCGGTCAAGTAGGTTTCCCATACTGAAGAGCTACATGTTTCAGGGTGTAAAATCACATAAAATTTCATAAAATAATGCAATATTTATTTTACACCCAGGCCTTTTACACGCAGATGGATAACCGGCTCCGTGGCTTAATGGTTACGGCTTCTGTCTCACAAGCAGAAGGTTCAGGGATCAAATCCCGGTCGGTACCTATGAAATTTGGAATCATGAATTTGAACTTTGAATATGAACAAAAAAAAACAAAAAATGAATCAGGTGGGATTCGAACTCACACCTTTGAATTGGTGGTCTGGGACGCTAAGCAGTCGGCCATCAGAATGTTTACACTCTAGCAGTGAATTGATCCGTAGTGTTGAAACATGCTATCTTCTCATATTAAATACGCGCTGATCCCTGATTTGCCTGAGGGGATTGGAAGTCTAAATATAGATCGAGTTTCCTTCAGATGCTTGCTTCTATGTTTAGGCGGGGCCGAACAATGCCCAGCGACCTCGGAATTGGACCGCAAGGAGCTCTGTCATTCTGAAACGGGTCGTTGGAAGCAGCGCGAGGGCTATCACCACCTAATACCCGGGACTGAGGTACGTTGTATCAGCATTCGGCATATAAAAAAAAAAGTCTGATACAAACTATACTTTCCCATAATTTCGCTACCGGTTAGCGGGTATTGGATTGGACCACACACACACACACACACAGGTCTTTTACACGCAGATGGATTACTTACATTGTTAAACTCTCAAAATTCACCCAACAAAGTTTAAAAAAATACGTTATTGGCAGTGGTTTAAAAACTAATTTTTCACTTTTTTATGAAAAATGCGTTTTTTTTTACACAAAAGTCCAATTTTACACAAAAGTCCCTATATGACACCAAATTTTTATTTCTTCACTGTTTCTACACGGAGAAAAAAGTGAGAAAAAATTACCCCTTAGAGCAAAGTTTAACAAAAAATCAATTTTTTCCGATTTCGTGTGAGTTGATGGAGAATGACCGATATTTTTTTTTTTTGGTAACATGATAAATTTCAAAGCAATTTTGCATGCATTTTCACTGTTTTAGAGTATTCTGAATGAAAAACTACAATTTTAACCAAATACCGTTTTTTAGTATTAAAATTTTCATAATTTGCAATATTACATCAAACCATTCAAATTTTGCATGCATTTTAACTGTTTTCGAATTTAAGTATTTTACATAAAAAAAACTCTAAAAGAAGTAAAAAATCATAGAAAATCTTGCTTCGTTCCCATGTGAAAAATAAGGAATTTTCGTAAATTTTCAAAAATGATTCTAATATATATAGAGGTGAAGAAGTAAAAAAAATCGCTTCGTTGGAAGCGCATATTGCAAATTATGAAAAATTAAGTATTTTCGAAAAAATACAATATTTTGTGAAAATTTGAATGGTTCGCAAAAAAACCTCTAATAATAATGAAAAGCATACCCAATTCTGCCTTTTTTGTCGATAATGCAAAGGGACCATCCATAAACCACGTGGACAATTTAGGGGGGGGGGGGGTAAGCGATTGTCCACGCTCCATACAAAAAAGATTTTTTTGTATGAACAATTGTCCACGAAGGGGGGGGGGGGGGGTTGAGATTCCCAAAAAAGTGTCCACGTGGTTTATGGATGGTCCCAAACAAAGAAAATTTGAGTATTTTTGAAAAAAAACGTTATTTTGTATGTGTTTTTTTGTACAGACCAGACTCGACTATATGAAGGCCTTGGCAAAATTTCATTCCAGATAATCGAAACTTCGGATAACCGAGTTTGAAAAAATCGTTTTATTATTTTTGAATGTCGAGCTTAAGAATGACCCCTGAACTATTCTAAAGTGAATTAGAACTTTCAAAACCAAAAAAAAACATTTTTTTATTTAATAGACAATCAACCAGTCAAATATGACTAAAATGTGGGTCGTGGAACTCGATTTTGTTGTTAATACACAGCAAAAAATCCGATGGTAAAATCGCATGCAAACGCATGCACATCACCTTCGTCAATAAAGACACTTAATATTACACACTGGATGTACAATTTTTCTACACAGCACCAACAGTGAGGACTGGCGCCTTAGCCCGCTCGGCCATCGGACCGATGAAGAATCGGAAGGATAAATGCATATATGGGCATGACATTTCGTTCAAGTAGGTTTCCCATACTGATGGGCTACATATTTCAGGGTGTTATGTATTTTATATTTATTTTACACCCAGGCCTTTTACACGCTCCTGGATCACTACCTTATTTGCAGTGTAGTAAAAAAAAAAAAAACGATCTTTCTTGAGTTCATGATTCGAATATCAAAAATCCCATACAAACCATCGGAAAATCGAACTTCGGATAATCCAGGCTTCTGATGATCGAGTCTGGACTATAATCACATATTAAAAATGACTTATTGTCCGTTATCGACGATGAGATTATCGCCGATCGAATTTTGGAAAATCGTCCGGAAGATAGCGAAAGCTACTATCGCTATCATTAGGTGCCAATATTTTTGACGATAATTTTATCGATAATCGACATTGGTATTTTCGCAAAAATTAAAATGAAAATGACTTTATTAGCATCAATAAAAAATGATTTTAATAGACTCTATAACTAAAACAAAAAAAAATCTAAATTTTCACGCATCATTGAAAAAAATACTTAAATTTTATGTTTCAACAAAATGGGTATCAAATGATCGGAAATTTCCCATATATCAAATTATTTTAAACCGATTGTTTTCATTGAAATATTGAAGGTTTGAAGGTGTAATGTAATGTTTATAGTTTTATTTGTTTTCTGCAATTTTACTTTCAAAAATCACGCAAGTAGGATATGTTTGAAACATAGGAATCAAATGATCGGAAATTTCTCATAGATTTCGAAAGCAGCAGATATCTGGAGTTTTTTCAAAAGTTCCAATAAACTAAATTTTATTTTATTTTCTTGCCTTTCAAGTATTTTTAGTGTGATATTCAAAAGTACTAAAAAAGTAAAAAATAAAAAAAAATGTGTATCGGATCCATGAAAAAAAAACTTCAGATCATTTTGAGGCATATTTTGTCGAAAAAATATGGGTCATTCCAGGTCAACTGAGTACACTTTTGGACTCGACCTTCACCGATTTGGACCAAACTTGAAGGGATGTTTATCTATCGATAGTTAACAGAAATCCCAAGTTTGGTGCTGATTGGACCATCCCTCTATTTTTGGCACCGCTCTCTTTTTTGGTGATTTTCTAAAAAACTTTTTTTTCTTTTAATCATAACTTTGCAACTATTTGAGCAAAAGATTTTCTACAGGTTGCATTTTATAGAAAATTGTCTAAGGAATTCGATAAAAATAAAATTTTAACCCTTAAATGCCCACTAATATTATATTTTATCGTTTTAAGTATAAAAAATCAGTTTTGACCAATTGCTTATATTTTTATTTGTTTTATTTCATCACCATCGTGTTCCCCGGACAATTTTACATAATAATCAATGTAGACTTCAAACTAAAATGAACTATTGACGAGATACAGCGATTTTACTGAAAAAAGTTTGATTTTGCGCAGCACTCGGAAGTTCATGGTGTACTTTTCAACAAAAAGGAATGAATCTCACATAATTCGGTTTTTATATGTGAGAAACTTATTCCGGATTTGAATTCATAGGACAGAGTGCAGTGCAAAATCAAACTTTTTTCAGTAAAATCGCTGTATCTCGCCAATAGTTCATTTTAGTTTGAAGTCTATATGGCGATAAAATAAAAAAAAATAAAAATATAATCAATTGGTCAAAACTGAATTTTTATACTTAAAACGTTAAAATATAATATAAATGGGCATTAAAGGGTTAAAATTTTATTTTTATCGAATTCCTTGGACAATTTTCTATAAAATGCAACCTGTAGAAAGTCTTTTGCTCAAATAGTTGCAAAGTTATGATTAAAAGAAAAAAAAAGTTTTTTAGAAAATCACCAAAAAAGAGGGCGGTGCCAAAAATAGAGGGATGGTCCATTCAGCACCAAACTTGGGATTTCTGTTAACTATCTATAGATAAACATCCCTTCAAGTTTGGTCCAAATCGGTGAAGATCGAGTCCAAAAGTGTACTCAGTTGACCTGGAATGACTCATATTAGTTTTGATTTTTTTTCTTATTTTTTACTCATGAAATGAGAAATGCCGTTGCAAGCATTTTTCAAAGTTTATGTCGCCCCCCTCCAAAGTCGGCCTGAATCAGGGGCAAAACATTTTTTTATAGCCTTCAAAATTTTAATGAAAATTAATATTTAGTCAACCGAAAACCAGCTAAAATGCATTTTCCTGCATTTATAATCGTATTTAACCTGTAACAACTCCTTTGAAAACATTTTATATTTTGATTTGGTGATTTGATAAAAAAAAATCGCTAAAAAATCCATCAATACATCTATATTTTGAAAACAAATGATTGGACAGCAACTGGACGCTTGTAAAATGCATTTTAAAATACCTTTTTTATCCAATTGTTGAAAGCTAGTCTTGTGATTTCAATATTCATATATTTTTTTTTTATTTTTTTGCCCACCACCCCTTGACATAGGTCAGAGCCAAGGGACATCAACTTCAAAAAATATTTGCAACAGTAGGATAAAATCTCGTATGATTGTCAGATTAAGGATTTGGTAATATTTTCATAAAATTCAGCGACCTTCACTATTTAGGAAGCGTTCTTTTATTACGTAACGCAGTAGGGGGGAGGGGGGGTCGGAGGCCGTGTTACGCTCCATACAAAATTTTTAAAATTTGTATGGAAATTTTGTTACGAGGGGGAGGGAGGGGGTCTAAAAGTCCGATTTTTCGCGTTACGTAATAAAAGAACGCTCTTTTAATCAGCACATATTTCAAAACTTCGAACCTGTTTGCTGACTACCTTTTAAGCTATTTTTACTTGATTTAAAATTGCAATTGAAGTGCTAATGTGTCAACAATAAATCTCCGATGGAATACAAAGCGTTTAACAAAATGTTTTGTTATTTTTTTGGAATAAACTTGCTTGTTTGCTTTTAGGTAACATTTGGAATATCGTCAATTGTGATTAATTTTACCCACAGTCTGTATTATAAAAAAAACATTGTTTAGCACATTTAAATTGTTCAATTTTGAAAAACGATTATCTTGTTGAGCTGTGTAAGTATTGATCGAAATAAATCAAAAACCTCAAAAGATCACCAAAATAACATTTAGCTTATCATACTGTCAAACGTGTCCAAATTGTTGTTGATAATAACAAATTCTCCCAAATGCTTTACTATCGACTCTCTCCCAACAACTTCTCTCTGAATTCTCACTCTCCACCGGTAATCTTCGTGCCCATTCATGATGATCCTGTCGTCTTTCCGTGTTGCGAGTTTCCCCTCCTCGCGAAAACTTCGCAAAACTCTGACTCACCCAACAAAGTATAAAACCACCCTCAATTTGTTCAAACTTCGCCAGTCCCATCCGAACTGGCATCAAAGAAGCCGAGGCTTTCCTAAACTAAGATGACTTTTTATCGAAGCAGCCACGTGCTTGCTTTGGCGTTTTCCTTTGGCGGGTTGAAAACAAATTTGACAACCTTTACGTCAACAAAAAAATGACAATAACAATAATAAAAAAACGAAACAAAAGGGGACACGCTTTCCAACCTTCATTTTGCTGCATTTAACAGCTGAACATTTGCATATTTTCCTACGTGAACAAGCATGTTTGACACCCCCCGACTTTGGGCGATTTCGCTGGAAGAGGGGGAGGTTATGTCCTATTGTTCTGTCATTGTTGTTTTTTGTTGTTGCATTCTTTCGGGGGTGGGAAAATTCCAGCGTCTGGAAAGTGGCCATTTCTGCCACTTTTTTCAGTGTTTTGAGCAAAAAAAAAAAACCCCCGAGCCGGTAGACCATTCAATTATTCATGACTCTTTACGCCAGCTCGGGTTGTTGGTGGGACTTCCGGCAAATGGGAATGTGTCTCCTCTCTCGCTGATGACCAATTGTCTGCTGGCTGGCAGATGCTAGTTTTGCCGATCACGTTGGACGCCACTCCTCCGACATTTGCCTTGGGGACATAATTTATGAAGTTTGGTAGCCCAGTTTTGAGGGGTGCTTTGGGAGGTTTTAAAGTGGGGATTTAGGGGGTTGAAATCATATTCATCATATTTAGAGGAATTATTCAAATGATTATTCAAGTAAATGAAACAACACTGTCAATTTCAGAAATTTGATCTCATTATATCATAGCATTTATTGATTTAGCAATGGATTGTTCAACAAAATTTTTAAATAGGGGAAATATACCCATTTTAAGCCTAATAAGCGGTCGTGTTTGAATGATGCTGAATAATCTGAAGTGTTCCTTGCAATTTACTAAAACCAAGTACACCAACGAGTAGAGAAACTTTTTGTGAAAATTTCTGTATATGTACACTTTTACTAAAAGTTATTTTATTCTTCTTACAAGCATTTAAAAAAAGATTTCCCAAATACATTCTAATCAGTCGAGAATGCATTTTTAGCTTATAAAAAGAAGCATTTATTTAGAAAATTTCCTGGCATCACTGGCTCACTCCAACAGGCGCTGCTGGTGGTGTTGGTGGCCACCCTTTGTTCTTTATTTGTCGTCGCTTCTCGCTCGGTTTTCTTCAGCTTTCGATTGGAATGGGTAGTCAAAATTGAAACGTCAAAAGACTTAACGCGTTTGTTTTTATGATGGCGCATGCTAATTATTTACATGGTTCGGGATTATTTTTCAAGTGAATGACTTACCAATGTGCAAAAGCACATGTTGCCGGTAGTTGGAAGCAATTTCATATCTTAAGTGCATTGGAAACGAAGGCGCAAGTGAAAAAATGTTGATGGCGACTTTCGTTAAGCAGTCAATCTTTCAGCTTGCGTGTGGATGTGTGTGCCAACAAAATGATGAGAAATGGTCTCGAAAAATAGAAGTTATGTGCAAAAGTGCAATAAATTTGACCTTTTTGGCTAGTAAGTGACATAAATTTGCGTGCTTACTTGAGGCGGTGCTGTTGCTGGTATGTTTATAGCCTAAATAGATTTTTTGGAGCTTTAATCGAGCATCAAATTCTTCATATGACGTAAATAGGTGTTTGATTAGAAAGGGTATATTTCCCCTATGTATCTGATTCGGCTGAAATTCGCATATATTTAATTATATTCAAAATATCATTTATAAAACATTGTCATATTCACCCGTTCCAAAATATATCAAAAATTTGTAATAAAAATCGTTTTATTTTTGAAACCCCTTTATAATATAGCAAAATATGCATTGGCTATCTTTTGACTCGTCTGCTGTAAAAAGATGGGAATATCGCTCATGCCTATTTTAAAACACTTTTTTATTTCAAAAGTTAAAACCATGACTTGTTATTTCAATTTTAATATACAAAAATAAAGCATTTACTGACATCAACTTAGAAAATTACAAGTTTTGTTATTTTTTGAATTCAACTTTAGAAATTTCAAAATTTGTTCCAGAAGCAATTATTTTTCAAAAGACTAAAATTTGTTTCTCAATTTTATTTAAAAAAAATACATCGTCGATGTGTGGTTTTCCCCAGTACAGTTCAGCCTCGATTTTCCGAAACCTCAATTATCTGAAGTTTCGATTATACGAAGCTTTGAATTAGACTTTGGACAATCAAAACACGAAAATAAATATATTTTTTATTTTTTTTATTTTTTGTTTTTAACTTTAAATTCAAATTCTGTGACTCAATTTTGGTCAAATTTCAATAGTTGACAGCCTATTTTTTAATATTTCATCATCCTGGCCGTCATCTTGGATTTAAACATCAAAATCACTTTAACGTAGTGTAGGGGTCATACCTAAGCTAAACCGTGTCTCTTCTACTCCTATATGTAAACATTCAAAAATATCAACGAACATGAGACAAATTTAATTCAAAATTTTAATTTATAATACCTTATCTATTGCCTCAATTTAATTTTAAATATTTATTTCTAATTTAGTTAGAGAACTTAATAAATCAATCCTTTAGCTGTAAAATGTAAAATATTACCAGGAATAAATGAAAAATGTTTTCAAGTATGAAATTTTCATAGGAACATTTCAAATATAAAGCTATGTTTTTTTTCGAAATTCAACACATTTTTCCTTAAAAGCCCAACTAATAACTTTTCTTTTGAAATGTGCCTAAAATTGGTTCAGCCGATCCGATCTGATCCGAGACATGAGTTTTTTGCAAAAACTGACGAAAACGCCATTTTTTTGAACTGTTTCGAATAGAAGCCTTCTTATCGCCAAACAAAAAAATACGGGTCTTATTATTTTGGTCAAGGAACTCCCATGCCAAATTGGGGTCATTAGATGTGTTTTGGATTTATTTAATCAAATTTAGGCTTTTTACCTTCAATTTAATGTGTAGAAATAATTTATAAATTTGAGACCACAGATTAGAAAAAAAGACGTGAAAATTGAAAAAATATGTTTTGAAAATTTTCATAAACATTGATGTTTAGCAAATTTGTAACATTTTATAACATTTTGGGATACGTTTTGTTTATTATTTTTTTTGAGGGTAATTTTGTATGTACATTTTATTAAACCTGATCACACTTAACTGTATGAATACTATGACCGGATTCATCATCTGACCAATCATTGGATCTAAAAACCTTCTAAACAAGTCAATAATTTTATTGCAATAAAAAATATAATAACAGTAATTAAATTTTAAAAATACCAAATATCGTTTTTTTAATCATACAATTTGCATCGATTTTTCATAAATTTTCACCAAGGAACAATTATTGACAAAATCGGTATTTTTTGTATTTTTTAATCCGACTGAAACTTTTTTGGTGCATTCGGTATGCAAAAAGAAGCGATTTGGCAGCTGTCCATACAAAAATGATAGATGAAAATTCAAAAATCTGTATTTTTTGCAGGATTTTTTTTATCGATTTGGTGTCTTCGGCAAAGTTGCAGTTATAGATAAGAACCACACTGAAAAAAATGATACACGGTAAAAAAATGGTAATTTGTCACAAAAACTTGATTTGCAAAAAAAATGCTATTTTTACTTTTTTTTTATAAGTTTTAGGAGACATCAAATGGCAACTTTTCAGAAATTTCTAGGTTGTGCAAAAAATCTTTGACCAAGTTATGAATTTTTGAATCAATACTGATTTTTTCAAAAAATTGAAGCATTGGTCGCAAAAAATTCTTAACATCATTTTTCGATGTAAAATCAAATAAATAAATGCAAATTTGCAATCTAAAAGTTCTTTATTGAAATTTTGATAATGTGCACCGTTTCAAGTTATAGCCATTTTTAGGTAACTTTATTGAAAATAGTGCTTTAGTGAAATTCAATTATTGTAAGTTTATCAAAAATAGTCGCAGTTTTTTTTTTTTTAAATAAGTACTCATTTTTGCCCACTTTTGAAAAAAAAAAGTTTTTGAAAAGAGCCATTTCATTATTACGCCCTTTTGAAAATAAAATTAAATAGTGTTTTTTTGCAAATCAAATTTAAATGACAAAATGTGAAATAAAAAATTACAAAAAAATACGGTATATCATTTTTTTCTGTGTAGTATGCATAAAAGTACAACTTTGAGGAAGATACAAAATCGATCAAAAAATTCCTTCAAAAGATACAGATTTTTGAATGTTCATATATCATTCTTGTATGGGCAGCTGTCATATTTGT
The DNA here is from genome assembly GCF_016801865.2 of Culex pipiens pallens. Taxonomy (NCBI): domain Eukaryota; kingdom Metazoa; phylum Arthropoda; class Insecta; order Diptera; family Culicidae; genus Culex; species Culex pipiens. The sequence continues at coordinate 24,026,194 of NC_068937.1, forward strand.
ATGGAAAAGTATAAGGACAAACTAATTATGCAAATTGGCTTCTTTGTTTCAGCCGGATTAAAAAATAAAAGTTCAGATCAATCTGTCAAACGATTCACTGGGGTGTTATCCCTCACCTGTGATATAATTATATTATTTTGAAATTTGAACTTGAACCAAATAACTTTAAAACTAATATTTCATTCAATTATAGTAAAACTCAAAATATATGCGCAAAAAAATGATGCTCTCGGTTTCAATTGAGCTTGTCTGATTTTTATTACTGTTTAATTTCAAATAAAACTTCAAAACATCGAATTTTGACATCTGTCCACACAATCTGCGCCAATCTTGCATCATCCATCCATCACAGATATGCCGTATTCCGTTGCTCGATGCAGCTAATGTAAATAAACGACATTTTCCTGCTCGAAACCGCTGCTGCTGTTGCTGCTACCCAATTCAGTCCGGCCAAAATTTGCTTATCCTCCAGTTTGACGCACTTCATTCAGTCACGACCAAGCTCCCAAAATCAGATCCTCTGCCGAGCAAATCCTTGCTGTTTCGGTACCAACTCTGCAACTCAATGAACACTCTTCAGCCTGTGTCTTGTGTCTCCAAATGTGCTGGTGCAGAGTCACAAATCAACCCCGGTGGAACGCTCCGAGCATGCCAAGTGCCCCGATTCTCAGGAAAAAGCCTGCGAGGACCGAGAGTAATAGGCAGCTCCCCCTCTGGGGTTCCCTCTGAGCGACATAATTTGACATTTATACATCATTCGAGATGCGAAAAGACGGAATTTGATTTTCCAGTCGAAGTCGTGACGCACACATGGAGGTCGCTTGTTTCGGGGAAAGGGGAGATTAGGGGCATGGGCGTAGATTTTCCGATATTTTTTTTGCTTGGTTAACTGACCGACGACGTGCCTTGCAAGCAACGGTGCTATGTAGTGGACTAGATCAATCGAATTTAAAAAAAAAATGAATATTATTCGTGATAATTTTGAACAATTCCGAGCTTTGAAAGATGAGGGGTCGAAACGTTACTGAACCGAAAAGCCAGAATTGCTCTCCTAAACCGATGAATGCGTAACCAAGCGCACATATCTTTCAATTTGCAAAACGACTACGACGACGACGACGATGATGATATTCAGCATGCAGAGCACACACATATATGGAGCAAGACTACACAGTCAGTGACTCCTTCTTCCTTCTTCAGGGAAGCAGCTTCGAGGCCTCCCCAACAGTGTGGGGATGGTCCCCGATGGTTAAAGCTCTGTCGAAGACTCATACGCACTCGAGTATTGCCAGTGGAATGATCTCTAAAGCCAATGTGCACCTGGTTTCTCTGAAAAAAAAGGTAAAATAATTAATTCAAATTTTGGAAAACCAGCATTTTTGATGGCCGAATATTGCCAAAAATAAATGCTGTTCCCCTTTGAGCTTTTGAGTTTGTTTCTATAATTATAATTATTTTTCCATAACAGAAAACATAAAAACGTTAAAACGTGGCTGTAAAATTTTAAACAAAAATGCAAAAACTTATCATTGAAGGTTGTAGAATAAGACTTTTACTATAAGGAACAACCATACACTAAACAAGATAAATGCAAATAAAAAAAACTAAAAATAAAAGAAGAAAATACAACAAGATAGTAACGATTTTCTTAGAATTTAAGTTTCCCAAAATTACTTCCGGAAAAATAAAATGTTAATATAAAAATGTGAGTAAGGTATTGCGTTTATTGAAGATTTTACATCAATCGTAGAAGTTGCCTGTCACTTTACAGCAAATATTTGTACTTTTCCGAAAATATCAGATTCTTATAGGATTGAAGTTTTTCCAAAAAATGCCAATTATGATAGGATTCGATTAGTTTCATCAGAGAGCAAACTATTTTTCAAAATCGAAAAAAAATGGTGGAAATATTCTATTAAGTGATATTATACAAGAAACTGGCGAAGTTTCATCAGTTTATTGTGAGTTTTCATCAAGTTCACATTTGTACACATTTTCAAGGTAATATTACTCAAAAAGAGGTAATGTTCAACCAACCAAAATTTCAACCTTCCAGGGGTGTGCAAGGATGCAATAAAAGCTACTTTTTTGCATGCAAACTTTCTTCACCTGCAAAAAAAGAGAGGAGGGAAATCACCCAAACGAGATTCGCTTCGAAACGTCTCACAGCATATCAACCAGTCGAAGATTTTTTTTGTGAGCAAGATTGGTCAACATTTACTCATTGAGGTGAAGTTTGTATGGGAAAAAATGAAAAAAAATGTATGGGAGCAATTCTCTACGAAATCGGTATTTTTTCTTAAATTTTAATTTTTGTATTTTTTTAATCCGACTGAAACTTTTTTGGTGCCTTCGGTATGCCCAAAGAAGCCATTTTGCATCATTAGTTTGTTCATATAATGGCCATACAAAAATGATATGTGAAAATTCAAAAATCTGTATCTTTTGAAGGAATTTTTTGATCGATGTGGTGTCTTCGGCAAAGTTGTAGGTATGGATATGGACTACACTGAAAAAAAGTGATACACGGTAAAAATAAAATAATTTCAAATCAAGACTAACATTGTAAAAGGGCGTAATATTGAATGTTTGGCCCTTTTGAAATGTTAGTCTTGATTTGAAACATCGGAAAATTTCACGAATGTTTCATATTTTAATATTAAAAATCGGACCATTAGTTGCTGAGATATCGGCATTAGAAAATGATGTGTTGTTTGGGTGGGACTTAGAAAACATCAATTTTCCTGTTTTTAAACACTTGCATGGCAATATCTCAGCAACTAAGGGTCGTATCAACAAAGTTCAAAAATGCAAAATATAGAAAATTTTCTTAGCTTTTCAAAAATATTTTTTTCAAAAGTGAGCAAACATGTGCACTAATTTCAAAAAATGAAAAAGTCACCTAAAAATGGATTTAACTTGAAAACGGTGCACTTTATCAAAATTTGACTAAAGTACTTTTTGATTGCAAATTTGATTTTGCATCAAAAAATGAAGTTGAAAAATTTTTGCGACCAATTTTTCGATTTTTTGAAAAAATCTGTATTGATTCAAAAATTCATAACTCGCTCAAAGATTTTTTGCACAACCTGGAAATTTCTGAAAAGTTGGCATTTTATGTCCTCTAAAACATATCAAAAAATAAAAAAAATAAAAATAGTGTTTTTTTGCAAATCAAGTTTTAGTGACAAAAAGTTAAATAAAAAATCACCAACATTTTTTTTACCGTGTATCCTTTTTTCAGTGTAGTCCTTATCCATACCTACAACTTTGTCGAAGACACCAAATCAATCAAAAAATTTCTTCAAAAGATACAGATTTTTGAATTTTCACATATCATTTTTGTATGGCCAGCTGCCAAATTTGTATGGAAAATTATATGGACAAACAAATGGTGCAAAATTGCTTCTTTGGGTATAAAATTCAGTCGGATTAAAAAATACAAAAAATAAAATTTAAGAAAAAAGACCGATTTCGTAAAGAATTGCTCATTTGGCTACGAAATCGCGCATTTTTTATTTTATTTTTATTTGGCTCAAACTTTTTGGGGGCCTTAGGCTGGTACAAATATTTTTAAAAGTTTTTGTCATCCCCCCCCCTTCAAAATTGGCCCGAAAAATCAGGGGGCAAAAAAATATTTTTACAATAAACTTCAAAATTTCAATGAAAATTCAAGTGCAACCAGCTGAAATCAAATTAAAATACATTCTCCTGCGTTTAAAATCATTTTTAGCATGTTTGGGTTTGTTAAAAAATCTTAAGATTTTTTGAAAATTTTCGATGCAAAATCTTTTTTTTCGATACAATTTTTGTTTTTGTCAGATCTTAGATTTTTTGACAACTAATGATTGCAAAACAACTGAACTAGTGTAAAATTTAAAACACTTTTTTCATTGAAATGTGAAGACTATGGCTTTTTATTTAAATTTTTATATTTTTTTATTTTTTTGCCCCCCCCCCCTTGACCTTGGCCAGGGCCGAGGGACAAAAACTTTTTTAAATATTTGCATCGGCCTTATCAATGACCAAAAAAGCAATTTTGTGTTTTTTTTGTACGCCTATGCAAGGGCCCATAGAAAATCTACACATTTTGTAGGAATTTTCTGATCGGTTTGGTGTCTTCGGCAAAGTTGTATATATTTATAATGAATATTCATAAACATGGTCACGGAGACAATGAGATGGCACTGTATACCAAAATCCATACTTTGTTTTTGTTAAATCGAAAAATATAGATTTTGTGAAATTGATTTCATGCAAAAAAGAAATAATAAAGGAATCAGCAAAAAAATCGTTGTACCATTTTCTTTTTCCTAAATAACCCTCAACAATGCACAGTGGGTGAAATGGAACCCAAAATCGGACTTAATTGAACGCGGCTGGTTCCCTGGTATGAAAAATAGTGTTTCTAATGTAAAAAAATTCGGGGAATCGATTGGTGATGGTTTCATCTACCGCACAAAACGGCAAAAGGTCCATTTTGCCCCAAATTCCCCATTTTTTACATTTTTTCATAAAAATCGGTCTGTATTTAGAGCGGAGGCTCCTTGCAGCCATTTAAAACGCACTTAACTTATGTGAAAATGTCCCAGAAATCCAGTAAAAATAACCACTTGCACCGCAAAAATCATCTAGGGTCCATTTAACCAATACCGCTATAAAAGCATTTTTGACCGTTTTCAAATGTTAGGTCAGATTTTAAAAAATGCACTTACGTTTTGGATGGCCGCATGAAGCCTCCGCTCTAAATACAGACTGATTTTTAAAAAAAAATGAAAAAAAAATTAGGAATTGGGGCAAAATGGACCCATTGCCGTTTTGTGCGGTGGATGAAACCATCACCAATCGATTCCTCGGATTTTTTTTACATAAGAAATATTATTTTTCATACCAGGGAACCAGCCGAGTTCAATTAAGTCCGATTTTGGGTTCCATTTCGCCCACTGTGCAATGCCTAAAACTTTCCCGAAGACACCAAACCGATTAGATTTTTTTTCAAAATGTACAGATTTTCGAATATTTACGTACCATTTTTGAATGGACAGCTGCCAAAATTGTATGGAGCCTTGGATGAGTGAACCAATGACACAAAATGGCTTCTTTTGTCATAGGGAAGGCCCCCAAAAAGTTTCAGCCAAATAAAACAAAATATAATAAAATCCTTTTTCGGTTTTGGTAAAGAATTTGACATTTTTTATTAGGCTCTTAAAATTATTTTTCAAAGATTTTGTAAAAATCGGCCCAAAAAATCAGGGGAGAAAAAAATATTTTCTCATAGAACTTCAAAATTTTAACGAAAAAAATGGGAAATTTTTCATGAGTGTCACTATTTTTTCTGAATTTTCTGATCAGAAATCTGTTTTCTAGATACAGATGTTTGAATATACAGAAAAAAACATGTACAGCACGTAAGGCTTCATCCATAAAGTATCCATAAAGTCACGCTAAAATCAGCCAAAATTTACCCCCCCCCCCCTCCCCCCCTTTGTCACGCTTTCCCTATGCTTATAACACGCAATGTCACACTTTCTAAACCCCCCGCCCCCCTAGAGCGTGACATACTTTATGGATGACGCCTAATTACTGTTTCTTATGTAAACTCATTCAATGTAATGTTGGAATATAATGTAAAGAGTAAAAAGTCATGGAAATTATTCCAATGTAAATCTAAATCTAATGTAAATTATGAATCTAATGGAAACGTTGAGCATGGAAACTCAAATCTGATGAATTTCTACCCGTGTTCAGCTTCCTGTAAATTCCTATTTAATGTAAATCATATATCCAATGTATTTCTGCCAAACGTTGACTTAAAAACTACCCGAACTAAAAATAGCTATATTTGGTTCTCTTTCTATCTCTCTCATATTTCGCTGGCCCACTGCCTGAGCCTCGACTTGAACAAGTTGATGCTTAAGCCGCTCGTTTATAAAATGCGAAGATGGCTCAGTCGGCAGCGGGTAGCAGCAGTAACACCGAACATCCTACCCGTCGTCCGTTCGATTCCAATTCAGCGTTATTCCACTTGGCCGTCGACGAGTAAGCGTCCCCTACCTGTGAAACAACTTTTTAAAATCCGAATTTCCTTTTGCTGCCCGCTTCAATCATTTTAAAATAGAACATAGGCCACACCCTTTTCCTACTGCAATCCAAGTCGAGCTTCTCATTCCCATTGGCCAATCAGAATTAGTTGATTTGAACTAATGTAAATTCCAAAACTAATGTAAATTTCCAATGAATCTAATGTAAATTGCCAATGAATTTAATGTAAATATACATCATTTATCATGATACCTTTTGGTACATGATAAATAATGTAAATTTACAGGAATATTTTTTTTGTTTATTTCAATAGCCATTTTGTAGCAGCGAAAATTGTTCAGAGATTGTATGGACGAACCAATTTTGCAAAATAAATTATTTGGCCATCGAAAAAGTACCTAGAAGAGTTCCCAGCTGTCTTTTAACCAAAAATCAAGGAAAATCGCTTTTCTATCATTGAAAACCCAGTAAAATTTCAATCTATTTTGCTTCTTTGCTTTTTTGTCTTTGTCTTTGTTCCGGTTACTGGTTCTGGAGGTTCTGGGAGAGAATTTAGTTACAAAACCGCTTGCTGATTTGTTTTCTTCGAAATTTTCTGCAAAAAAAAAAAACAAAAATAATTCACTACCAAAATCGCCTACAGAATGGTCCCCCGGTTGTTCCACATACCGATTCCCATGGAGTAATTTGTCAGAACCACTCAAAATGGTCATGCGACACTTCAAAAATCATGGGATAAGCCAGATATTCATTCTACAAATCATTTCAAGTGTCATAAAAGAATACTTAAACTTGTTTGGATGATGTACACCCATTTCCTTGAATAAATGTCAATTCCGCCAAGACAGCATAACCCCGACAACATATGGTGTACATTGGAAGAAAGAGAACGATTTTCCATGTACGGGAGAACGGAAATGAGAGTAGGAGGGGAGAGGGACATTAAATTGTCATGTGCGTTTCCTCAATTGTTCTCGGAATTGGCCCAGGAATATCAAATCTAATGATGGAAATTCTAACCCAGGACGCTCGAAACAAGGAGAAGGAGGAAAATTTTAAAACATGGAAAAGTTAGAACCGGAAAAATGAAGTGCACACGTGCGCTGATGTCTTTATTTGGGCTTTACCTCCGGATGGAACTGGCCAGAAGGTGCTTTTAAAATTGAATGCAGCTGGAATGAATTTGTTTTGCAGATGTATGAGGACGCAAATTTCATTTCTTTTGCTGCAAACAGCTGCAAATTTTTCAATTACCAGAAAGAATTGATGAAACGTGAAAAAGGTCCTAATTTGACTTCTTATTTGATTTGTGAGGTTATGTAAAAGTTTTAGTGTTGACAATAGTTAAGGTATCAAATGACATTCCCACAGCTAACAATCTCACCTCAAGCATCATTACCAGTAATTGAAACAAAACTCAAACCAAAACAGCTTCCCCTTAGATTATCCACAAGGAAAATCTCAAATCTCTCTCTCCCTGCATCCCTCTTGAGAGGGCCACTTAAGGAAAACTTTCAAGATATCCTCATCCTCCTCCGGCAGAAGCACCAATCCACTGGAGGGCCCTTAACCTTTTTTTATCACTTTGCCAACACTTTTCGAGAAGCGAGTGTGTTGTGAGAGCTGTTCTCACCGCGGCAAGGCCAAAGTTACAAAATTTATACCTTTGCTTAGTCCCCATCCCCCTGCTCGGAGGGATGCAATTTTTCTTTTGGTTTTTTTCTGAGGATGAAAATGAAGGTTTGAGGAAACTGGTTATGGTTGGTTGTTACGTCACATATTTGCACGAGGTCAGAATTACTGTTGAGTAAGGTTATTTTGAATATTTTTAATAAATTATTTTAATTTTAAGAGAATTTTTTTAATAAAATTTCCAAATTTATTATAAATTTAAATGTAACAAACTTATTCTCAAAGAACAACCCTCTAACGGTACTCACATGACCCTGCCCTGGTGCTGCTTTGCGGGGAGCAAAGTCCCAAATCACTTCCAAAGACAAGGATAACATCGAAAATCTTTTGCCCTCGGATATGATATACGGTTTCGGTCTTGAAGAGGAGCCTCGAGAGGACAACCCACTATTTATCTCCTCTACCGAAGATAACACTTTTACACCTTCCTCTCTTTTTTACTTTGAGGGAAAATTCTGCAACTCAGCGGTCAATCCCAGCGGTCCCAATTTGAGCTTTCCGAGAGCAAAAGTCATAATTTGGAGTGAAATCCAGGAGTAAGGGGGATTTCCAAGGATGATCGATGACGGATGCTGATGCTGGGTGGCAGATTTTACACCTCTTTTGCAAGGAAGATGGACTGGGAAAATTGTAACACTTTTGTCAAAATATGTCACAGTTGCATTTGGGATTTGGAACTGCACTAACAAAATTCAACAGCTTATTAGTGAAAGTAAACATAAAATTACAAAATAATCGAAATCTGTCGAAAAAACTACTTTTCATTTAGTTCAAAAAACATTCTCCACTTTATCTGTGAATTTCATCCCAACTTGACACGCGATGAAATTTTTGGATTGTGACTTTGCATAAGCGATGCAGCTTTTACACCCTTCTTTCGTCCTGAATTCAGCGTGTCATCGCACATCAATTGCCTTCATCGTCACCATATTGGAGACAGAATCGTGCGAGCTTTTTTCCTCTGGCGTTGGCAGCTCGCGAAAAACAGAGAGCGAATAAAACATCAAACGGTGGAAACACGCCCGAGCGTTCTCAACCCTTAACAGGACAGTTGGAATTATTTTTGTTAAATTTGCTTTCAAGATATAACATTTCAGGTTTTCGAAAGTAACAAAACGTTAATGCAAAGGTAAACCTTGGCCAATTAGTTGTTTGCTGAATTTCCACACTTTAAGGTGAAGCCGTTGATCATTTTCGACGAAAATTGAACACCACTATAAAATATTCTGTATTAAATTCAATTTAACAAATTTCAGCACCAAAACGAATCAGCCGGTAGAATGTGCCGGTAGTTGCCTTCTTGGAGCCACTGAAAGAATTTTTGATCTAAATCAATTGTGTTTCAATATTTATATAATTTTGTGGCACAGTCATTGACGTCCTAGTTGGCAATCATTGATTAATGACGATTTCCATAACTTTACAAGGAATGGGATAATCGTTACCAAAAGGGCACTATTTTAAACAACTTGTTGAAGGAATTTTGTCAAAATATTGAAAGCGACACAAAATTTATATCTTTGAACGAAAAATCATGACAATGATGGAAGTCTTCACGTTAGTGGCTAAAACCTAAATTTACCACTTTTGGACGATTTTATGGTGCAATTATGTTTTCAATATTCAAAGTTGTTAATAATTAGACAAAAAGTATTCAGAAATGGATATATATCATAATCTATTCTTTAAAAACTTGGCAAATACAAAAAAGTGGACACTTTTCTGATGAATTTTGATTTGGAAAAATAAGCTTCTCGCATTAAATTTCATTTAATCTTTTGTAAGCGATAAGCATAAAAAAGAAATTTGTCTTTACAGCAGCATCCAGTTGCTTGCCATAAAACCTCATGCCTTTTTACAAAAAAAATACGAAGAGGGCATTTCAGATAAGTAAAGTTCGGATAAAAACATGTTAAACATGTTTTTTTTAATACTGAAAATAAACTCTACAAAAGTCATCTTTAAAAGTAAAGTGTAATTTGAAATTGAAAAGTTTTTTTTTCTAATAAAATGCATCGTTTTCCTGTAAAAGCTGTTTAAGGTTTAAATTCAAGAAAAAAGAAGTAGTTTTTCACGAAGCTGATAAATTTTCTCTTATGTTCATTTCATACTGGCAATGAATTAAAATTGATAAAAATCGATGTTTTCAATCAGCCTTTATTTTAAACTTACTTTATCTTGGCGCATATTTTGATAGAAAACTTTGTTAAAAAAATTCAAAATTTGAAAAATCAAGCCTTACGAATTAGAAAGGCCAAAATATTTGTTTCAGTGCTGACCACCTTTAATGGCCATTATTTAGAAAAAAATACAAAAATATTCTATTTACCCAATATTCACCGAAATTGGATAATGCTCAAAAACAGTTCAATCCATAAAATTAAGCATTGATCGATTGCAAATTTGACATTATTTTGACAAATGATTTTTGTTTTGAGCAAATTTCTAGTATTATAAAAAAAGAACTTCTTAAAGGTTTATATTAATGTGAAAATGTGGTTTTGTCAATATTTTAAGAATTTCACATTCGCGTTCCCCAGAAAACCATTCCCCCGAATACCATTCCCCAGAAATCAATTCCCCAGAATGTACCGTTCCCCAGAAATATTTATCGTAGTAATTATAATTATTTCCAAAATTTCAAAAAAAAAATCCAAAATTTCTGAATGTTTTCAAAATTTTCCATATTTTCCAAATTTCCAAAATATTCAAAATTTACAAAATTTCCAAAATTTCCAAAATTTCCAAAATTTTCTAAAATTTTCAAAATCTGCAAAATTTCTAAAATTTAAAAATTACCTAAATTTCCAAAATTTTCAAATTTTTAAAGTTTCTTGAATTTCCAAAAAATCCAAAACAAAATCCATGATTTCAAATTTAAAAAAAACTAAAAAAAAAATCATGATCTTTGATTCTTTCAAAATTTCTTTTCTCTTTAATTTTGATTTTTGAATTTCAAACTTATTGGTTTTTTTTGAGAATTTTGAAAATGTTTTTAATTTATGACATTTTTGATGCTTTGGTTTTTTTGACTTACCATTAACAAATTATGATCGTAATATTGAGATGACAAGAAATAAAAAGAAACTGCAATTTATTCGGCATTTGTATAACAAATTTAACATGATTGAAAAAGAAGGGAAAATTTCTTAGAATAATAGAACGAGTCATAAGCCGAATTAACATTTTCTGTTATTTTCTCAAGAATTGTTGTCAAAAAAAGAAAAATTTCTTGACATGGATAAAATAACTTTGTCCAATTTTTATATTTTCTTAGAAATTTCAAACAAACTAATATTTGAAACTACTTTGATTTTTCGAGAAAGAAACTTTTCTGGGGAATGGTTTTCTGGGAAATGGTACATTCTGGGGAATGGTTTTCTGGGGGACGTGACACAATCTTAAAAATTGGATTATTTTTATTCTGTGACTTTTTTTCTTAATTTAAAAAAAATAAAATTTCATACAATCGTTTAATTTTGTAGAAATGTAATTTTCTATCAACTCACACGAAATCAGGAAAAGTTGCCCCGATCTTTGATTTGCTTATGTCCCTGATCACGAATCTGAGGTGGGTAATTCTCTACCAACTCACACGAAATCGGGAAAAGTTGCCCCGACCCCTCTTCGATTTGCGTGAAACTTTGTCCTAAGAGGTAACTTTTGTCCCTGATCACGAATCCGAGGTCCGTTTTTTAATATCTCGTGACGGAGGGGCGGTACGACCCCTTCCATTTTTGAACATGCGAAAAAAGAGATGATTTTCAATAATTTGCAGCCTGAAACGGTGATGAGATAGAAATTTGGTGTCAAAGGGACTTTTATGTTAAATTAGACGCCCGATTTGATAGCGTACTAAGAATTCCGAAAAAAAACGTATTTTTCATCGAAAAAAACACAAAAAAGTTATTAAAAATTCTCCCATTTTCCGTTACTCGACTGTAAAAAAAATTGGAATATGTCATTTTATGGGAAATTTAATATACTTTTCGAATCTACATTGACCCATTTAGGGCAAAATTTTTCATTTTAAAATTTCGTGTTTTTTCTAACTTTGCAGGGTTATTTTTTAGAGTGTAACAATGTTCTACAAAGTTGTAGAGCAGACAATTACAAAAATTTTGATATATAGACTTAAGGGGTTTGCTTATCACGAGTTATCGCGATTTTATGAAAAAAAGTTTTGAAAAAGTTACTTTTTGCGTTTCTCTTTGTTTCGCCGTCCGTGTCTGTCGCAGGTGACCATGAACGGCCATGATCGATCACCTTTCAAAACTTTTTTTCGTAAAATCGCGATTACTCTTGATGTTTATATGCAAACTCCTTATCTCTCTATATCAAAATTTTTGTAATTGTCTGCTCTACAACTTTGTAGAACATTGTTACACTCTAAAAAATAACCCTGCAAAGTTAGAAAAAATACGAAATTTTAAAATGAAAAATTTTGATCTAAATGAAAAAATTACCCTTCTGGGTCAATGTAGATTCGAAAAGTACATTAAATTTCCCATAAAATGACATGTTCCAAAATTTTTTAACAGTCGAGTAACGGAAAATGGGAGAATTTTTAAAACTTTTTTAGTGTTTTTTTTTTTTCGATGAAAAATACGTTTTCGGAATTCTGAGTACGCCATCAAATCGGGCGTCTAATTTTACATAAAAGTCAGTTTGACACCAAATTTCTATCTCATCACCGTTTCAGGCTGCAAATTATTGAAAAACACCTCTTTTTTCGCTTGTTCAAAAATGGAAGGGCTCGTACCGCCCCTCCGTCACGAGATATCAAAAAAAGGACCTCGGATTCGTGATCAGGAACAATAGTTACCCCTTAGGACAAAGTTTCAAGCAAATCGAAGAGGGGTCGGGGCAACTGCTGTGTGATTCCCGGAGAAATATTCGTTTTCAGCATTTCCACGAACACGGAGAGAACTAGAGCGAGTGAGGGTTAAGGCGGTTCGCATTCGCATTCAATTGACAGCATCACCACAGCACTCACTAGCTCATCCAAAGACGCAGGCTTCAAGCTTCTTTTGTTTGCATGCGCTTTTCCTCACCCATCAACTCTTCATCCAATTCTTTTCTCCCCCTTCCCAGCGAAAAGCGCAATATGACACACAATCCTTTCCCTTCACCAAGCAGCAGGCTGTGCCTCTACAAAGTTTGCCAACTGTCTGCAGCTGTCACACCGCAGCAGCACAAAAGGGACGAATTTTCCAAATCGCCGATTTTCCCCGAGTCTTTCAAAAAGGAACATCGCGCGAAAATCTCTGCTCGCCAGAAGGAAAGCTTCTTCTTTTGCTTCGTTTTTTTCTGTAAAAATTCCACCGCGGGGAGGAATAAATCTCGCATTATTCCGAACTGCGCCGGGGGCTATTTGAATTATTCACGGTCGATTAAGTAAATATGATTTGGTGCGAGGATCTGCGGGCTGCTTCTTCTTCTACTCGCTCTTTACGGGAACACACGGGTGCTGGTGATGTCCTTTTCGTTGACGATGGGATGGCTTGAGAGGGGGGAAACTGCAATCTATGGCTGGAAAGAAAGTTCTAAAAGAATGTCGGTTTAAAAATGGTATATTAGTCTGCCTAATTGGTCTAACTGGACTAATTGGTCAAAAGTTAAATAGAAAAAAAAAAATACGCAAATTAAACTTGAAAAAACGAAAAACGAAATTATATAATTATGAAATTGTAACCTCATTTCATTCGCTACAACTCTTCTAATAGCATGCCAATACTCCAAAAAAGTTTGTGTCTTGACTATGTCTCAACCCGTTTTTGTACGATTTGGTCATATTATTTTACTAGATTCCAATATAATCTATTCTAATCTAATCTTACCTTAATTGTTTAGTGTAATACCTCCTTCCGGTTCTATTATCAACTGATGTGCACTTTTGTATAGAGCCTCAAACCTTTAGCAGAATCGTCCAAAATCTGATGCATTTTGCAACACCACTGTCAATAAAAACGTGCAGATTTCGCCAAAATCGCGCCAACCGCAAAAAAGTCATCCTCCTCCTGTCTTGCTACCCCCAATATGTCAATTGAGTTGTTCTCGCGAGAATCCAAAAACTCGACTCGACTCGACTTGGGCTGTGCACACTCATTTGACAAATAATAACGCCCGGTGGCAGTTGCCTGCATCCAGGCGAATTCCGGGGTTCAGCCGTGCTGACGACGCACAAATTGCGCGCCCGAATCCGCTACGCAGCCAGGCGATGATCCCAAACCGGTTTGGTTCGGGAGGTTCGGAAAACTGCCGGGCGCCCCAATTGACATTGGATGACGGATCTGGGAAAAAGTGATGGGTTGGAGGCGTGGATTCAGGCGAAATGGCGAAAATACAATGACACGACAAGTACGCCAGAACAACGTGAACAACGAGAAAAACAAGAACAACAGAAGAAACAAGAACATCAAGATCAAAAAGATCAACAATAACAAGAGCAATAAGAACAACAAGAGTAATAATAACAACAAAGAACAACAAGAACCATAAGGAACAATAAGTACATCATCAACAACAACAAGAGCAATAACAACAACAAGGAACAACAAGAAACAACAAGAAACAACAAAAATAACAAATAACAACAAGTAAATCAGCAACAACAAGAACAACAAGGAACAAAATAAAGGATAAGAACACTAAGGAACAACAAGAAACAATATAATAAACAACAACAACAACAACAATAACAACAACATACATCAATAACATCAGCTTTATTAAAGGAGAAAAGCTCAGAACTTAACCTCAAAGGTAAACAACCGAATGAACTTTTTTGACAGGTGTCAGTTCCGGGACTTTAAAATTATAATTTTGTTCCGGTTGTTCTGTTTAACATGGACACAAACAGAGCAAGGAGCACGGCAAGAACACGGCCACGGGAATGGCCTACACGGCCAGGAACACGAAAACGGCCAGAAGCACGGGCACGAACACGGGCAGGAGTCCGGACAAGGACACGGCCTAGAGCACGGCCACGGGAACGACCAGGAACAGGCACCTACGTGGTCAGGTGCACGTACACGAACACGGCCAGAAGCACGGACAAGCACACGGGCACTAATACGGAAAAAAACTCGGGTTATGAAAAAATGCTAAGTTCCGATTTGACACCTGTCAAATCACTCAAATGGCACTCACAAAATGAATACTGGGTTCTTTGAGTTCATTTGCTACGTCACGGTTTTCTTGCCTATAACAATAAAGGAAAAAATCGTGACGTCAGAAATGAACTCAAATCACTCAAAGTTCATTTTATGAGTGCCTTTAACATATAGAGGAGAAAATCGTGACGTCAGAAATGAACTCAAATCACTCAAAGTTCATTTTGTGAGTGACTTTAACATTTTGGCCTAGTTTGACAGCTACCTCGTTCCCAGGTTTTCTGTGGGAGAGAAAAGGAGGCGAATACTTTATGAAAATCATATCTGTCAAAATTCCTAGCCTCAAAATTTTGTCGCGAGTTGCTTTTCTCCTCTATTGGCTTAGTTTGACAGCTACATTGTCCCCAGTTTTCTGTAGGAGAGAAAAGGAGGCGAATACTTTATGAAAATCATACCTGTCAAAATTCCTAGCCTCAAAATTTTGTCGCGAGTTGCTTTTCTCCTCTATAACAAGAAACAACAAGGAACAACACGTAAATCAACAAAAACAAGAGCAATAACAACAACAAGAAACAGCACGAATGTAGGGTTCAGCGCGGGAAGTGTACTGCCTTCTGGCAGCACTGCCATGAGGAGAGGAAGAATATGAGAGAGGGAGAAAAGGTGCGACTGGGGGGACGGCTAAGGGAGTGATGGGAGAGCAGTTAGCAGCGACTGACGCGGAGTTAACAAGCGGGAAATAAACGTTGTGATCAAAGGCTGATTAAAGGTATTAGTTCTGAAGAGTAGTCCGAACGGGTTCCTCACAACGAACAACAAGGAACAACAAAAATAACAAGGAACAGCAAGTAAATCAACAACAACAAGAGCAATAAGAACAACAAAGAATAACATGAAGAATAAGCACATTAAGGAACAACACGAAACAACATGGAACTACCAGGTGGGTGCTGTGTCCTAGACCAGACCAAAATCCATGATAAAGCTGTCAGACCAAATCTGCCAGACCAAGGCTATCAGACTAAAGAGTAAAAAGTAAACAATCTTGGTCTTTAACGTAGGTGTACAAAAATCAAGAAAAGCAAATTTTAAAAAGAATGTATTTTTTAATTCAATAACTGGTTTTGGGCTGCAAAATAAATATACGCTAGAAAATTATTAAATAGTGCGGCTTCCTGTACACCGACAATTCTGGATTTTTTTAAAAAAAAGGTCCAGCAAACCAAATTTCCAGTTTTTGCTTTTTGGGTGTTATTTAAGCCGCCTTGAGTCAAGGATATTAAAAAACACCCAAAAAGCAAACTGAAAATTTGGTTTATTGGACATTTAAAAAAACTCCAGGATTAAATAAGCAGTTAAGAGCCTTATTCGTCCACCTTTTCGGTTTACACATGATAATCTTGAAATTATTTATGCGTGTTGCGACGGCTTAGACGGGAACACTGCCACGCGGTGCATCGGCTACGGCAGGCCTGCCCAACGTCCGGCCCGTAAAACCATTTTATCCGGCCCGTGACGGCTTTTTAAAATATTTCTATGACCGGCCCTTAAGACTGTTCATGAAGTGTTAAATAAATAAAATTATTGTCTGAATTAAAAAAATAAGCATGAGATCTAATTTTAACATATTATAAGAACGTACAGAGATTGTTTCGGCTTGCAGTCGCAGTAAAACGCGTCGATTTATATTTTGTCGTCGCCAACGTTTCGGTCCTTGGTTGGGACCTTCTTCAGGGCCTATATTATTATTAATTATTTATTTAAAAACCAATACATTTGGCAAACCGAAAGTCCTACTCACTTGACAATAATCAACGTTGTCCAGTATCGTTGATTAAACGGAGGAATTGTTATAGGTTGGGGGGGCACAACGGTTGTTTGCACTGTAGAGAGAAGGGGGGGGAAGAGGGGGGGATAGTTTAGAATTTGGGAATTTTCGTATTGGGGAAACCACTTACGTTCAAACATTAAGATCGTACAGGTAAAGGCCAAATTATCACTTAATGCATGCAAAAATCGAACGTACGAGCACTTGGGTGTAAACATTTGGGAAAACTGATACTATTGGTTGGGCAGTGGGGTTGGGGTAGTGTGTAGTGGTGTGAGGGGGGACTGGGCCAGGTTGGCGGTAGTATTAGTGTTAGGAGGTCTCCTCCTGCTGGACCCGACCATGGACAGGCAGTTGGCGTATGCACAGCTCAGTCCATCGGTGTCCGTACGGCGGTTGACCGTGTTGGATGTAGTGGTGATGTGGCACATCTCTAGTACGGGAAGTGCGGACGTCTTGTAGCTATGGTCGATGATGTGTGGTTGTTTCAGATTGAAACGGTGCTGGTGTAGAATGCAGTGTTCGATCAACGCGGTCTTTTCCCGCAGCTGTTGAACCTCCACATCCGAGTATTGGTACCCTTCTAGCAGCTTCTTGTCCAGGGCGTTGATGTAGGACTGGTGTCCGTACATACGCCGGCGCAGGTTGTTGGTGGTCATCCCAATGTAGCACTGCTCACAGTTCTGACATTGTATCTGATAGATCACGTTGTGTTTTTGTAGGTGTGGTACAGGGTCCTTCACAGAGCTGTGAAGCTGCTTGATTGTGTGTCTGGATTTGGTAGCGACCATGGTATGGGGAATGTTGTGTGTAATGATGCGTTTCAGGGTTGTTGAGAGACCAGGGATTAGTGGTATGGAACGGTAGACTGCTAGGGGGTCTTCCGTCCGTGTAGGTGTACTCTGGATGGGTTGGTGAAGCATCCTCTTCACCAAGTGTGTAGGGTAGTCGTTGCGTCGCAAATGTTGTAGTATCAGCTGATTTTGTTGGGCCACGTTGGTAGCCGTACTGAACGTGCGCACACGATCTATAAAGTTGGACACTACGCCGAGTTTCTGGTCCAGCGGATGCATGGAGTGAAAGTTAAGTAGTCGGCCTGAGGATATGGGCTTAGCATACCACTCGGTAGTAAGCGTGTTGTCCGGGTTGCGTATGACTAGTAGATCCAGGAAAGGTAGTTTACCCTCTTTTTCTACTTCACACGTAAACTGTAGGTGTGGGTCGTATTGGTTGAATACGTTGAGCACGTCGTCGACCTGGTCCCTGTGTAGTATCAGGAACAGATCATCAACGTACTTGCGTATGTGGTCCACTGGTATCTTCGCTGTTGTGGTGGCAACCAACAGAAGGGTCTCTGTGGTGATATCTGCCAGTATTGGTGAGAGTGGACTCCCCATAGCTGTCCCTAGCAATTGTGTATAGAAGTTGTTTTGAAAACAGAAATACGAAGAGTCGATCAGGAACTCCACGATCTCCAAGAAGATGTCCAGACTGATGTTGGTGTGCGGGGATATTTCTGGCCAGCTCATTATTATATCGTGGGTGACCAAATACTTAGGGATATTAGTAAACAACGACACCACGTCGAAAGAGACGATGATGTGGTCCGGTGGTACAGATGTGTTGTTGACGTATTGGCAAAATGTTCTGGAGTCTTTGACGTTGAAAATGCTGGTGCTGTGCATACGCCAACTGCCTGTCCATGGTCGGGTCCAGCAGGAGGAGACCTCCTAACACTAATACTACCGCCAACCTGGCCCAGTCCCCCCTCACACCACTACACACTACCCCAACCCCACTGCCCAACCAATAGTATCAGTTTTCCCAAATGTTTACACCCAAGTGCTCGTACGTTCGATTTTTGCATGCATTAAGTGATAATTTGGCCTTTACCTGTACGATCTTAATGTTTGAACGTAAGTGGTTTCCCCAATACGAAAATTCCCAAATTCTAAACTATCCCCCCCTCTTCCCCCCCCTTCTCTCTACAGTGCAAACAACCGTTGTGCCCCCCCAACCTATAACAATTCCTCCGTTTAATCAACGATACTGGACAACGTTGATTATTGTCAAGTGAGTAGGACTTTCGGTTTGCCAAATGTATTGGTTTTTAAATAAATAATTAATAATAATATAGGCCCTGAAGAAGGTCCCAACCAAGGACCGAAACGTTGGCGACGACAAAATATAAATCGACGCGTTTTACTGCGACTGCAAGCCGAAACAATCTCTGTACGTTCCAACCATCAGTCGTAAATCCATATTTGCATATTATAAGAACATTCTTCATGTTTGAATTTAATCTTATAATTTTTATATTGATATTTTCTAATTGAAAAAATTGTGCAGGAGAACAAAATTATCGATTTCGTAAAATTGTGAAAATTTGTGAAAAAACTTGGATTGTTGTCTTAAAATTAACAAAAAGATAATAAATGTTACTTTTTTCAGTTTTTACTGTGTTTACTTCAGTTTCAAGTTTTTTCTATTTTCTTTTTTTTAATAAATAAGTAAGCAAAACTAATGTATTTTTCCAGAACAACTATATAGTGATAAAGTTTTTTTTTAAAAAAAAGCTTAAAAATCAAATTATTCATACTGAAAATAGATCGCTGAATATTGAAAAATGTAACAAAAACTTCAAAAGTTGCAACGATCAGGGGCGCCAACTCTGGGGGGGCACGGTACTTTTTGCCCCCCCTTAAAATTGGGCAGGGGGGCAGCCCATACATTGTGCCCCCCCCAGAAATTTTAGAAGAAAAATATTCTTATTTTAAATATTACAAAAAAAAAATCACAGAAATAATTGAAAATAATATTTAAAACTGAATTGGAATTGGATAGAATTCTTGTATTTCTTTTTAAAAAATTGCAAATTTTTGGTCGTATCAAGTTGTCATAATGCTTTTTTTGATTGTATTAAAAACCGTTTGTGTATCTTTTTGGTTATTCTTAAATTCTGAAATTCTGAAATTCTGAAATTCTGAAATTCTTAAATTCTTAAATTCTTAAATTCTTAAATTCTTAAATTCTTAAATTCTTAAATTCTTAAATTCTTAAATTCTTAAATCCTTAAATTCTTAAATTCTTAAATTCTTAAATTCTTAAATTCTTAAATTCTTGAATTCTTAAATTCTTAAATTCTTAAATTCTTAAATTCTTAAATTCTTAAATTCTTAAATTCTTAAATTCTTAAATTCTTAAATTCTTAAATTCTTAAATTCTTAAATTCTTAAATTCTTAAATTCTTAAATTCTTAAATTCTTAAATTCTTAAATTCTTAAATTCTTAAATTCTTAAATTCTTAAATTCTTAAATTCTTAAATTCTTAAATTCTTAAATTCTTAAATTCTTAAATTCTTAAATTCTTAAATTCTTAAATTCTTAAATTCTTAAATTCTTAAATTCTTAAATTCTTAAATTCTTAAATTCTAAAATTCTTAAATTCTTAAATTCTTAAATTCTTAAATTCTTAAATTCTTAAATTCTTAAATTCTTAAATTCTTAAATTCTTAAATTCTTAAATTCTTAAATTCTTATATTCTTAAATTCTGAACAAATAAATTGATGTTAAATTTTCGATTTTTTTAAACATTGTTTTTTTTTTGTAATTTCCAAATTTCTGATTTTTTAAATTTCTGAATTTCAACTTTTGATTTCTTAACATTTTTAAGCCATGAGTTTTTTTTAACCCTAGGGTTTTTTAAACTTTTTTTTTTAATTTTTGAATATTTATTTTTTTCTGTTATTTTTTTCTAAATTGCAGATTTGGAAAAAAAAATTGTTTTTTAATGTGCATTTTCCAATTTCTAAAGTTCTAAATTTTTGCTTTTTACTTTTGTTTTCATTTTTAGAATATTTGTGTTGTTGAATTTTAAATACCTGATAATTTTTATTATTGACTGTTACTTCTGGAAAATAAGTGAGAATATGCCAATTAGAAGGAATTCGCCTTCCAAACATATAAAAAATCCCCCAATAAACATTCTCAATCACGTTTTAATAAATTATCTTTTTCAAAAAATGGATTTCGGATGAAAAAAACTCTTATCACATCGTAATATTCAAATTGGTAAAATTCGTGATTTACAATAAACTTAAACATCAAATCGCCACTCTCACCTAACGATTTCGGAAAACAACCGTGCCCCCCCAACATTTTGGACTAGTCGGCGCCTCTGGCAACGATCATTGACATTTGAATGTTTTTTTTTATTTTTTTTATAAAATAATATATATCAAGGTATTTAATTGCAATCGTCAAAAACAATATCTATACAACTTTAAACAAGCAAAAATTAAAATAAGTCAAATAAACACATTTTTGAATGTTATCTTTGTTTTTCATTATGAAAATCAAGGTATATGAATCATATTTGCAACACTAGTTCCTTTATGTATTTGCTTTAAAAGAGCCCAATCATATGAAAATTGAAAACATGTGTTTACTTTTTCAACTTTTATCACTGCTTCAGAAAAATCAGATCTTGCCCGCAGAGCCAAAAGGTTGGGCACCCCTGGGCTACGGTGTTATTGGCCGATACCGCACCGACTCAAGGCTGTATATCATAGGTACTCGCAATCTTGCTTTGCATTAGTGTGAGTGCATGACTCCGTGCCAATAAAACCAAAACAATAACAAACGAACAATGGATCTTGCCAGGAAAACCAAAACATAAACAATAAAAGTGTCAGTGGAGTGAGAGAGTCAGAGATAACGATTTTGACAATCGCACTACTACACACTCAATTGCGAGTACCTTAGGTAGAAAGCCATGGCACCGACTGTCAACGCGCGAGCAAAGGGAGACGAAAAGTGCGTGTGTGATTCCCAATCAAAACAAACCGCACTGCACTGTAACTGAAAATCGCACTTTGCAGAGTTTGTTTTCGCAATTTTTCATACGATTTTTTCAGTTCGACTGCGATTAAACAAAAAAGTGTAATCGTAGTTGAACTGAAAAAAATCGTAGGAAAAAGTGCGAAAACGAACTCAGCAAAGTGCGATTTTCAGTTACAGTGTGGGAAGTCACCATTGCAAAAGTTCCTTCACGGAAATTTAAGTTTCGGATAGTTTTGCGAAATAAGGAAGTGTTTGGTGTAGGAGAAATTCTGATTTATTGAAAAGCTCTGCACACCTGTACTGCCGCTCAAATCAAGTCCGTCCCATATGTAATTTTGTCAATATTGAGTTAATGATGCAGTTTGGTTCGAAATCATGTAAACTATCAGAATAACTAATAAACTTTAGTTTTTTGTTCCAGAAAACCGTAGAAAGTTCACTTTTTCGTGCAATTCTAACACGTAACCTTATGGACGGGACAAACTGAACTTGCGTTTTTCTCGGCTTGCTGTTTTTACATATGGGACGGACTCGATTAGAGCGGCAGTGTAAGTAGAAAAAAGTAAGAAGAATTAGTTATTTGGGATGAAATGTTGACAACAATTACTTACCCAAGATTCCAAGCGAACCTCCGACGAATCTACCGTGCCTAGACGCTAGTTTGTTCCTTGCTGCAGAACCTGTGAGTAAAGAAGAAGAATTCTGCAAAAATGTAAAACTAAGATTAAAATACTCACAAGAAGTTGCAAGCAACCAACAGTCCTCCACCGATACCAGGAACCGTCACTGAGGGTGATTTGTACCTGTAAGTAAACCTGAAACAAAAAGGAAACAAATGTAGAAGGAAGACCAATTAAATGAGTAAACATAAACCTAGAAGGTAAACAAAAACTTAAAAATGTACATACTTCTAGTTTTGAAGCTGCTACGTAAAGCTGCTGATAAAAAATTTGGTCGTTTTAATTTTCACCCGAACAATGCGGATTTGGGATTTCTCTCGTTTCATCACTCTCTAGGGAACAACAAGTACATCAACAACAACAAGAAATAAAAAGAAACATTAGATAACAACATGAACAAGATGAAGGATTGGAACATTAGGGAACAACAAGGCACAAGAAGAACAACAAGATATCACGACAAAAAAGAACAAATCGATCTAAACTACACTTTTGTTGCGTTTTTGCATGGAACCACCGAAGAAGCAAAGAATCGATGTTTGTTCGATACAACCGCACCGCAAACAGACAAAAATTCCAATCCGTGCAGGACTGCGTGACGATGATGACGACCGGAACAAAAGTGCATACCGGTGCAGATTTTAGAGGATGATCCTGACGGGATGGCGCGATTGTACCCGGCGTGGGACATTTGCGGTGACGGGTCTACATTTGCTCAGCACTCAGTACTGAAAATTTAACATGTTTGCCAACGTCAATAATTGTAACCAAATTGAAGATTCATCATTTTACAGGCGTTTGGTTGTAAACAAGCTTTTAAGACCGTCTAAATTTGATCGATTCCCAGAGTACAATTTGGCTACCCTTGTGTTTCGACATTTCACATCAATCTTCAAGATTCTTCCCGCGAAAGCACTTCCGACATCGTCGACCCTCCCGCCACCCTCCCCCAATTTCAATCAGTTCCGTTTGATTGATTGATATAAATGTCGACCGAATGAGACGGCAAATTTACTTGGAAACCACACACACTCTTCTTCTCATAAGACGAAAAGGGCCATTTCATCGCACGCGGAAATTCATCGCATTTCGAGGGGGTAATTAAAATTAATCGGTTTCCACTCTGGCTGATGCCTAAGGGCAGGGACTTTAGGGGTTGAGGATGGGAAACTCCCAACCCCATTTGCCATAATCAATGCTAATTATGCAGTAATTATCCACCGATGATGGGAGAGAGCGCGTTTGCGATTGGAATCGAGCAGGGTGATTAATTGCAGACATCGCGGCGAGGTCTGTTCAATTGGATGTGGCTAATTTGAGCAGTTCCTTTTTTAATTCTGGTACAATGATTCCGCTGTGTCACACTGGAAAAGGTGTTGTGGTAGGTTGATTTCAGGCGAGAAGAATAGATATTGCTAATTACAGTAATCTCGATAATCGTGCAAGTTTTTGGAAGCTAGAATTATTATCAAAGTACGTCCTAATACAGTCCTCAAAAAATGCATAGATAAACTACACACAAAAGCACGTCATTAAACATTTAAATTCAAATGCGACGAAACGAAGTTGACTTTATAGCTGTCGGCCACCATTGCTAGTACCAACCACTAGTGTCTTCCTTTTTATCTACAAGGACTTCGCCGCCCTGGGCTCCTAAGTGTATGAAAGTATGGCACGGAGCGACGGCGCCGAATACCCATATTTACACAAAGAATTTTAGAGCGCCCGCCGCGGGATTCGAACCAGCAACCTCTGGATTGTGAGCCAGTGCGCGGTCCGATTGATCCACACGGGCGGGACAAATGCAATTTGATGTAAATTTGCAACAAATTATTCGTAGAAACATGATTTTACGTGTGATTCAACCGTTTACATCGAATCTCAGGTTTACATCAACTGAGTTTACATGTGATTCTTTTTTTCCGTGTCGAGTAAATTCACAAATTTTTTTCTGTGTACATGCATTATGTTTTACAGTCATTCCTCGGTTTTGCACGCCTCGGTTTTGCACTGCCCCGGTTTTGCACCGTTCAGCTGCCTCGGTTAAGCACGGCCCAGTGCTTAACTGAAGCACAGAGCTTATGGGTTTTTGGCTATATGGGAGACATTGGCTTTAATCGTACGAAAAATCATGCAAACATAAAAAAATTATAGTGTTTTGGAATCGGGATGATGTCAGTTATCCATTAAAATTATTTTTTCATGAAAATTTTCACAAAAATACATATATTTCCTGTATTTTGAAAATGCATTTTTTTCTCTAAAGAATCTAAAAATATATTGTTATTGGAATATGGGTATCAAATGATCAGGTTTTTTCATACATTTCGGATATAATAACTTCAAATTTTCACAAAACTACGTTTTTTCGAAAAAAAAATACTCAAAATTTCAATTTTTACAATATGGGGAACGGGATTTTTTCATACAATTCGAACGTAAAAACAACATTTTTAGAAAATACTCAAAATTTTCACAAAACTACGTATTTTCAAAGAAAATACTCAAAATTTCAATTTTTTCAATATGGGTATTAAACGATCGGGATTTTTTCATACATTTCGAATGTAATAACAAAATTTTTAGAAAATACTCTTTTTTTTACAAAACTACGTATTTTCGAATAAAATACTCAAAATTTCCGTTTTTACAATGTGGGTATCAAACGATCGGGATTTTTTCATACATTTCGAATGTAATAACAATATTTTTTTGAAAATACTCAAAATTTTCACAAAACTACGTATTTTTGTAAAACTTTTCAAAATTTCAGTTTTTACAATATGGGTATCAAATAATCAAATCAATTTTTTTCAAAAATACGTAGTTTTGTGAAAATTTTGAGTATTTTCATTTTTTTAATAACTTTTGAAATGTATGAAAAAATCCCGATCGTTTGATACCCACATTGTAAAAACGGAAATTTTGAGTATTTTTTTTAGAAAATACGTAGTTTTGTGAAAATTTGGAGTATTTTCAAAAACAAAATATTATTATTACATTCGAAATGTATGAAAAAATCCCGATCGTTTGATACCAACATTGTAAAAACGGAAATTTTTAGTATTTTTTTTCGGAAATACGTAGTTTTGTGAAAATTGTGAGTATTTTCTAAAAATGTTGCTATTACATTCGAAATGTATGAAAAAATCCCGATCGTTTGATACCCATCTTGTAAACATTGAAATTTGGAGTTTTTTTCAAAAAGACGTAGTTTTATGAAAATTTTGAGTATTTTCTAAAAATGTTGGTATTACATCCAATATGTATGAAAAAAACCTGATCATTTGATTTTTAATAATTTTAATGGATAGCTGACATCATCCCGATTTCAAAACACTATAATTTTTTGATGTTTGCATGATTTTTCGTACGATTATTTATAGCAAAAATCCCATAAGCTCTGTGGCTCGGTTTTGCACGCCTCGGTTTTGCATCCCCCATATGCGGTGCTAAACCGAGGCATGACTGTATGTGCAATTTTATTGAGTTTAGAAAAAAACAACATATTCATCAAGGTTGTTAACGATAAAATTACGAAGTCTCGATAACCATAGTTCTATCTTAATCGTCGGGACCATAACGATAATTTATCGTCATCGTTATCGTTATTTCGATAATTGTATCAGAGAAATCTTTCAAATCTTTCAAAAATCGATGAATTCAACCATATTATGTTTAATTTTCAATGCTGTCACTTATAAAATATTTTTTTGAAAATCTAGTTAGTTTCAAAGTAAAATTTGTACTTACAATTGTTCACAAAATACCGTATTTCTTCGAAAGTACTCAAATTTTCAAAACATACAATATGGGTATCAAACGAGTCGAAATTTTATTCAATTTATTTGAGTTTTTTTTGGAAAATACTTGAAAATTTAACAAATTAGCGTAATTTTTTGAAAATACTCAATTTTTTAAAATATGCAATATGAGTATCAAACGACGCAAAATTTGTATGATATTAAGCAAACACAATTAGAATGCATTTATGAAGAATGCAAAATTTTGATTCGTTTATTTTGGAAATTTGAGTACTTTCGAAAAAATACGATATTTTGTGTTTTTTTCGTATTTTCCACTAAAAAAAATCTATTCATGTAAAAAAACAAACCAAATTTCGCATCGTTTGACACCCATAATGCACATTTTGAAAATGTGAGTGGGTAATTCTCCGCCAACTCACACAGCAGTTGCCCCGACCCCTCTTCGATTTGTGTGAAACTTTGTCCTGAGGGGTAACTTTTATCCCTCATCACGAATCCGAGGTCCGTTTTTTGATATCTCGTGACAGAGGGGCGGTACGACCCCTTCCATTTTTGAACATGCGAAAAAAGAGGTGTTTTTCAATAATTTGCAGCCTGAAACGGTGATGAGATAGACATTTGGTGTCAAAGGGACTTTTATGTAAAATTAGACGCCCGATTTGATGGCGTACTCAGAATTCCGAAAAAAACGTATTTTTCATCGAAAAAAAACACTAAAAACGTTTGAAAAATTCTCCCATTTTCCGTTACTCGACTGTAAAAAGTTTTGGAACATGTCATTTTATGGGAAATTTAATGTGCTTTTCGAATCTACATTGACCCAGAAGGAAATTTTTCAATTTAAAATTTCGTGTTTTTTCTAACTTTGCAGGGTTATTTTTTAGAGTGTAACAATGTTCTACTAAGTTCTACAAATTACAAAAAAAAACAAAAAAAACAATTACAAAAATTGCGATATAGAGACATAAGGGGTTTGCTTATGAACATCACGAGTTATCGCGATTTTACGAAAAAAAGTTTTGAAAAAGTTGGTCGTCATCGATCATGGCCGTTCATGGTCACCCACGACAGACACGGACGACGAAACAAAGAGAAACGCAAAAAGTAACTTTTTCAAAACTTTTTTTCGTAAAATCGCGATAATTCGTGATGTTTATAAGCAAACCCCTTATGTCTCTATATCGCAATTTTTGTAATTGTCTGCTCTACAACTTTGTAGAACATTGTTACACTCTAAAAAATAACCCTGCAAAGTTAGAAAAAACACGAAATTTCAAAATGAAAAAAATTGTTCTAAATGAAAAACTGACGCTTCTGGGTCAATGTAGATTCAAAAAGTACATTAAATTTTCCATTAAATGACATGTTCCAAAT
Source organism: Culex pipiens pallens (assembly GCF_016801865.2). Taxonomy (NCBI): domain Eukaryota; kingdom Metazoa; phylum Arthropoda; class Insecta; order Diptera; family Culicidae; genus Culex; species Culex pipiens. The sequence goes on from NC_068937.1 coordinate 24,053,535, forward strand.
TGTTTACAGTCGAGTAACGGAAAATGGGAGAATTTTTAAAACGTTTTTTAGCATTTTTTTTTATGAAAAATACGTTTTTTCGGAACGTTTCAGGCTGCAAATTATTGAAAAACTCCTCTTTTTTCGCATGTTCAAAAATGGAAGGGGTCGTACCGCCCCTCCGTCACGAGATATCAAAAAACGGACCTCGGATTCGTGATGAGGGATAAAAGTTACCCCTTAGGACAAAGTTTGTGAGTTGGTAGAGAATTACACGAGTATTTTCGAAAAAAAAAATACGGTAATTTGTAAAAAATTTAGTATTGTCAAAAAACTCAAATAAAATGAAAAAAAACACTTCGTTTGATACCCATATAGCATATTTTGAAAATTTGAGTACTTTCATATTGATTTGGTTGTAATCACCGTGGAATTTTTAATTGGTTAAATTCGCTTGGTTTTGTTCGGTGACAAGGAAAACACTATTTTCTTTTCTTGCGACGCATTTTGTAAGTTGTGTTTTGTGAGCTTTTGTAACTTTGAATTGACCAGAAAAATAAATGTTTATGTTTTAGGCGTCTGAAGATGACCGAAGAATAGTAGGTCGAAACGTCGCAAGAAAAGAAAATAGTGTTTTCCTTGTCACCGAACAAAACCAAGCGAATTTAACCAATTAATTTTGAGTACTTTCGAAAAATACGGTATTTTATGAACAATTTTGAGTATATATTTATACTTAAGCTTACCTGATTTTCAAAAAATATATTCAATTGAATTCAAAAATAATGAAACTGCAATACCTGAACGCAAAGATGTTCTAAGCTCAGAAAAGTAAAAAAAAATGAAAAGTTGGAAAGTTGAAAAGTAAAAAAAGCAAAATGTTGAAAAGTTGAAAGTGAAAAGACGCAAAATGTGTATGATATGAAGCTAACATAATTAGAATGCATTTATGAAGAATGCAAAATTTTTTACTTTCGAAAAAATACGATATTTTGTGTTTTTTTGTTCGTATTTTCCACTAAAAAAATCTTTTCATGTAAAAAAACAAACCAAATTTCGCATCGTTTGACACCCATAATGTACATTTTGAAAATGTGAGTATTTTCGAAAAAATACGGTAATTTGTGAAAATTTTAGTATTGTCAAAAAAACTCAAATAAAATGAAAAAAAATTCGCTTCGTTTGATCATACAGCATATTTTGAAAATTTGAGTACTTTCGAAAAATACGGTATTTTATGAACAATTTTAAGTATATATTTATATTTAAGCTTACTTGATTTTCAAAAAATATATTCAATTGAATTCAAAAATAATGAAACTGCAATACCTGAACGCACAGATGTTCTAAGCTCAGAAAAGTAAAAAAAAGAATGTTGAAAAGTTGAAAAGTTGAAAAGTTGAAAAGTAGAAAAGTTGAAAAGTTGAAAAGTTGAAAAGTAGAAAAAATGAAAAGTTGAAAAGTTGAAAAGTTGAAAAGTTGAAAAGTTGAAAAGTTAAAAAGTTGAAAAGTTGAAAAGTTGAAAAGTTGAAAAGTTGAAAAGTTGAAAATTTGAAAAGTTGAAAAGTTGAAAAGTTGAAAAGCTGAAAAATTAAAAAAATAAAAAGCTGAAAAGTTGAAAATTTGAAAAGTTGAAAAGTTGAAAAGTTGAAAAGTTGAAAAGTTGAAAAGTTGAAAAGTTGAAAAGTTGAAAAGTTGAAAAGTTGAAAAGTTGAAAAGTTGAAAAATTGAAAAGTTGAAAAGTTGAAAAGTTGAAAACTTGAAAACTTGAAAAGTAAAAAAAATTAAAGGTTGAAAAGTTGAAAAGTTGATAAATTGAAAAGTTGTAAGGTAATAAAGTTGAAAAGTTGAAAAGTTGAAAAGCTGAAAAGTTGAAACGTTGAAAAGTTGAAAAGTTGAAAAGTTGAAAAGTTGGAAAGTTGGAAAGTTGAAAAGTTGAAAAGTTGAAAAGCTGCAAATTTGAAAAATTGAAAAGTTGAAAAGTTGGAAAGTTGGAAAGTTGAAAAGTTGAAAAGTTGAAAAGTTGAAAAGTTGAAAAGTTGAAAAGTTGAAAAGTTGAAAAGTTGAAAAGTTGAAAAGTTGAAAAGTTGAAAAGTTGAAAAGTTGAAAAGTTGAAAAGTTGAAAAGCTGAAAAGTTGAAACGTTGAAAAGTTGAAAAGTTGAAAAGTTGAAAAGTTGAAAAGTTGAAAAGTTGAAAAGTTGAAAAGTTGAGAAGTTGAAAAGTTGAAAAGTGTAAACTTGAAACTTGAAAATTAAAACTGTTGACAAACTGAACAAAAAGGATTTCCTTTCATTCCAGCCATTTTATCTCAGATGGCAAAGCATAAAATGTTTGAAAAAACTACAAAATAACACCCATTATTTGCCCAAGACAAGGCACGACACCCAGAAAACTATACAGCGAGAGATGATGCTTTTCCCACGAGAAAGAGGGAGAAGGAAAACTTGTATGGGAAAACCCCCTCCTGAAAAAAAGAATGGAAACTGAAAATGGCTGTGGTGGGTACTAAACAAACATATAAAGTAATTTGCTTCCTTTCAAAGCTCCCTCTCTATGGTGAGTTGGCTGCTGCTGTTCGGGTACGTCTAGCGGAAATATCGATGAATATCAATGATTTTCGCGCCAAAACAGATGCGACAATCGATAAATTCACGCTGGAAATGGGAAAAAATAGCTTTTTCGCAAACTTTTGGGCATTTGGTGCAACTATTTTTACAGCTTTATTGTTGTTTCGATTTTTTTTTCAAATAGCTTTGAAATTTACCACGTTTACTCCTTAAGCCTCCCATCTTACAACACAACTGACAGGGTACAAATCCTTCCATTTTCCGGTATTTCCGGAAAAGCTCCCCCTTCCCTTTTCACAGAGCATAGACGTATCTTTAATCCCATAAATAATAGAGAATCAATTTAATTAGGTTTTCAAGCACGTTCTTCAGTTTAATTGCGGTGTTTGTGGTTTTTCTCAATTTTCCTCGAGATTCTCGGGAGTTTTCCCGGCCAGAGCACTGTGGAGAGAGCAGAACCAGCTGGCAGGGTTGTAAACCCCCTTCTCGTAGAATACTCACTTGCAATGAGACTCTCCACACAATGAATGGCATTACACACCGTAGAAGAAGCAGAAGAAGGGCACTGAATTGAGTGGAAAGGATTCTCGACGTTCGATGAAGGGGGGTGAGGGCCAGCTTTGCCAGATCCCACACAATTCACTCAATTAAAGCGTAAATTGTTTGCCTCCATTAGCTCAAGAGGAGCGAAGAAAACGGTGATTCTGCGAGACCTTCGGGAGGTTCGTTGCTGGTCGAAGAGAGTCTTCTTTGAGGAAGAATTGTAGGATGCTAGAAATATTATGATTTTTGAGGAAACAACAAAACAGAATACAATTTTTAAGGATTTTAAGAGTATTTCTAAGTTTGTTTTTATGAACCTAATTTCAAATAATAAATTTTTCAAAAAGTTTAAAAAAATAAGCGTTTGTGGAGACCTTTAAATAACATCACTTGAAAGAGATATCATCTGCCATCCATAAAGCAAGGGATTTTCACTTCCAGGAAACTGCTTCCCTTTCAACCGTTAAACGCCTTCAAGTCACACCATTCAAAACAGTTTTTCTTTCCAAGGTGGCAGTAAAGTCCACGCTTTCGCGAACCATCTTGAGCAGCAGCTTGCAGTTTAAGAAAAACGACGCCAACCCAAAATGCAAAAGAATCTCTCCTCCTGCCTCCTTCCCCCCCTCAGTCTAGTTTGTCATCTTTCTTGAAGAAGCAGAGGCCAACTTTGGCCATTTATAACCTACCCCCTAGGCCACGTGCTCTCCAGGCCAAGGACTGTGGTGAAATTTTAATGACTCATTAAATTCCGGCGTCTGCCGGATTAAATCCCGGTACCCTCGCGCGTCCGTCAGTTGGTCGCAGGCAGTTCCGCGGAAGATTTCCGGGGTCTTGGTCGCGGCCGGAGTGGGCCATAAAAAGTACAATCCCGGCGTGATGCACAGGCCCCGTCATCTGGTAGTTGGACGCTTCGTGGGTGCAGTGGGATTTATAAATTTGTGTAGGGAAGGATTATGTCGTGATTTGCTCAGGGAATTTTGAATTTTTTTGTTTTTTGATTTTCGATAAACCGAGAAAATGGTATCAAAAAAATATGTTTTCATGAATTGAAAATTAAGACTCATAAACTGCCGTCAGATCACTAATCTACGTAAACAACAAAAATTAGTAATTTACCATTTTGAACTATTTTTAACAGTTTGGTTACAACCCTTTTAATCAACTTAATGTGGGAAAATATGTCCAAAAAATAAGCGAATGATCATTTGACGAAATGAATCATCTAAAATTTTATCGAAAATTACTTTTCCAGGTCATAGTCCAGACCACGAACGAGCTTCAACAAAAAAATGTCATTGATTGGGTAAACATTCAACAGATTTCAGACTGCTTTAATTTTTGCATAGGATTAAGCTAGGATTTGCTTATGGCCTGGACTTCGTTGTAAAAACTTATTCATTCATCAAGAAAATTGTGCCGTTAAATATTCCACAAATTTGAACCTCAAAAATTTTCCACGATTTTCTATTCAACCACACTACCACACTACGGTGATCCCAATACATACAAATACTTTTTCAGTTCTGAGTTGATAGGTCAATAAATTCGATAAACTTTACTTTAATTGATACATTTTATTCTCGATAAAAGTATTATTTTAATAAGAAACATAGGATATTGTGTCACATACTCAATCCCCTTTTTTATTTTATTTTCTGTTGGGTATCAGTTTTTGCAATGAATGCCTTAAATTTAAACACCCTTTCCCATCTCGGGTCGTGCTATTCAAGTATTTATCACTAATCAAATTTGTGTATTTAAAAAAATGCACAAAAACATGTTTTTCATAGCCTTATACATTTTTTTTAATTCAAGAACACAAGAAACAGTCGAATGAATTCCTAATTTTATTTTAAATTTAAACAAAAAAAATAAAACGTTTTCTAGAGAAATATAATTTTCCTAAAATTGCTTAAACCGCATTGCGATAACATTTTTGAGGGGAAGGCCAAACTAGGACCATGGACTTTTTTTTGGAAAAAAGGTCTTTTTACAATTCCGTCGTGAAAGTACTTTTTTTTCCTGTCATTCTAGAACGACGAAACAGCCTACTTTTCTCCACAAAAAATTACAGAATAAAAATAGAAACACTTTTCAAATCAAATGATGAAAAGTTCTACTTTTGATGCTGAAAAGTTGAACTTTTCAGCACTTGTTTTTAAAAGTTTCAACATAGTTTTAATTTTAACCGTGGATTGACTTAATACATGGACATTTGACTTACAACTCCATTCAAATATTGTTGTTTTTTGCAAATAATGTAGTATGGAGTATAGAACTCGTTGCAAAATTTGATTTTTTCAGCATTCGTCGTATTTGTCCAACTTTACGACTCGGGCTGATTTTTTTTCAACTTGTTACAGTAGTTTACCATTTCAATAGTTTTGTTGCGTTGAAAAATTGTACAGTGAAACCTCTTTTTACGCGGTGCGTTACGTTTTTCTAATTTGTCGATTTCTCTGGAACGGCACAACATTTTTGCAATAATTTGAAAGCAATTTGTAGGTTTTGTTCAAATCTACAAAATTCTTTTTGAAACTTGAAAAAATATTGTATAGTTTAAGAGCTATCTACGAAACAAAAAGCGTAACGCCACCGCGTAAAAAGAAGTTTCTCTGTATTTTAAATTCCAGGTCATAGTTTTTCTTGTTAAAATCAGATTTATAGTGTTCAAATTTTATTTTTACACCAATTGTACCAACACTATTGCTGTTATAAATTGAAAGAAAAAAAATATTTTTAAGCTTTTTGTAAAAAAAAAACATATAAATTTTAGGAAAACTTGTTAAAAAGTTCGAATTTTGTCTAAAACTCCTTAAAACAAGTTTCGTTTCTATAAAATATCGATTTATGTTGAATTTTAAACTGAATTCGTTGCACATTTCGTATGAAATTTGATGTAGCCAAATTCCTATCATTTTGAAGATTTATTCGAATTTTATTTTAAAAACACAAAAAGTTTATTAATTTCAAACTAATTTTATCTTTTCTTTGTGGAAAATTGTCCAAAGAATCGAAAAATTAACTTCGCATTTTTATTGAGAAAACCATGAAACTTTAAGAATACTAAAATAAACCTATTCAACATTTGTTCAATATAAAATAGTTAAATAACATATATATTTTTTATAAATTTTATGAAAACTTCTTCTTGAAGTAATTTAAAACCTTCTCTACCAAGGTCAGTGTGATTCCATACCATTCCGTACACATTTGATTTGTACACTTCATTTTGCGGAAAAATATGACCTGTCTAAGTCACTCCGGTTTACGGTGGATGAGTTATTTTTAAATATTTGTTGTATCATAAATTTAACAGCAAAATACGTGCCAGACCGTGTTGAGAATTTAGCATTCTTATTTCAAAATCTAAATGAAAACAATAATAACATTTCCATATCATTAAAAACACATATTTATTTATAATAAATATTTGAATTAGATTCCTCATTTGAAATCAAATACTTAAACTGAATCTGAAATCAGGCTTGTGAAATTGTTAATTTTGTTGGTTTGATTTGTTAAAAAAATAGTCAAAATTAAAAAAAAAATAGTTATTGTATTTGGGTCATTCTCCGCCAACTCACACAGCAGTTGCCCCGACCCCTCTTCGATTTGCGTAAAACTTTGTTCAAAGGGGTTTTTTTGGTCCCTGATCACGAATCCGAGGTCCATTTTTCGATCTTTCGTGACGGTGGGGCGGTACGACCCCTTTCGTTTTTTTTGGTTTTTTACTAAGACACGTTTTTCAGTGATTTGTAGCTCGCAACCGTGAAGAGATAGAAATTTGGTGTCAGAGGGACTTTTGTGTAAAATTAGACGCCCAATTTGATGGCGTACTCAAAATTCCGAAAAACGTATTTTTCATCAAAAAATTTTAAAAAATGGTTTTAAAATCACTGCCATTTCTCGTTACTCTCGTTGTCAAAAATCGTGAGACATGTCATTTTATGGGAATTTTATTGTACTTTTCGAATCTGAAGTAACCCAGAAGGGTCATTTTTTCATTTAGAACAAAATTTTTCATTTTAAAATTACGTGTTTTTTCTAACAATGCAGGATTAAATTTTAGAGTGTAACAATGTCCTACAAAGTTGTGGAGTAGACAAAAACAAAAATTTTGATATATAGACATAAGGGGTTTACATATATTCTTTACGAGTTATCAACATTTTACAAAAAAGTTTTCTGAAAAAGTTATGATTTTGACCAGTTTTTCGCATTTTAACCCCTAAAACTCAATCGTGTGCGTTTGAAAGTATTTTTTTCGGAAAGTTCAGCTAATTTTGCATAAGAATGACCCCTTGGACGATTGTTGTGACTCGTGCATTGCGAGAATCAGATTTTTTTTCAAAAAAAAATATGTTTTTAATGAGTGAGTGTATCCGGTTTGTTTTTTTATTTTCGGAAAATCCTCACATACAAGCCGTGCACAAGCCACAACAATCGTCTAAGGAGTCATTCTTATGCAAAATTAGCAGAACTTTCCGAAAAAATTACTTTCAATGGCACACGATTGAGTTTTTGGGATTAAAAATTCGAAAAACTGGTCAAAAATTGTCAAAATCATAACTTTTTCAAAAAACTTTTTTGTAAAATTCCGATAACTCGTGAAGAATACTTGCAAACTCCTTTTTTTTTTGTCTGCTTTACAACTTTGTAGAACATTGTTACACTCTAAAATGTAACCCTGCATTGTTATAAAAAACACGTAATTTTAAAATGAAAATTTTTGTCCTAAATGAAAAATGACCCTTTTGGGTTATTTCAGATTCGAAAAGTACAATTAATTTCCCATAAAATGACATGTCTCACGATTTTTGACAGTTGAGTAACGGGAAATGGCAGCGATTTTAAAACAATTTTTTAACTTTTTTTGATGAAAAATACGTTTTTTCGGAATTTTGAGAAAGTGGGCGTCTAATTTTACACAAAAGTCCTTTTGACAGCAAATTTCAATCTCCTCACGATTGGGAGCTACAAATCACTGAGAAACGTGTCTTAGTAAAAAAACAAGAAAAATGAAAGGGGCCGCCCCACCGTCACGAGATATCGAAAAATGGACCTCGGATTCGTGATCAGGGACCAATTACCCCTTAGAGCAAAGTTTCACGAAAGTCGAAGAGGGGTCGGGGCAACTTTTTCCGATTTCGTGTGAGTTCGTGGAGAATTACCCATTTATAAAAACTCAAAAGATGGCATTTTAAGTAATTCACAAAATTTTTGAATGATTAATGTTTTTTGTCGTTATAACAAATTGATAAAGAGTTATTTTTTTAGGATATTTATTGTTTTCTAGGATTATTTAAACTAATCTTTTTGTTTAAAAAAATCAAATATCAAAATGATGGCTACCAGCACCAGCTACGACGTAGACAAAATCATTAAACTTAAGAAAAATCATTCAGATTTAGAAACGAAAAAAATCAGTGTCGAGGGATAAAAACTTTGAATAACATTTGCATCAGCCTAAAATGCTTTTAAATTTATGTCAATAAATCAATGATTTCACCAATTACTATAAAACCTATATAACCCCATTTAAGTTAAGGTTAGTTACGTCTTCAATTTTTTTAATTTCAATCATTCACAAAAAAAATCTCCAAAAATGTTTATCTACAAACTTCACAAATCCCGGTTCCCGGGAAAACGCAGATACTTAAAATTTAACCTCCTTAAGGCAAAACGACATTACCGTACGTCTCCATGGCCTACAACTACCCCTTAAAAAGCAAACTCGCGATGTAATTTCGGCACGAGTGTCGTCACTTACATTAAATTAAAGGCCCCTCTGCTCCCTTCCGATTTGCTCAAGCTGTCGTCGGCGTTTAACGACACGGGTTTGACCTCCCTGTTCGGGCCACGATTTTTGGCTGAAGTCAATAACGGCGGATTAAGTGTGTGTGTGGTATCCTCTCCAATAAATGGTTTATTGGCTGTCAGGACAATTTGGCGGTCGTAAAGTGGACGATTTGGCTTTTGGAGAGCTGCGATGAAGAAGTGGTCCGCAAATTAGCTATGAATTATTGATACGAATATCAAGGCGATGTGGAGAGTTTGTACCGGTTGAATATCAATTTCATAAAATCACGATATTTTTTTTGAAATTGTTCGAAAAATCAGAAAAATAGACTCAAGCAAGACTTGACTGAGATTGAAAGTTTCAAACTTATTCAACTAATTAAACATGATTCACATAGTCCCAAGGTCTGCACGAAGCTCCAATTTTAGCGCCAATGCACAACTGTGGTGGGAAATTTTCGGCTCCAAAAAGTTGGAGCCGGAAAATTGCAACACATGTTTTCAAGCGCATGTTTTCCGACGAAAAATTCATTCCAGTTTTGCCATTTCAGAATATGCACTGTTAAAGATAATTTTTAAATATTTATAAAAAAAAAATATGATTTAAAAAATCGCAATGTTTTTTTTATTTAACAACTACATTAAAATTCATCCCTTTAAAAAAAACTTTATTGACAAGATCTTCAAACTCCTTCGGTGTCTCCCCTCAACTTAGAACAAAAACTCCAGTAATAACTCTTGCCACACTGCTCAGTCCAACAAGCAAAAATAAGTCCAAAAACTGTAGACACGTGCTCATAAAATCAAATCCATTCTGGTGAAGGAGATTTTCGACATCCTCGCTAGAACATGAAAGCAAAAATCTACCGAGAGACAATAAATTTTCGTTGCTCCTCAACGAAAAAAAAACCACAAAATCTTGCCTCTCTAAGGAAGAGGGACTTTTAGGACTTTTCCTTCCAAGGTTCTCCAGCAAGGAAAGTGAGTGATTTGATGCAGCTGTTGGCCTGAATCTCCAAGGGATTTTGGAGAGAGGTTGATACCAATGTGTGACACTGTTTTTCAACGCCAGCGCCAAGATGTATGCAAAAAGGTAACGTGTATACATTTAGGAGGAAACGGCCTGGAGTTTTACGAGTGCGAATCAGTGCGAGGGAGTTAGTACAAATCAGGTAAGAGAGGGCATAAAAATTCAAATTTTTATGGATGTCTACGCATGCATTAGCGACGATTTGGAACAGGGGTTCTCAAGCATAACTTTTTTAAAAAGAAAAAAAATATGACAATCCAATCCCAACCACAATTCTTATTCACAATTCCAATTCCCAATTCTGATTCCAATTCCAATTCCAATTTCAATTCCAATTCCCAATTCCAATTCAAACTCCAATTCCAATTCCAATTCCATTTCCAATTCAAATTCCAATTCCAATTCCAATTCCAATTCCAATTTCAATTCCAATTCCAATTCCAATTCCAATTCCAATTCCAATTCCAATTCCAATTCCACTTCCACTTCCACTTCCACTTCCACTTCCAATTCCAATTCCAATTCCAATTCCAATTCCAATTCCAATTCCAATTCCAATTCCAATTCCAATTCCACTTCCAATTCCAATTCCTCTTCTAATTCCAATTCCTCTTCTAATTCCAATTCCAATGCCAATTCCACTTCCCATTCCAATTCCAATTCCAATTCTAATTCCATTTAAAATTCCAATTCTAATTCCATTTAAAATTCCAATTCCAATTCCACTTCCAATTCCAATTCCACTTCCAATTCCAATTCCACTTCCAATTCCAATTCCACTTCCAATTCCAATTCCAATTCCAATTCCAATTCCATTTTCAATTCCAATTCCAATTCCACTTCCAATTCCAATTCCAATTCCAATTCCAATTCCAATTCCAATTCCAATGCCAATTCCAATTCCATTCAAAATTCCAATTCCAATTCCATTTCCAATTCTAACTTCAATTCTACTTCAAATTACAATTCCAATTCTTCTTCCAATTCCACTTCCAATTCCATTTTCAATTCATTCCAATTCCACTTTCAATTCCAATTCCTCATCTAATTCCACTTCCAATTCCATTTTAAATTCCAATTTTAATTCCAATTCCAATTCCACTTCCAATTCCAATTCCAATAACAATTCCACTTCCAATTCCAATTCCAATTCCAATTCCACCAATTCCAATTCCAATTCCAATTCCAATTCCAATTCCAATTCCAATTCCAATTCCAATTCCATTTTAAATTCCAATTTCAATTCGAATTCCAATTCCAATTCCATTTTCCATTCTAATTCCAATTCCACTTCCATTTTCATTTGAAATTCCAATTTCACTTCCAATTCCAATTCCATTTCAAATTCTAATTCCAATTCTAACTCCAATTCCATTTTAAATTCCAATTTTAATTCCAATTCCAATTCCAATTCCAACTCCACTTCCAATTCCATTTTAAATTCCAATTTTAATTCGAATTCCAATTCAAATTCCACTTCCATTTTCAATTCTAATTCCAATTCCACTTCCATTTTCATTTGAAATTCCAATTCCACTTCCAATTCCAATTCCAATTCCAATTCCAATTCCTCTTCTAATTCCACTTCCAATTCCATTTTAAATTCCAATTCCAGTTCCAATTGCAATTCCACTTCCAATTCCTCTTCCAATTCCAATTCCAATTCCACTTCCAATTCCATTTTCAATTCCAATTCAAATTCAAATTCAAATTCAAATTCCAATTCCAATTCCAATTGCAATCCCAATATAATCTTATCTAATCTAATCTAATTTAGTCTAATCTCCGAAGAAAGCAACATGAAAGAACTTGAGGTTAGATTACACCCCAAGTCCTTTCTTGTCAATATTAGAGTTTGCAGCACTACACAAATTAAAGTGGCCAGGCCTACTGCGTTGCATTAGCCACAGAAACAGTTTTTGTGAACGCATAAAAAATACAGAATTTACACGGGATGGAAGATGCGTGGACATACCGTACCAAAAGCTAATTAAAATACTTAAACAAAAATTTCTTCAAACTTTAAGCACCCCTGCAACCACAAAAAGCTAAACATATTCACGAAGACAACGTGTCGTTCGGCGCATTCGCCCAAGAAAAGTGAAAAATCCCACCAGGGGAAAACGACTGACATCTCTTCTTCCTTTTTGCCCAGGAAAAGCCGGATGCATTTGCATCATATTTGTCACCATCAGATTTTCAAGGCAAAATAAGCCACCAAATCACGTCACGTGGCTTTCCCGCCTAACACACAGAGCCCGTTTGTAGCCCGTTTATTGCTTTTAATCGTGAGCAACCACGTGTTCGACGGAGCAGCAGTTAAGGAATTGAGGACATGTTTAGCTTGTTTGGTGTAACCGTGAGAAGGAGTAACTTTGGTTGAAAACATTTTTTCAGAAATTTCAATTTTTTTAATTTATTTTTCTGCTAAAAAAATGTTCAAAGTCACCCCACCATACTCTACCCCTTTATACTGAAAAGCCGGAAACCGGAAGCCACTCGTTCTCGCCTCTAAAACTAAAATGAGTTATATAATAATAAAAGCACGAGGCTCCTCTCATCTACTCATCTGCCAACACTGCTGTGAGTGCACAAACAGTGTGCGCGGTTGGGCCTTAAAAACATTAAACACATTCCAGAGTGGAGCGGCAGCAGGAAACACTTCCCTTTCTGTTTCAAAGCAATCTGCAAACCGCAACAACGACCCACGACTAGCGGGAATTGAACACGGCAGATTGACAGCAGCTGGCTGGCAGTGATGCCAGTTTTTGTGATTTCTCAAGTGTGAAAAGTAGAACAAAAATGACAAAAATGACAAAAATGACAAAAATGACAAAAATGACAAAAATGACAAAAATGACAAAAATGACAAAAATGACAAAAATGACAAAAATGACAAAAATGACAAAAATGACAAAAATGACAAAAATGACAAAAATGACAAAAATGACAAAAATGACAAAAATGACAAAAATGACAAAAATGACAAAAATGACAAAAATGACAAAAATGACAAAAATGACAAAAATGACAAAAATGACAAAAATGACAAAAATTACAAAAATGACAAAAATGACAAAAAAGACAAAAATGACAAAAATGACAAAAATGACAAAAATGACAAAAATGACAAAAATGACAAAAATGACAAAAATGACAAAAATGACAAAAATGACAAAAATGACAAAAATGACAAAAATGACAAAAATGACAAAAATGACAAAAATGACAAAAATGACAAAAATGACAAAAATGACAAAAATGACAAAAAAGACAAAAATGACAAAAATGACAAAAATGACAAAAATGACAAAAATGACAAAAATGACAAAAATGACAAAAATGACAAAAATGACAAAAATGACAAAAATGACAACAATGACAAAAATGACAAAAATGACAAAAATGACAAAAATGACAAAAATGACAAAAATGACAAAAATTGCAAAAATTGCAAAAATTACAAAAATTGCAAAAATTGCAAAAATTGCAAAAAATTGCAAAAATTGCAAAAATTGCAAAAATTGCAAAAATTGCAAAAATTGCAAAAATTGCAAAAATTGCAAAAATTGCAAAAATTGCAAAAATTGCAAAAATTGCAAAAATTGCAAAAATTGCAAAAATTGCAAAAATTGCAAAACTTGCAAAAATTGCAAAAATTGCAAAAATTGCAAAAATTGCAAAACTTGCAAAAATTGCAAAAATTGCAAAAAATTGCAAAAATTGCAAAATTTGCAAAAATTGCAAAAATTGCAAAAATTGCAAAAAATTGCAAAAATTGCAAAATTTGCAAAAATTGCAAAAATTGCAAAAATTGCAAAAATTGCAAAAATTGCAAAAATTGCAAAAATTGCAAAAATTGCAAAAATTGCAAAAATTACAAAAATTGCAAAAATTGCAAAAATTGCAAAAATTGCAAAAAATTGCAAAAATTGCAAAATTTGCAAAAATTGCAAAAATTGCAAAAATTGCAAAAATTGCAAAAATTGCAAAAATTGCAAAAATTGCAAAAAATTGCAAAAATTGCAAAAATTGCAAAAATTGCAAAAATTGCAAAAATTGCAAAAAATTGCAAAAATTACAAAAAATACAAAAATTACAAAAATTACAAAAATTAAAAAAAATACAAAAAAATACAAAAATTAAATAAATTACAAAAATTACAAATATTACAAAAAATACAAATATTACAAATATTACAAAAATGACAAAAATTACAAAAATTACAAAAATTACAAAAATGACAAAAATTACAAAAATGACAAAAATGACAAAAATGACAAAAATGACAAAAATGACAAAAATGACAAAAATGACAAAAATGACAAAAATGACAAAAATGACAAAAATGACAAAAATGACAAAAAGACAAAAAAGACAAAAAAGACAAAAAAGACAAAAAAGACAAAAAAGACAAAAATTACAAAAATTACAAAAATTACAAAAATTACAAAAATTACAAAAATTACAAAAATTACAAAAATTACAAAAATTACAAAAATTACAAAAATTACAAAAATTACAAAAATTACAAAAATTACAAAAATTACAAAAATTACAAAAATTACTAAAATTACATAAAATACAAAAATTTAATAAAAAACAAAAAATATTAAAATTATTAAAATTACTAAAATTACAAATATAACAAAAATTAAAAAAATCTGAAAAATTACGAAATAACACCTTTCGTCACAATAAACAAAATTTAAAAAAAAAATCTGTCAAACTAGCAACACTGCCTATTCAAATTGTGCGGTTTATTGCTCACGCCGGTTCGACGCCACCGTGTCACACCGTTGTTGGCCGTGCAATTCACGAAATCGGGGTACCCCGTGAGCTCCAATCAGTGCTAAACTTCCCCGTATGATGAACGAGGCGCGTGGTGTCGTCCGTATATTCCGTTAAATCCTGCTTGTTTTTAGAGGTTAATTTTGATTATTTGAAATTTGAGAGCTTTTAGCATTTTTTAGTCAATTTTATAAACTAAATGTCAACAAGTCGTCATTCTAGGAGATTTTGTTATGCTCATCACGTCATTTTCGGACGACCCCCCTCACTATTCCCAGCTTCAAACTTCGTTAGCAGAACAGTGACTGGACCAAACTCTCACTCTCTCTCTCTCACCGGTGAAACCGGGCAAATGTTTGCTGACACGTTCCGGATATAAAATAAAGTTAAAACAATAGAAAACTGCAACATGAAATGTGTGACGCTGGGACGAGAAAATGAGGACGAACCAGCGGCTAGTGAGTGTAGAGTTGTGTGTAGCGATTTGATACGTGATGAAAAACTGCACCATTTCTAGTGAAGGGTGTGCTGATACAGTAGTTCTGCTAAATATAACACCACTGATTTCGATACGACGTAGTTTAACGATACTCATCGCTGTTCTGCCAGTATGGTTGGAGGTTTTAGGGTTGTCATCAAACCGAGTGCGTCAAATGTGCAAACTGCAATGGTAGCCAAACAGCAAACATTCGCGAGTTCTAGATCAGGAGCCACCCTAATCAACCCAATAGAAGACGGGATCCAACGACGGACATGTCCGCGATGCTGCGAATCCTGATGACGAAGCGAGCAGTGCAATTTTATGTGTTTCATTTACAATTAACGCCTCGGTTTGAGTCGAACGGTTGAGCTGATGGTACAGTCAAGGAGGAGGGAAGTGTTTAGTTGCTGAAGCCGGTTCTGATGGTGTGAGATTCGCACTTCTGTTGCACTTTACCGAAGTGAGAAAGGCTATTGTAGAGGGCGATGATATTGTGAAGCTTTGAATAGGATAACAAG
Organism: Culex pipiens pallens; assembly: GCF_016801865.2. Classification (NCBI taxonomy): domain Eukaryota; kingdom Metazoa; phylum Arthropoda; class Insecta; order Diptera; family Culicidae; genus Culex; species Culex pipiens. The sequence goes on from NC_068937.1 coordinate 24,069,247, forward strand.
TATTTTGAGAATGTTATAAATGGTGTGTGGGTGGACTAAAAACTAAAGACACACATCAAGCGCATGCGAAATTTCACAATATTCTAGATTTGCACAACATTAAGGAGTTAGGACTACCCGAGCAGACGGAAATAACTTGGGAAGATCAGTTTTTGATATTGTGAGAAGATCGAAATATGTTATTGGGATGATCGGATTAGTTGTTAAAATAACAAAAATCCATAACAAAGATTTGTTCGAAGAATAACACAAACTGTTATTATGTTGTTATTGCAATAACAAACCAATAACACAGAAGGAATCATGAAGGAATAACAAGATTTGTTATTTTGTGCGGAGAGGTGGAGCAGCATAATAACAAAAAATGTTATTGAACTGGTATGTCTCCAACACAAAAAAAAGTTATTGTTTTGGTTTATTTGTAATTTGCAAATAAACCTGCAGTTGCAATAACTCCTCTGTACTAGTCAGGGCTGCAGAGTCGGGTACCTCCAAGCGACTTTGATTCCATACTTTGAAGACAACTCCTACTCTGGATGCAGGATATGACGTCAACGACTTTACAGATTCCGACTCCAAGGAAAAGTTGCTGAAAATTAGCTGAATCCGATGCCGTCTCCGAGGTCTCACTCCAGCTCGAACTTCAACGTCAGACTTCCTGGCTCTGTGAAAATAATAACAGTTTTTGTTATTCACACTTCAAAAATTCTCAACAAATAAATCTATTCCGTTAGGGAATATAACAAAATAAAAAAAATGAATTTTCAAAAATTTTAGCTTGAAACCCCATTTCATGGTGAAATAAATGACCCCGATAAAATTGGTCAAAATTATTTCATAGTTCTAGGCAATTAAAGTAAAATCCCTTAGAGGGTATATCAAATAATTAAAAAAATCAACTTTCAAAATTTCAACTTTTCAGAATAATTTTAGCTTAAGGACCCCATTTCATGGCCAAAATAATGAACCCGACGAAATTGGTCAAAATTATCCCATAGTTCTAGCCAACTTTAGCAAAGTCCCTTAGGGGGTATATCAAATAATTTAAAAAATCAACTTTCAAAATTTCAACTTTTTAGAATAATTTTAGCTTAAGGACCCCATTTCATGGCCAAAATAATGACCCCGACGAAATTGGTAAAAATTATCCCATAGTTCTAGCAAATTTTAGCAAAGTCCCTTAGGGGGTATATCAAATAATTAAAAAATCAACTCTCAAAATTTAAACTTTTAAGAATAATCTTAGCTTAAGGACCCCATTTCATGACCAAAATAATGACCCCGACGAAATTGGTAAAAATTATCCCATAGTTCTAGCCAATTTTAGCAAAGTCCCTTAGGGGGTATATCAAATAATTAAAAAAATTAACTCTCAAAATTTCAACTTTTTAAAATAATTTTAGCTTAAGGACCCTATTTCATGACCAAAATAATGACCCCGACGAAATGGGACAAAATTATACCAAAGATCTAAACATATTTAACAAAAGAAAAAATAATAACAGATTGTGTTATGGACACTTAGAAACTTTTCCATTTGTGCGATTTATCGTAATTTTATTTCTAAGTCAGTATACCGAACGAATAACAAATTTTGTTATTAGGAGAGTTTTTGAAATGTATAACATTTCCTCTCCTGTGTTATTAAACATTTTTAATATAATATCACTTCAATATCAAATTTTGTTATTTTATCAGAAACTGTTATTATTTCTTCTTCACTTCAGGATAAAATAATAACACTTTTTGTTATTTTAACAGGATTTATTATTGAAATATTATTAATTTTGTTATTACCGTCTGCCCGGGTAAGGACATCATTGATTGCGAAACGGAGTGAATGTACTCAAGTAAAAATATCAATTTCCAAGCTATTGTGGATTTAGCTCGTAGCTGGATTTTCTGGCATCTTCTCGCGGTCACAGCAACTTTCTTTCACTGAATTTCAGTAAAAATTTACTGAAATCTGCACTACTGAATCTTCAGCAAGTTTTTCAGTAAATAGTAAATTGCTGGAACTTCAGTTTCCTGAAACCAATCAGGATGACAGATGGTTAACTGGATTTTCAGTAAGTTTGAAAATGTCAAAATGACGTAAGAAAAGCTGAATTTTCAGCAATCGAAGATATCTGTCAAATAAAACTGAATTTTCAGTAATTATAAGCTGTCAAAGTGAACTGAATTTTCAGTAAGTACGAAGCGTCAAACGATACTGAATTTTCAGTAATTCTTTACTGTCAAACTGAACTGTGTCTTCAGTTAATCCGTTTAGGTCTGGGTGAAACTGGAATCACTAAAATGGTCATAGCTCTGCGAAAACTCAACCAATTGGCATACTTCTTTATTAGTTGAACTCGTTAGAATGTCTTTTTTCCAAAAATGACCCGCAGAACCCGGAAATGTTCCGGTGGCCGGAGATATTCCGGTGGGTCTCTGGGTCAAAGTGGGTCAAAAATTGCCATTTTTGGGTCCCGCATAATTTTGTTACAGAACTCTAGGGAAAATAAAAACGATCTTTGTTCTACCAGCAGACAGTGCTGACCGTGGATTTTGAACCACCGGGGATTTTCCGGATTAAACGGGCAGGTTTCCTACCCCGGGGACGCGGACAAAATCTCAACTTACAACGGCACGCTTCGAGAACAAACTAAAATGGCGACCAAATAGACTGGCAGAGCAAATGTCAGAAACATAAATAGATACGGTTTACTGATTTTCAGTAATTCCAAAAGACTAATGCTGAATTTCAGTAAAAATAGGATTACTGAAAATGTTCAGTTAACTTATTTACTGAAAACGAACATCAGAATTTGGTGTCATTGTTATCCGAGAATTCGTTGGTGAAGGTTGTCTGAATCAACATGACTCGTCGCGTCCCGGCGCAAAACGCCGGCAATATTGCCCTACCTGCGGCTCAAGCAGGCAAAAAAGTGGGAATTTCCAAAAGGAAGGTTGAGGCCTCAACTGATGGCCAAAAACCAGGGATTTCCAAAAGGAAGGTGCTTTTGGAAGTGACATCGAACAGCAAAAAGACGAAAAAGAGCGACGGTACTGTACCGATGGATGAGGAGGAGGAGAACTCTTCGTCGCACGAGGAGCAGCTATTGAAGAACAACAAGTTCGCTGGACTGCCTGACGAGGACCAGGTAGCGGAAGCAAAGGAGAATGAAGTGAAACAGCGAAAGGAGAAACTGCCTCCTTTTTATGTGAGGCAATCAGCAGCAACGATCGACTTTCGAGCGGGGCTGGTTGAACTCATCAAGTCTGGGAAAGTCCAAGGCAACATTCGTCTGTGTCAGGACGGATTTAAGGTGCTGGTGCAATCCAGGCAGCACTATCAACTGGTCAAGGATTACTTGACCGAAAACGAGGCGGAGTACTTTACCCATGATGTCGTCATGGATAAGCCGTTCAAAATCGTCGTCAGAGGTCTGTACGACATGCCAGTGGAGGAATTAGCTGCCGAGCTAAAAGTTTTGAAACTGGATGTGTTGGCCGTGCACAAAATGAGCCGACGCAACAAAGACATCAAGTACCGTGACCAGCTCTACCTGCTGCATTTGGCTAAGGGATCGACGACGCTTCCTGAGCTGAAGGCAATTCGAGCGGTTTTCAACATTATCGTGTCGTGGGAGCGATACCGACCAGTGCACCGTGACGTCACACAATGCTTCAACTGCCTGGGCTTCGGGCACGGAGGTAAGAACTGCCACCTGAAGCGTCGTTGCGCCAAATGTGGTACCGATGCGCACATCACATCCCAGTGCATCCAAGATTCGCTGGTGAAGTGCCTCAACTGCAACGGTGAGCACTCGTCAACCGACCGAAAGTGCCCCAAGAGAGCTGAGTTCGTGAAAATTCGGCAGCAAGCATCGACGAAGAATCAGCCTCAGCGTCGTAGAACTCCTCCAGCCCTGGTGGAGCAAAACTTTCCACCTCTTCAGCCGCGACGGCAGGTACCGAACTTGGCACCGTTGCCGTTGGATCCCAGGAAGAGAGCTGAGATGAATCATCCACGGCCGGGTTCCAGCCAGGAGCCGAGACCGCCACCACCGGGCTTCAGCCAGGAGCCAAGACCAACCCAAGAACCAGCAGTTGAGGAAAATGGTAATGATCTTTACACCTCAACCGAACTCCTCAATATTTTCAAACAGATGTCCGCTGCACTGCGTGGATGCAAAACCAAGACCCAGCAGATTGAAGTGCTGACCTCGTTCGTCATCCAGTATGGATCGTAGGTCCCTGAAGCTGCTGAATTGGAACGCTTGCTCCATTAGGAGGAAGAACTTAGAGCTGGTGGATTTTCTTCGCGAGAAGGAGATCGACGTAGCTGCCATCACGGAAACTCATCTGAAGCCCGGTGAAAAAGTTTATCTGCAAAACTACAAGATTGCGACGCAGCTCGACAGGACCACGTCTGGAGGAGGAGGTGTGCTTGTCGCTGTTCATCGTGATCTCAAGCCACGCCGGCTGCCACACTTCAAGCTGGACATCATCGAGGCCGTTGGGGTGGAAATTCCTTCTTCGGTTGGCCCAGTACTCTTCATTGCTGCATACTGCCCACGTCAGGTGAATTCCAGAGATGGTTCAGCAGCAAAACTGAAGAGCGATATCCAGAAGCTGACACGGCGGAGCGCAAAGTACATCATCGCTGGTGACCTCAACGCGAAGCATGAAGTTTGGGGCAACAGCAGGAGGAATCGGAACGGAGTGATTCTGCACAACGATCTGCAAAACGGATACTACAACGTTGTGAGTCCGGATCGTCCAACGAGGGTGGCTCGGTCTGGGAATCACTCAATCATCGACTTCTTCATTACCAATATGGCTGAGAACGTGGCTCATCCTGAGGTGTTTGAAGAGTTGAGTTCTGATCACTATCCGGTGGTTGTGGAGGTTGGAGCTTCCGTTACTCCGCAGCGGCAACCAACCCGGAAAGATTACCACAACGTTGACTGGCAGCAGTTTCAGCAAGTGGTAGACGGCAACATCGACTATGATCAACACCCGGAAACTTCTGCCGATATTGATCGCTCGTTGGAGGTGATCCAGCAGGCTATCAACCAAGCAGAGGCTGCCAACGTTCGGGAGGTTCCTGTTAATTTTAAGGTAACTGATATTGACGTAGATACTAAACACTTGATTAGACTTAGGAATGTTTATAGGAGACAATATCAACGGACTGGGGACTATGACAAAAAGATTTCAGTGAACAATTTGAACAAAATCATACAAGACCGACTTGACAATATCAGAAATCAAGAATTTTCAAAACATGTAAGCCAGCTGGGGAATTATTCAAAACCATTTTGGAAACTTTCAAAAGTTCTTAAAAACAAACCAAAGCCGATTCCTCCTCTTATTGTTGAGGATTCTCGTTTGATAACATCCGAGGAAAAGGCAAATGCACTTGGGCTTCATTTTGTTAGTTCACATAATCTTGGCGCTTCCATGACCAGCCGTAAAGAAACATCAGTTGCCAATAGTATTTCAACAATTAATAACTCTACCTTTGAATTTCCTGCAGATTCCCATGTTTCTGGTGAGGAAGTCAAAGTTGCAGTTAAACAAATGAAAAATATGAAAGCTCCAGGCTTTGATAACATTTTTAATCTAGTGTTGAAAAAACAGAGTGATCAGTTCTTTCAACATCTAGCCAATATTTTCAATAAATGTTTGCAACTTGGTTACTTCCCCACCAATTGGAAGCTGGGCAAAGTCATACCAATTTTGAAGCCTCAAAAAGATCCAACATCGCCAACAAGTTATCGTCCCATAAGTCTTTTGAGTAGTCTGTCCAAACTCTTTGAGAAGGTCATCTATTCAAGGCTTTTGGATTTTACCAACGATAATAATATAATTTTGAATGAGCAGTTTGGCTTCCGAAAGGGGCATAATACTGCTCATCAGCTTACGAGAGTAACTAAAATCATCAAGCAGAACAAGCTTGAGTCTAAATCAACTGCTATGGCTTTGTTGGATGTTGAGAAGGCTTTTGACAATGTTTGGCATGATGGTTTGATACATAAACTGTATTTATACGGTTTTCCAATGTATCTTATCAAAATTATCCAGCACTATCTTTCGGAGAGATCGTTCAGGGTTTTTCTGAATGGGATTGCTTCTGGATTATTCAACATTGATGCGGGGGTTCCCCAAGGAAGTATTCTTGGACCACTTCTGTACAATATTTTACATCTGATTTGCCTACTCTTCCTGGTAATGGTGTGTTGTCACTTTTTGCTGATGACACTGCCGTTATTTATAAGGGTAAAATAACCAGATATTTAGTTGGCCGTCTTCAGAAGGGTCTTGACGTTCTTTCCGAATACTTTGGCGACTGGAAAATTCGCATAAACGCAGCCAAAACTCAAACCATCATTTTTCCACTTTCCAAATCGGCCAGATTTGCCCCAAAGGATGATGTTTTGATTAAAATGAATGATGTTTCGATACCCTGGTCAAAGGAAGTTGTCTATTTAGGTCTCATACTTGACTCGAAACTATTGTTTCGGCAGCATGTAGACAAAATATTGAACAAGTGCAGCATTCTCATCAGGTGTTTGTATCCTTTAATTAACAGAAAATCAAAGCTATCTTTGAAAAATAAGCTAGCAGTTTACAAACAAATAATTTACCCCGTTATTGAGTATGCAGTACCTGTTTGGGAGTGTTGCGCTAGAACTCATAAATTGATCTCCAGCGTGTCCAAAACAAGGTACTCAAAATGGTTTTGAATGTTCCTGGCTGGACAAGATCAAGTGAGGTTCATGAATTAGCAGAAGTAAAAACGTTGGATCAGAAGATTCAAGAGAAATGTTTGAAATTCAGGGAAAAATGTGCTATTTCTGAATACCCCTTGATTCAAGGATTGGTTTAGTTTATGGTAAGTTTAAGTTAGTTTTAGGTTAGGTTATGTTTTCTTGACATTTTTTTTTCCTCATTGTACCTAGTGTTACAAAAATGATAAATCATATACTTTTAAAGTTATGAAAATAAACAGTGTTTAAATCACGAAAAGCAAACTAAAGCTGAAGAGCCACAGCTGACCACTTATTATGTAAACCAAATGTAATTATTATAAGAAAGATTCAATAAAGTATATTTAATTCAAAAAAAAAAAAAAGAATTTGGTGTCCATGGAAACGGTCGTGAATAGACCTAGGGGTTCTCAGTTGGAGTGAAAAAAATCAATTTGTAGAAAAATTATGGATTATAATTTTGCTTTTTCATCACTTCTCCGACATCAGGAATAATTGTTTGAACATGCTCGCAATTTTTTTATTCGATCGGAAAAATATTATTTTTCTTGAAAAAACTTTCATTTTTAACCACATGATCACCCCTAATTCTGGCTCGATGCCGCCATCATGCAACCGTTTGCTCCGTTTGTTTGTCAACAAAGCTGCAGCTGGATGATGAGACGAAGTGAGGGGGGACGATATTTTGACATTTCGACGGTAACATTTCAAAAGGCATCATGTACATTTTGACACTTTCTGGGTTATTGCATATTCTGAAAGTACTCCTAATCTGGGATGGGATAAACAAAGAGAAAAAAAACTTATTGTCAAACTAAACCACTTTCAACATGGCCGCTTCTGTCAACCTAAACCAGTCCTTTCTTATGAGGAGAAAATGAGAAGTATTGTAATTTGAGTTGAAAAAAAATAAAAAAATTTAAATCAATTTCACAAATAATTGTAAATTGCATTAATAGATTGATTAAAATATTTTCAATTGAAAGGCATTTATTTCTATCGTACACCGAATGTTGACTTATCAGCATTTTCATTTTAAAAAACAATACATTTCATGAACCGACTATTCTTTTGCCCATTTAAAACTATTGTTATTTTTTTTGCGCGTTACATAGAAATGTCATCTAGATTGAACAATATTAAACCTGTGCTTCCCATGAAATTAAAATGTGGCGTGAAGAAACAACATTGTAGAACAGGATTTAAAAAGCAAACAAAAATAATGGCCACAGTTTAGCCTATTTGACTTTTTTCGCACTTTATTTCAACACATTGCCACAAATTGAAAAACAAACTTTTATGCTCTTTGAAGTGAATGAATTGGTACAAATTTGAATTTTTGCCAGCCATTTCTTTCGATTCTGACACCTTAGGGCGTGCGACCTAAGGAATGTTAACTTTCTTTAAAGTTGAGTAAAAATTGCCGTTGAATTCGACGTGCTCCTCTTTGGGGAACTGGGAAAGATTTATTTACTTTCTTTGCGTAACGGGACAACGACAGGAGCAGATCCAAGAAAAAAATTCCCCTCCCATTTAATGACTTGCAGGCTCGCTTGCAGGCTTTTTAGGATTTTTTTAGATTGAAGTAAGAAAACGCATTTAAATCGTATTGCATTTTTCACATCCAAATGAAAATTAAAAATCTTTCATATAAAAAACACATTAAAAATTGAAGAAGTGAACATTTTTTGACTCATCTTTGATTTGCCAACCATTTCAAGTAATTTGTATCCGGCAGCTCCTTATAAACGGATCCACCGTAAAACGATGGAATATAAACTCAGGATTCTCCACCCACGTCCAACCGCAAACTTTAACAGCCAAATTCAAAAAAAAAACTGCGAGGAGAAACTAAACAACAAGTCATCCACATGCTTGAGCACTGAGTTGAAAAACATCATCAAGAAAATTTGAATTGTCAAGCTATCTGAATCACAGATTGCTTGATATTTGTTTTCGAACACGAATTTTCTTGCAAAAAACAGAAGAAGAATACAAACGTAAACACTCAAAAAGAAGACTCTATCCAGCCGTCCCGTCCTAGCTCCTAATAAGCTACCTCTCCACCAAAGATGAGCAAAAGTTACTTCTGTAAAGTCTGTTTAATAATGATTTCAAATAAAGTAACATAAACAAAATCTCTGCCATCAGCAGTCCCTGTTTATATAGCCCTGTCAAACAAAAGATTACATGAACCTCGTGACGAAAAAAAGCAACATGAACAAAGCGCCATGTACATTCGGCGAAGAAAAACGAATCATAACAAAGCGTCCCCCTCAATGACAGCAGGGTGATATGGACGTTGGTGATTTCAAAAGAAGTTATGTTTGTTTTTCTCAAATAAAATTACGGAAATAATGTTTTATTGAATTTGAATGATCAAGTATCAATAAACGCAAGGTTTTTCATCGTTTGTTATCATAAGAACATCTTATTTTGCTTTTATATTAAAATGGGAATTGAAAATAGATGCTCAACATTCAAATGCGTTTTTCTCAAAACGCACGGTTTGTACATGATGCTTTTTGAAATGTTGGCATCGATTTGTATGCCCGCATCTGGCCCGCCGCCTATTTCGTCGATCGTTGAGTCGCCGGTCGTTTCCAGCGACCGAGTCCAGCTAGGAACTGATCGTACAATAATTTGCCACAAAAAAATCGACATTTGCCCCAATTTTAACCCTTTACGCGACATAAACCAAGTGACTTCATGACTTCATTATTGTAGCAATAAATCGAACCCGGTTCCATGAATCCTGGAATCCGCATGTACAAATATACACTACGCCGTCCACACGCACATCTGCCGTATTGATGCTGTTACGGATCTTGGCCCGGCCTTTGCAAGATGACGAAAGTGTGCTCCGAATTCGAAATGAACCCAATATGAAGTTTTGTCTGTGTCATGTGGTTGGGCACAGATTCGCAGATATTTCATTCTATTTTATTAAATTTAAATAAGGTTTTCCCAAACATTTGACAGTTCAAGTTTGTCGGTTTGCTCACTAGATGGCAGTGATGCCACCAAAAAAAACTATTCAAATTGAGCTCCGCTTGTCTGTGACCAGTGTACCAGTTCAGCAGTGCAACGCATCCCTCCTCAAGGTGCACTCCACTGGATTTGAGGAAGGACAACCCCCGGATCACATGTACAAGTTACAAGCTTCACATTTTATGTGCGTCAATAAAAGCAATAAATGTCTTCTGGAGGTCCTATACACATCGACCATCCCTTCGGGGGGAGGAAGCTGCCATTGCCATAACAATATCGGCTGGTCCGGATGTTGCAAATCTTCCGGCCAACAGAGCGATTGATTCGCGTATCAAAGGTCGTCCGGTTGGAGTCGTGAACGGTCGCGGGTCAGCACATTGAAACTCCCCCGAGGGCATCGGTGGGATTTGTAGTGCTTGCGGGAAGGTTCGGATTGTCCGGATGACAGTGGAAGTCGTTGAGGTAGGAATAGAATGGTTGCAATTGTAGTAGCAAGTATGCCATTCTTGGAATTAATCAGAATGATTGAAACTGTAGATCTTAAGGAATAAAACTTATTTTCATTTGGATGCGGTATTGCATTGTGAATATTATTAACATGTTGACTCAACCACAATGAAACCCATTTGCGCAAAAAAAAATCCAACTTGTTGCAACCGAGGACAAATCGGATCGGAAATCTGCGACATCAAAAATGACAGCGAACAGGAGTAAAATTACATCACCGATAGGGCTTGCCACCATTATTGGATGATGACGCATTTTTTTTTTGCTACTGAAATTGCACTGTTTCTCGTGGAAATATGGTCGGGAAGCCATTCCAGAACGGAAAGACAAAAAAAAAAGAGTTTGACGAACGGGTGCGAACTGTAACCAATTAATTTTACGCTGCCACGTGCGTTCGTTTAAGGATTACAGCCCCACATATGCCAGTGTGGGGACATGGTTTGATGGTGCTGCAAACTGGGGAGAATAAAACATCAATAACTGTGGCCATATTCATGATGTTCAATGTGGATTTCAATGGAATATCGTGAGAAGCAATGTGGTTAGCTTTTGACGGAAAACTTGTGAAAAAGACACTTAGTGTGTAACATCTGCATGTACAATTTACGAAAAACACAAAAAAAAATTGCATCCGACCGGAATCAAACCCAGCACCAATAGTAGCGAAAAAAGAGGTGTTTTACAATAATTTGCAGCCTGAAACGGTGATGAGATAGAAATTTGGTGTCAAAGGACCTTTAATGCAAAATTAGACGACCGATTTAATGGCGTACTCATAATTCCGAAAAAAAACCTATGTACTCAGAATTCCGAAAAAAACCTATGTTTCTTAAAAAAAAAACACTAAAAAAGTTTTGAAAATTCTCCCATTTTCCGTTAGTTATCTTTTAAAAATTTTGGAACATGTCATTTTTAGGGAAATTCAATTGAATCTGCATTGATCCAGAAGGGTCATTTTTCATTTAGAACAAAAAATTTCATTTTAAAATTTCGTGTCTTTTCTAACTTTGCAGGGTTATTTTTTATAGTGTATTAATGTTGTACAAAGTTGTAGAACAGACAATTACAAAAAAACTGATATATAAATGTAAGAGGTTTGCTCATAAATATCATGAGTTATCGTGATTTTACGAAAAAAAGTTTGGACTTCTCGTCGCTTATCCATTTTTTGAATATGCTTGAATTTTCATGAGTTGTGCAAACTTTTTTTTTGCCGAAATCAGTGGTTGAGAAGTCGGTAAGCCAGCTGGTAATATTACACCTAAGAAGGGGTACATTTTTTCAGAATAAAAGTGTGTAATTTTACCTCTGAAAATGTGTAATTTTACCAGTTTTCTGGTGTAATGTCCCTTTGTCAGTCTTAATTGAGGTTAAATTCCTACAGAAAAGCGGTAATATTAGCTTTCGAAAATCACACCTTCTAAATTTACACAATTTACAAATCAAGCGGAATTACCATAATTTCAATTCCGATTAAATTTTACCGAAATCGGTAACTTTCAATTGAGTCCCAATATAAACATAAATTGCTGATATTATCGTCCACAACGATAAAGATTATTTTCCTAAGTACAATGGCGCTTTGTACTAACAGAAAGGATTTAGAATAGGTTAATTAAACAATTTTGATGAACTTCACGGCCTTTCTAACATTGTTCATCAACAAATGGCTTTAGGCCCTCTTTATCGATTGTTTTGCAGTTTTCAAATTCGATAAAATCGGTGTTTTTATTTATTTTTATTATTTGTAATTTCAATCCTTTTTTTTTAATCAAGACACCGAAAGTTGTAGGTATGGATATAGACTACACTGATATAAAATGAAACACGGTAATTTTTTGTTGCTTGTTTCAAATTTTACTATTTGTCACTTAAACTATTTTTTTTTTGTATTTATTAATTTTTTTTTTGTATGTTTTTGTATGTTTAGTGAAATTTTGATAAATTGCACCGCTTATAAGTTTTATCCATTTTTAGGTAACTTTTTTGAAAATAATCGAAGTTATAAATTTTTAAAAATAAGTGCACATGTTTACCCACTTAAATATTATGCTATTTTAAACTTTGTTGATATGTACGACCTTTAGTTGACCATTGAGCAGTTCTCTACGGAATCGGTCTTTTTTCTTTAATTTTAATTTTTGTATGTTTTAATCCAGCCGAAACCTTGGAGCCTTCAGTATGCCCAAAGAAGCCATTTTGCATCATTACTTTGTCCATATAATTTTCCATACAAATTTGGCAGCTGGCCATACAAAAATTCAAAAATCTGTATCTTTTGAAGGAATTTTTTGATCGATTTGGTGTCTTCAGCAAAGTTGTAGGTATGGATATGGACTACACTGAAAAAAAGTGATACACGGTAATATTTTTTTTGATGATTTTTAATTTCACTTTTTGTCACTTAAACTTGATTTGCAAAAAAAAACACTATTTTAATTTTTTTTATTTTTTGATATGTTTTAGAGGACATCAAATGCCAACTTTTCAGAAATTTCCAGAATGGGCAAAAAATTTTTGACCGAGTTATGATTTTTTGAATCAATACAATTTAAAAAAAATCGAAATATTGGTCGCAAAAAATTTTCAATTTCATTTTTTGATGTAAAATCGAATGTACAATCAAAAAGTACAGAAGTGAAATGTTGATAAAGTTCATCGTTTTCAAGTTTTAGCCATTTTTATGTTTTTTTTTTTCATAACAGTCGCAGTTTTTCATTTTTAAAAATAGTGCCCATATTTGCCCACAATTGAAAAAAATATTTTTGAAAAGCTGAGAAAATTTTCTATATTCTGCTTTTTCGGACTTTGTTGATACGACCCTTAGTTGCTGAGATATTGCCATGCAAAGGTTTAAAAACAGAAAATTGATGTTTTCTAAGTCTCACCCAAACAACCCATCATTTTCCAATGACGATATCTCAGCAACTAATGGTCCGATTTACAATGTTAAAATATGAAACATTCGATCTCTTCGAAAAAAATATTTGAAAATTTTTAAATCAAAACTAACATTTCAAAAAGACCAAACATTCAATATTACGCCCTTTTGAAATGTTAGTCTTAATTTAATTTTTTTTCAAAAATGCCAAATATAGAGAATTTTCTCAGCTTTTCAAAAATATTTTATCCAAATGTGGGCAAACATGGGCACTATTTTAAAAAAAATCAATAACTGCGACTATTTGGGTGTACCCCATTTGGCATAATGGACATTTGGCATAACTTTTTTTCAAGAAGGACGTTTGGCATAATGGACGTTTGGCATAATTGGCCCAATACATCAGGGACGTTTGGCATAATGGACATTTGGCATAATGGACGTTTGGCATAACTCGTTCAAAAACCATCAAGGACGTTTGGCATAATTATTACTGGTTTTTTTTTTTTTGTTTTTTTTTTATTAGTATTTCTCATTTTTTACAAATGTAAATGTATTGTTTTTTTAACCTTTTTTATATTACTACAAGCCTTACCCGAAAAACTTCGTTCTGCCTATTTTCGTTTGTTGACGTTTTTAACTTTTTTGCTTATCCAGCCTCCTGTGATCAAAATTTGATTTTACGTAACTTTTCCCATACAATCTGAAGTTTTTCCGGAATCGGTTCCAGAGTGGCCAAAGTTGTAACTTCTTGGCGTAAGAATCTTCCTTGGACTTAAACAAACCCAACGCAACAAAGAGCACCTCGATCCGACACTCTGTAATGAACTGATTCGCGTTCGAACAAAACCATCGAATTTGTTTATATATATATATAGAAGATAGAGCAACTCTCTACGAAATCGGCCGATTTCGACCATTTTTATTTTTTGTATTTTTTTATTTGACTCAAACTTTGTGGGGGCCTTCCCTATGACCAAATAAGCTATTTTGCGTCATTGGTTCACCCATACAAGTCTCCATACAATTTTGGCAGCTGTCCATACAAAAATGGTATGTAAATATTCAAACAGCTGTAACTTTTGAGTGAATTTTCTGATCAATTTGGTGTCTTCAGCAAAGTTGTAGGTATTGTTGAGGACTTTTGAGAAAAAAATAGGTACACGGAAAAAAAAATTTGCAGATTTTTTATCAACTTTTTTTTCACTAAAACTCAATTTCCCAAAATACGTATTTTTTGATTTTCGAGATTTTTTGATATGTTTTAGGGGACAAAAATCCGCAACTTTTGAGCCATAGAGAAACATGGTCAAAAAATCTGCCGCCGAGTTATGAATTTTTGAAAAAAATAGTGATTTTTGGAAAAAATCGAAGTTTCATGCAAAAACAAATTTGACATTATTTTTTAATGCAAAATTGAATTTGCAATCGAAAAGTACTTTACAGATTTTTTGATTAAGGGCTTCGTTTTCAAGATATAGCCACCGAAAGTTTGATTTTAGCGAAATATTTGCAATTTTTCAATTTTTAAAAATAGTGACCATGAGTGACCATTTCTAAAAATATTTTTTTTGAAAAGTTCAGAAAATTTGCTATAAAATTGTCTAAGAGACAATGAAGATTGGACCTCTGGTTGCTGAGATACAACGGCTTAAAGAAAAAGAAACAGGAAAATTGAAGTTTTCTAAGTCTCACCCAAACAGCCCACCATTTTCTAATGACGATATCTCAGCAATTAATGGTCCGATTTTCAATGTTAATACATGAAACATTCGTGAAATTTTCCGATCTTTTCGAAAAAAATATTTTGAAAATTTTTAAAACTAGACTAACATTTTAAATGGGCGTAATATTCAATATTTGGCCCTTTTCAAATGTTAGTCTTGATTTAAAAAATCTCAAAATATTTTTTTCGAAAAGATCGGAAAATTTCACGAATGTTTCATGTATTAACATTGAAAATCGGACCGTTAATTGCTGAGATATCGTCATTAGAAAATGGTGGGCTGTTTGGGTGAGACTTAGAAAACATCAATTTTCGTGTTTCTTTTTCTTTAAGCCGCTGTATCTCAGCAACCAGAGGTCCAATCTTCAATGTCTCTTAGACAATTTTATAGCAAATTTTCTGAACTTTTCAAAAAAAATATTTTTAGAAATGGTCACTCATGGTCACTATTTTTAAAAATTGAAAAACTGCAAATATTTCGCTAAAATCAAACTTTCGGTGGCTATATCTTGTAAACGGAGCCCTTAATCAAAAAATCTGTAAATTACTTTTCGATTGCAAATTCAATTTTGCATTAAAAAATAATGTCAAACTTGTTTTTGCATAAAACTTCGATTTTTTCCAAAAATCACTATTTTTTCAAAAATTCATAACTCGGCGGCAGATTTTTTGACCATGTTTCTCTATGGCTCAAAAGTTGCGGATTTTTGTCCCCTAAAACATATCAAAAAATCTCGAAAATCAAAAAATACATATTTTGGGAAATTGAGTTTTAGTGAAAAAAAAGTTGATAAAAAAATCTGCAAATTTTTTTTTCCGTGTACCTATTTTTTTCTCAAAAGTCCTCAACAATACCTACAACTTTGCCGAAGACACCAAATTGATCAGAAAATTCACTCAAAAGTTACAGCTTTTTGAATATTTACATACCATTTTTGTATGGACAGCTGCCAAAATTGTATGGAGACTTGTATGGGTGAACCAATGACACAAAATAGCATATTTGGTCATAGGGAAGGCCCCCACAAAGTTTGAGCCAAATCAAAAAATACAAATAAAATCCATTTCCGGTTTTGGTAGAGAATTGCTCAGATAAGAGATTATCATTTATTTCGAAAAATTAGGTATCTCTATATTTTTTGAATAATTTTTTTTGAATAATTCACAATAAAGCATTTTAATGAAGTCTTGATATTTTTATTTAAAATTTAGTTTAAAGAAGGAAATATCTCTTGTTAGCTTTACATTTTTCGTCTTTCAATATAATTAGCATTTATATGTTTTTATGAAATTTTCCCTTCTTTAATATGAATTTCAACTTAAAGATGAGAAAACCTCCTTCAAATCTTCGACAATGGAGACAATTTTGCCTTTCTTTATATTTTGCAATTAGGTTTTTTTTGCAATTTTTCCATTTTTTTATATTCAACTTGAAGAAGGGAAATTCTCTTTTTTTTTTTTTTTTTTTCTTTTTTTTTGGTTGATAGCCTGCTGGATCACCTCCAGCGAACGATCAATATCAGCAGAAGTTTCCGGGTGTTGATCATAGTCGATGTTGCTGTCGACCACTTGCTGAAACTGCTGCCAGTCAACGTTGTGGTAATCTTTCCGGGTTGGTTGCCGCTGCGGAGTTACGGAAGCTCCAACCTCCACAACCACCGGATAGTGATCAGAACTCAACTCTTCAAACACCTCAGGATGAGCCACGTTCTCAGCCATATTGGTAATGAAGAAGTCGATGATTGAGTGATTCCCAGACCGAGCCACCCTCGTTGGACGATCCGGACTCACAACGTTGTAGTATCCGTTTTGCAGATCGTTGTGCAGAATCACTCCGTTCCGATTCCTCCTGCTGTTGCCCCAAACTTCATGCTTCGCGTTGAGGTCACCAGCGATGATGTACTTTGCGCTCCGCCGTGTCAGCTTCTGGATATCGCTCTTCAGTTTTGCTGCTGAACCATCTCTGGCATTCACCTGACGTGGGCAGTATGCAGCAATGAAGAGTACTGGGCCAACCGAAGTGGGAATTTCCACCCCAACGGCCTCGATGATGTCCAGCTTGAAGTGTGGCAGCCGGCGTGGCTTGAGATCACGATGAACAGCGACAAGCACACCTCCTCCTCCAGAGGTGGTCCTGTCGAGCTGCGTCGCGATCTTGTAGTTTTGCAGATAAACTTTTTCACCGGGCTTCAGATGAGTTTCCGTGATGGCAGCTACGTCGATCTCCTTCTCGCGAAGAAAATCCACCAGCTCCAAATTCTTCCTCCTAATGGAGCAAGCGTTCCAATTCAGCAGCTTGAGGGACCTACGATCCATACTGGATGACGAACGAGGTCAGCACTTCAATCTGCTGGGTCTTGGTTTTGCATCCACGCAGTGCAGCGGACATCTGTTTGAAAATATCAGTGTTCCCACTAGCCTAAGCCATCGGCTAGGCTAGGTTCATTTTTCTGGTTCAGGTTCACTCCACACGTCGGCAAGCATCGTCGGCTCAGGCTCAACGAGCGCCGTGAGCCATGGTTCATTTGGTTCAAACCAGGCGAGGCTAGCCAAAATGAACCATTGGCTTGAACCAGGCTTGAACCTGATCAAAGAATGTTAGGCTAAACGGCGAGCTCTGTTACACCATGATAATGTTCAACCCTAAATCTACTACTGCGTAACACTGTTACACCATAACAGTGTTACACCGTAACATTGTTACACCGTAACAGTGTTACACCGTAACATTGTTACACCGTAACATTGTTACACCGTAACAGTGTTACACCGTAACAGTGTTACAACGTAACAGTGTTACACCGTAACAGTGTTACATTGTAACCGTGTTACACCGTAACCGTAACAGTGTTGTAACAATGTTACAATGTAACAATGTTGCGGTGTAACAATGTTACGGTGTAACATTGTTACGGTGTAACAATGTTACGGTGTAACAATGTTACATCATTATATTTGTTACACGGTAGCATTGTTGCACCGTAACACTTATGCATAGTCATGGTTTTCATTAGCCGGGTTAGCCTGGCTTAAGCCATGGTTCATGGTTCACTGAACCAGGATTGAACCACAAAAGGAGGCTTAAGCCGAACCAATTTTATTGGTGAACCTAGCCTAACCGGTTCATTTGGGAACTCTGGAAAATATTGAGGAGTTCGGTTGAGGTGTAAAGATCATTACCATTTTCCTCAACTGCCGGTTCTTGGGTTGGTCTTGGCTCCTGGCTGAAGCCCGGTGGTGGCGGTCTCGGCTCCTGGCTAGAGCCCGGCCGTGGATGATTCATCTCAGCTCTCTTCCTGGGATCCAACGGCAACGGTGCCAAGTTCGGTACCTGCCGTCGCGGCTGAAGAGGTGGAAAGTTTTGCTCCACCAGGGCTGGAGGAGTTCTACGACGCTGAGGCTGATTCTTCGTCGATGCTTGCTGCCGAATTTTCACGAACTCAGCTCTCTTGGGGCACTTTCGGTCGGTTGACGAGTGCTCACCGTTGCAGTTGAGGCACTTCACCAGCGAATCTTGGATGCACTGGGATGTGATGTGCGCATCGGTACCACATTTGGCGCAACGACGCTTCAGGTGGCAGTTCTTACCTCCGTGCCCGAAGCCCAGGCAGTTGAAGCATTGTGTGACGTCACGGTGCACTGGTCGGTATCGCTCCCACGACACGATAATGTTGAAAACCGCTCGAATTGCCTTCAGCTCAGGAAGCGTCGTCGATCCCTTAGCCAAATGCAGCAGGTAGAGCTGGTCACGGTACTTGATGTCTTTGTTGCGTCGGCTCATTTTGTGCACGGCCAACACATCCAGTTTCAAAACTTTTAGCTCGGCAGCTAATTCCTCCACTGGCATGTCGTACAGACCTCTGACGACGATTTTGAACGGCTTATCCATGACGACATCATGGGTAAAGTACTCCGCCTCGTTTTCGGTCAAGTAATCCTTGACCAGTTGATAGTGCTGCCTGGATTGCACCAGCACCTTAAATCCGTCCTGACACAGACGAATGTTGCCTAGGACTTTCCCAGACTTGATAAGTTCAACCAGCCCCGCTCGAAAGTCGATCGTTGCTGCTGATTGCCGCACATAAAAAGGAGGCAGTTTCTCCTTTCGCTGTTTCACTTCATTCTCCTTTGCTTCCGCTACCTGGTCCTCGTCAGGCAGTCCAGCAAACTTGTTGTTCTTCAATAGCTGCTCCTCGTGCGACGAAGAGTTCTCCTCCTCCTCATCCATCGGTACAGTACCGTCGCTCTTTTTCGTCTTTTTGCTGTTCGATGTCACTTCCAAAAGCACCTTCCTCTTGGAAATCCCCGGTTTTTGGCCATCAGTCGAGGCCTCAACCTTCCTTTTGGAAATTCCCACTTTTTTGCCTGCTTGAGCCGCAGGTAGGGCAATATTGCCGGCGTTTTGCGCCGGGACGCGACGAGTCATGTTGATTCAGACAACCTTCACCAACGAATGCTCGGATAACAATCAAAATTCTCTTATTGATGTTCTCTTTAAACATTTCTATCACTTCTGCAAGTTTTTCTCTGTTGGTTTATTTTTTCGCAATAAAATTGTTTACTCAAGTTCTCTTCTTTTATTTATTCAAAACCAATCTTAAAGACGGGACAATTTAAAAAAAATAAATGCTAATTAAATTGATTTTTTGAATAGATGTAGGTGAAAAACATAAAAAATAATGCGATTGTCAAGCATTTAAAGAGTGGCAAAATGTTATTCTTTAAAGAGACTTTTCCTTCTATAAGTTGATTTTTATATAAAAGAAGGGAAAGTTTCATAAACTAACTCAATTTTCAAATATTCAAAAAGTTTTTTTTTTATAGATGTTCCCTTCTAAAAGTTGAAATTAAAATAAAAGAAGGGAAAATTTCATAACAACTCATTTGTCAAATATTTAAAGAAAGAAAAAATGTACATCCATTAGGTTGAATATTGAAGACGAGAAAATTGCATAAAAAACAATAATTTCAAAATATTGAAAAAAAAACCAACTGCACAGCTTTTGAATGATTTTGCCTTCTTTAAGTTTTAAAATAAAAGTAGAGAAAATTCTTTAAAAAACTTATTGCATTTCTTTAACAAGAGCAAAATGCAGATACATTATTTAGGTTGAATTTTAAAAAAAGAAGGGAAAAGGGAAAATTGCATAAAATCTTTATTGCAAAATATTTAAAGACTGGCAAAACTTACATCACTTTGTTAGGTTGAATTTAAAATAAAAGAAGGAAAAATTTAATACAAAAAAATAAGCAGCAAAGTATTTCAAAGGAGAAATATCTTGATATTATATAGAATATTTTTAAATACATTTTTAAGTAAATTTATGAAAAATTGCATTTTAAAGCTTTTTTAAGAAATATTTTAAAAAGGGGAAAAATTACAGCTATTGGGAGAAAATGACAAAGATATTTTTTAAGTAAAATTATCTGTTTAGTTCGAAAATAGGAATGAAAGCTTTACATTATTATTCTTCACAAAAGATAAATACATTATACTTTATAAAAAATAAATACAAAAAAAGCTAGCAATAATTATGCCAAACGTCCTTGATGATTTTTGAACGAGTTATGCCAAACGTCCATTATGCCAAACGTCCCTGATGTCTTGAACCAATTATGCCAAACGTCCTTCTTGAAAACCCGTTATGCCAAATGGGGTACACCCCTTTTTGATTTCAATCGAAAAATGAAATTGAAAAATTTTTGCGACCAATATTTCAATTTTTTGATAAAAATTGAATTGATTCGAAAAATCATAACTCGGTCAAAGATTTTTTGCCCATTCTGGAAATTTCAGTAAAGTTGGCATTTGATGCACACTAAAACATATAAAAAAATAAAAAAATATATAATAGTGTTTTTTTTTTGCAAATCAAGTTTTAGTGACAAAAAGTTAAATTAAAAATCACAAAAAAAAATTACCTGTATTTTTTTTTTCAGTGTAGTCCACACAGAAAAAAAAATGATGGTAATATTCATCAGGAAATGGTGACAGATTTTGTGGCAAAATAAATGATAAATTTTACCCCAAAAAATGATGAATTTTCATCAGTTTTTGATAAATATTCATCAGGTTCACATTTTTACAAATTTTTTATGTAATATTACACAAATAAAGAGGTAATATTCAACCTACCAAATTTTCAACATTCCAAAATTCAACTTTTTTTTCTGTGCATACTCATACCTACAACTTTGCCGAAGACACCAAATCGATCAAAAAATTCCTTCAAAATATACAGATTTTTGTATTTTCACTTATCATTTTTGTGTGGACAGCTGCCAAATTTGTATGGAAAATTATATGGACAAAATAATGATGCAAAATGGCTTCTTTGGGCACCAAAAAAGTTTCAGCCGGATTAAAAAAAAACAGAAAAAATCGAATGACCGAAATCTCAGATAATTGCTCCATTTTCTAACGTCGATATCTCAGCAACTAATGGTCCAATTTTCAATGTTAAATTATGAAACATCTGTGAAATTTTCCAATCTTTTTGAAAACAATATTTACATGTTTTTTATCAAGACTAACATTCAAAAAAGATGTAATATTGAATGTTTGGTTCTTTTGAAATATTGTTTTTTAATAAAAGACGGCATCGGTCAATTTTTTTTGAAATTTCACATGAGTATTGAAGTTGTAAATTGATGGAAAAAAATTAAACAACGATACTTTCACAAAAATCACAAAACCAACAAACGATGAATCCATAAAGACTTCAATTCTCAAAAACTTAAAGTGACTTAATACCTAGTCTAGCACACATGCTTTTCCATATTTTTGTTTATTCAAAATAAAAACATATACATAATTACGATTGTATTGAAATTCTTTAAAAAAATCAAAACATTCCACCAAACTTCTTTTCAAAGCACAACATTCCACGAAATGCATTGAGCAGAAAAGCGTTCGCCTACTATGATTTTCTTTTATCATCTTTTCGAGTTCACTTTTCCAAAGAAAAGCCAAAGAATATGCCATTAAGAGCAAACAAGCCAGAAAAAAAGCAGCTTATCATTGACTTAAAGGGCACATTCACAACAGCAACAACAACACAAACATCCGAACAAAATGGACTGTTTTGGTACGTTTTTTTCAGTCTCTCTCTCTCTCTCTCTTTGACGAGATGCGGAAAATGGAGAAAAATGAGGAAAAATGAACGAATAAACGAACTCTATTCACCGGGAAAGAATTAGAAAGCCATTTATCATAGTCGTCGTTATTGTGGTGAAGGACGAATGAAAGAACGAACGAACGAAAAAAAGCACAATTTCATGGTTTGAGCGTTAGACCAAGGAGGAGAAAAAACGCTATTATCATGCAGTAATTACTCACAAAAGACACATTTTCGATTTGCTCGTGGCCTTTTTCGTGAGTTTCATTCACATATCAATATTAATTTGGCGCTTGCTTGCTATGGGAACGAAAGATTGGTTTATATTTACGTGTTCCAAGAATGATTTTTGCCAGCTGAAGCAAATGATGATTTATGTTGAAGGAAAATTAAATTGAAAAATTAGAGTTTTTTTTTAAAGTTCTTATCAAACTTCAACGTATTGCAATTAATTATTTCCTACCAACGTAATCACCACAATTTCGATGAACTTTTTCCCAAAAAATCCCAACGTCACGTTGTGACAAAATTAACTTCGTTAATGCAATTCCAAACGGTTCGTGACACGTGGTTCGTACGGCGCGTGTCCCCCTGACCATAGGGCGAAAAAAGAGGCAAACGATGTTTGGCCCCCTCTCCTGTGTGTCTTTACCCTAGCAAAAAAAAAAGTGCATAATAGCATTGTTAAAAGCGCATTACGTAATCTTTGACGGCCGTCGATATCATCCCCCATCGGAAAAAAATAAAAATGAAAAAAAACGTTAACGCACCCACAAAAATGCCACATTTAAAAAAAACGAAAAACCTCCACCATCCTTTGAGCTTTTTTTTCGCCGCAATTCATATTTGCATTTTAATGCCTTCACGTGGGCATTTTTTCGACGAGTTTACATTTCGCGGCACTTTTTGGGACTCACGTCGGACAAATTGCAACGCAAATTCCAGTGAAAGGGATTAAAAAAATGCTTGCGAAAAAATTAAGCGACAGCTAGAATACAAATTAAAGCTAAACAATGTTTTACAAAAAGGTATAATTTTATTCATTGATTGAAACTATGAAGTTATTAAATTGTTAAAAAAATAATGTTTTATTAAAAAGCTAATTATTTAATTATTTAATTATTTAATTATTTAATTATTTAATTATTAAATTATTTAATTATTTAATTATTTAATTATTTAATTATTTAATTATTTAATTATTTAATTATTTAATTATTTAATTATTTAATTATTTAATTATTTAATTATTTAATAATTTAATTATTTAATTATTTAATTATTTGATTATTTAATTATTTAATTATTTAATTATTTAATTATTTAATTATTTAATTATTTAATTATTTAATTATTTAATTATTTAATTATTTAATTATTTAATTATTTAATTATTTAATTATTTAATTATTTAATTATTTAATTATTTAATTATTTAATTATTTAATTATTTAATTATTTAATTATTTAATTATTTAATTATTTAATTATTTAATTATTTAATTATTTAATTATTCAATTATTTAATTATTTAATTATTTAATTATTTAATTATTTAATTATTTAATTATTTAATTATTTAATTATTTAATTATTTAATTATTTAATTATTTAATTATTTAATTATTTAATTATTTAATTATTTAATTATTTTATTATTTAATTATAAACATAAATATTTGCAACCCAAGTAAAATTTTAGGCGTTATCAAAGCTGTCACAACCACTATAAAACCTATCAGCTAAAACCATTAAAACCACTAAGTCGTAACAGCCTCCCCAGAACCACGATAAACCTTTTTTAAAACCCAAAAGGACCTCCGCAAAAGGTTGTCACGGCCTATTTTTAATACCTACATAGGAGTTCAAGGCTTTACAGCTGAATCCTAACAACATTCTCAAAGCCTTGATAAAACCTTTGTTAAAACCTAGTCAGGAGTTAGGTGGCTCAAATTTAGCTGCGGTTAAAATTTTATGGATAAATGTAGGGGAGATAGAACCAAGAAAATCAACTCGCTTCATAAAAAAAATCATTATTTGTGATCATAGTTTTTAATGTTAAAAAATGCAATTCTCTGAAAAAAAAAGTTCAAATTATTTATTAACATCTATCGCTATATCAATTATATCATAAATTCAGCATAAATAAGTGTTTTCGTCAAATTTAAATCAAATTTCTCAGTTCTATATTTTTCAACCAAGATGGCAGTCAATCACATTCAATCAGAACACGCGTTTAGCTCCATATTTATGCACTGCTAATTGGCCGCGTTAAAAGCTTTTTCAGGAGGATGTGGTTTTAACTAAGCTTTTTGCATGCCTAATGGCACTTGACAGCTAAAACACCCTTGGTTTTAAACAAGCATGCGATAAAACCGTTTAGCATGGCATTGCCATCTGGTTTTCAAGACTCTCTTAAAACTTTCCTAAAACCATTATTGAAAGACATTTAGCTTTTATTGTCACAAGGTTTTATGCCCGAGGCATAAAACCCTGTTAGAACTTCTTAATTAGCTCTTGCTTATTGGTTGCGGTGAATGCCCAAATAAAACTAGTAAGCAATCAAGATGCTACCATAAAACCTTAATAAAACTAGGTAGTGGCTAGTTGATTGAAAAATGTTACTTAGGAACGGCCTTATTTAATAATTGTTAAATTGTTAAATTGTTAAATTGTTAAATTGTTAAATTGTTAAATTGTTAAATTGTTAAATTGTTAAATTGTTAAATTGTTAAATTGTTAAATTGTTAAACTGTTAAATTGTTAAATTGTTAAATTGTTAAATTGTTAAATTGTTAAATTGTTAAATTGTTAAATTGTTAAATTGTTAAATTGTTAAATTGTTAAATTGTTAAATTGTTAAATTGTTAAATTGTTAAATTGTTAAATTGTTAAATTGTTAAATTGTTAAATTGTTAAATTGTTAAATTGTTAAATTGTTAAATTGTTAAATTGATAAATTGTTAAATTGTTAAATTGTTAAATTGTTAAATTGTTAAATTGTTAAATTGTTAAATTGTTAAATTGTTAAATTGTTAAATTGTTAAATTGTTAAATTGTTAAATTGTTAAATTGTTAAATTGTTAAATTGTTAAATTGTTAAATTGTTAAATTGTTAAATTGTTAAATTGTTAAATTGTAAAATTAAATTTTGAATGTTTTGTTTACACCTATTTTTAAAAATTCTTCGTTCAAGATAGATTACATCATCCTCCATTATTACAATCCTTGGAAATGGAGCACATTAACCTTAATTTCCTATCCCGCAATTTCACACTAACGTGATAAATTTGTCAACTTTCCTCCGGCATTCCCCAAACCCCCTTTTCCCACTCCAGGAAACCCTCCTCCGAAAGCAACTCATTTCCGCAACTCGACACCACCATAATGCCACACAAAAGTGCATAATTAAGTTCTTCCCATGACCGGGCAAGAACAAAGTCGTTCCCATCTTGGTGGTGAAACACACTCACAGCACACACAAACTCATTATTTCACCCCAAATACGATGAAGAGCGTGGCTTCGCTCTCATATTCATAACGATTATTACAGTT
Source organism: Culex pipiens pallens (assembly GCF_016801865.2). NCBI lineage: Eukaryota > Metazoa > Arthropoda > Insecta > Diptera > Culicidae > Culex > Culex pipiens. Next base: position 24,094,786 of record NC_068937.1, read on the forward strand.
TAAAACAGTTTTTTTTGTCGAATTTTCGTTCCACTTCTTGCGAGAGGAGGAATCCTTCCTTGATCCCAGCGCTTCTTGGGTGTCACCTCTAATTGAATAATCTTGTTTTATCACGCTCACACACAGCACTTCTCCTTTTTGGCGTTGCCAAAGAGACGATGACGACGGTGACAATGCAAATGTCGCATAAATATATCATGCTTTTGCTGTTGGTGCTTGCAGAAGCGTTGGTTCTGATCCAGCAGAATAAGCACTAAGTTGGCATTAAGAAAGACTTACTACTTTGAACTTTCATGAAGAAGCAAATTTAACTGAAATTTTAACGAAATTTAGATAGTTGTTTAAAGCAGTCCACGCCTCAGCATCGTTGCTTGGATGGCACGTCGACGAAATGAATCAATATTCTTCAACTTCATGAAATGTTTGCTTTGGGGTGGCGATTGATCGAAAGGCAGTTTAAACATTCGCCACATGAGACGGCGTGTTCTATATTTGTCCTGCAGATGACGTTGGTGAGCTGTGGTCGTGATACGAGTTTGAAGTAATTGAATTAAATATCTCGGCGTGGCACAAGCGGTGAGTTCAAACTCTTCGTCTTGCCTTCAACGTCAGATAGTCTTTGCTATGCGGATCGGGTTCAGGAATGGAATGTCTCATCACTGCTGTCCTTTCCGAGGGTAAATATTGACTAGAGGTAGTTGTTGATACTCTTGGTCAGTTAGAAGTAGATTTAAATTTCAATCAAGAGAAAGTTTAATAAATATGTTTGAGACATTTCAAGTTTCACTTATCAACACAGATCGAAGCTCGAAGAGATTATTATTTATATATTTTTTAATCAGATTTTCCATCATATTTTTTATTCAATTAAAAAGAGTCTACAGTCTTTATTAATAGTCTATGTTTCAATGCATCGAAAAAGCACCTTGTCACGCGCAGCGTAACTCGGCGTTTAACTTCAACTTGACTTCTTAACGACTTGACGACTTGACGACTTGACGACTTGACGACTTGACGACTTGACGACTTGACGACTTGACGACTTGACGACTTGACGACTTGACGACTTGACGACTTGACGACTTGACGTCTTGACGACTTGACGACTTGACGACTTGACGACTTGACGACTTGACGACTTGACGACTAGGCGACTTGATGACTTGATGACTTGACGACTTGACGACTTGACGACTTGACGACTTGACGACTTGACGACTTGACGACTAGGCGACTTGGTGACTTGATGACTTGACGACTTGACGACTGGACGACTTGATGACTTGGAGACTTGACGACTTGACGACTTGACGACTAGGCGACTTGGTGACTTGATGACTTGACGACTTGACGACTTGATTACTTGACGACTTGACTACTTGACGACTAGGCGACTTGGTGGCTTGGTGACTTGACGACTTGACGACTTGATGACTTGACGACTTGACGACTTGACGAATTGACGAATTGACGACATGACGACTTGATGGCTTGACGACTTGACGACTTGACAATTTGAGGACCTAAAGTTCAAAATCTTTGACAGCATTCAGCAAGGCAATTCTTGAGGACGAACCTGTTACGCCAATAAGGGACGACTTGATAATTTTGCGACTTGACTTGACGACTTGACGACTTGAAGACTTGGCGACTTAACGACTTGACGACTAGGCGACTTGGTGGCTTGGTGACTTGACGACTTGACGACTTGACGACTTGACGACTTGACGACTTGACGACTTGACGACTTGACGACTTGACGACTTGACAATTTGAGGACTAGTTCAAAATCTTTGACAGCATTCAACAAGGCAATTCTTGGGGACGAACCTGTTACGGTAATAAGGGACGACACCCTCGACTGCTGGTGGTCGGTCACATTCTTATTCAAACACATTATTGCCAATCTGAGGGCGACGACGACGACGACGGTTCTGTTCACATGGATAAGGAATTTCGCTCACGGCTGTGGGTCGGAACCGAGTTTATGGCTATGGATGAATCGAAGGAAGGAAGAATGGACGGCAACCGAAGGCATTCGATAGTTGACATTCGCCAAATAGTCTATGGTTGGCAGTAGATAGGGAGGATTTTGTTAAGAAAGGGCACATAAACTATGATTGAGCGCCAGGCCCTCGGGTGAGGTGGAAGAATAGCCAAATATGTTTGAAGTAAGTTGTTTTATTAGGTTTTTGTACCTTTTTGAATTTTAAAAAATATTTCTACTAAAATCTATTCTAATTTGGGCAACCTTATTTCAACGTTCAGTTCAACCTTAATAAAAATATAAAAGTAAAAATTTCCATTATTTTAGAATTTAAGGGTAGATTTAAATATTTAGTTTATTTACAATAGTTTTACAATTTGCCATAGAATATTTTCTGATCAACTAAGAAAATTTACGGTTTCATGGCAGCTGTCCATACAAAAATGGTTTGTAAATATTCGAAAATCTGTATTTATCTTGGGTCAGCTAATTGTTGGTTGTGAGGAGAAAAGTTCCAAAAAATACATTACAATTAGCAACGCACATGGAGGATGCAAAACAGAGGCGTGCTTAACTGAAGCACAGAGCTTATGGAATTTTGGCTATATGGTTCCTGTATTTAAAAAAAAGCCATTTTTTCTCTAAAAAACACAAAATAATTGTTATTACAATATGGGTATCAAATGATCGGGGTTTTATTTTCATACATTTCGAATTTTATAACAACATGTTTTGAAAATACTCAAAATTTTCACAAAACTACTTCGAAGAAATACTGAAAATTTCAGTTTTTTACAACATGAGTATCAAATGATCGGGACTTTGTCATACACTTCGAAAAATATAACACATTTTTTTTTAATACTCAAAATTTTCAGAAAACTACGTATTTTCGAAAAAATACCCAAAATTAGAGTTTTTTACGATATAGGTATCAAATGATCGGAATTTTTTCATACATTTCGAATGTAATGACAACATTTTTTAAATACTCAAAAATTTCACAAAACTACGAATTTTCGAAAAAATTCTCAAATTATCAGTTTCTCACAATATGGGATTTTTTCATACATTTCGAATGTAAAAACCCATATTGTAAAAAACAGAAATTTGAGTATTTTTTCGAAAATACGTAGGTTTGTGAAAATGTTGAGTATTTAAAAAAAAGTTGCTATTACTTTCGAAATATATAAATAAATATATTGTAAAAAACTGAAATTTAAGTATTTTTTCGAAAAAAACGTAGTTTTGTGAAATTTTTTAATATTTTCAAAAAAAAATGTTGTTATAACATTTGAAATGTATGAAAAAATCAGATCGTTTGACACCTTTATTGTAAACACTGAAATTTTGAGTATTTTTTCTAAAGTACGTAGTTTTGTGGAAATTTTGAGTATTTTCAATAAAAATGGTATTACTTTCGAAATGTATGAACAAATTCCGATCATTTGATACCGTCATCTGGGGCGAATCGGGACACATGGGGCGAATTGGGACAGCAGTTTTAACCATGTTGGAGCACAATATTTTGATTTTTCTGATTGGTTTCGGTTAGAACAGACTCAGACCAACAAAATGTGTACATCCGTTTCCAAATTTAAAAGCTTTAAGTGCTCTGAAAACTGCTGTCCCTATTCAGACTGTAGTCCCGATTCGCCCCAGATGACGGTACCCATACTGCAATAACAATAATTTTGATTATTTTTTCGAGAAACATGGCATTTTCAAAAACCAGGATAAATTAGTATTTTTGTGAAAATTTTCTTGTCATTTTAAGTGCAATGGATAGCTGACATCATCCCGATTCCAAACCACAATAATTTTTCAATGTTTGCATGATTTTTCATACGATTATAGCCAATGTCTCCTTTATATCCAAAATGCCATAAGCTCTGCACATGTGCTTTAGTTAAGTATGGGCCGAGCTTAACCGAGGCAGCTGTTCGAATCAAAACCGAGGCAGCGCGAAACCGGGGCATGACTGTACACATTACCAGGGATGCCACATGGTTTTTTGAAAAGTCTGTGAAAAAGTCTGTGTATTTTTCTTCATTTGAAGACTAACGAAATAAGTTGCGGTTGATATTTTAACAAAATATTAATTTAAAGAAGTTTATAAAAAGTCTGTGCACCTCAAAAATGTCTGGCACAACCCCAAATATCTGTGAAACACAGACAAATCTGTGCATCTGGCATCATTGCACACTACGTATGAATTCACAAAACTTGTTATTTTTTAATTTTTCTTTTTTCAATTTTCTAAGGAAGATTAATTATTTTTCAAAAATATTGAATATGTTCTCTAACAAAATTCTTATCTAACTTAATCATTTTTTAAAGTAAAACATATTTTGTAATTCAAAAAGATTTTTTTTATTTGTCAATTTTATGACATGCATTGAATTTATTATTGTACCCATTTGAGGGTTGATTTCAGGTTAAAAAAATAAAGAGCAGAAAGAGCAGTTTGAAAAAAAAGCAATTTTCCTTATTAAAATTCGTAGCAATTCACAATATTTCTGATTTTCAAAGTGCAAAATCAAAATTGTTAAGAATTTCCTTAGCCATTTAAAAAAAAAGTTTTACAGAAATGGAAAATATTTCGAAAAAAAAATACTGACATGTAAAATACACATTTCTGGAGTTTTTAAAAGGTCCAATTAACAAAATTTTCAGTTTTGCTTTATTCAAAAACAATCAAAAAGCAAGGTTTCCAGGTTTTATCAAAAATGCATACTTTTGTGTGTTTTTTTTTTTCATCTTTTCTTCTTTGTGGATCAAAAATTTGGCTACCAAAAACATATGTCAAAAATGTAAAAATACGGTTATAATTTTCTTTGAAACATAAAATCAACTTTAAGAATGAGAATTTAACTTCTTTTCTGAGTTTACCTCCTCATCAAACAAGAAATACTTTTGCCAAAATCCAGATGCCAAAATTTTGGAGGAAAAACGGTGCATTTTTTTCAATTGTTGATTTTAATGTAAAATTTGAAAACAGTATAAGAAAAAAATCAAATGTATTTAAAAAAAAAGTTTCATTAAAAATTAAAAATGACTTGAAAGTCGATATGCAAATTGTGCGTTTGATTTTTATTAATCAACCATTATAGTTATGATATTTCTCTTCAAAAACTATTTAAAAAATCATTAATACAACGTTTTAATCTTTGTTTTCGATTCACGTTTTATATTGTGTTGGTTTGAAATTAATAACGGTCTCTTCATATTATTTTTTTCCGGCAACCGTGGTGTAGGGGTAAGCGTGATTGCCTCTCACCCAGTCAGCCCGGGTTCGATCCCAGACGAGCTTTGTCTGATCACGCCTTCCGCCGGACGGGAAGTCAATGTTTGGCCAAAGTCTAACCTAAAGGATTAGGTCGTTAGCTCAGTCCAGGTGTAGGAGTCGTCTCCCTGGGTCCTGTCTCGGTGGAGTCGCTGGTAGGCAGTTGGACTAACAATCCAAAGGTCGCCAGTTCAAATCCCGGGGTGGATGGAAGCTTAGGTGTAAAAAGAGGTTTGCAATTGCCTCAACAATCAAGCCTTCGGACACCTTGTTTCGAGTAGGAAGGTCGCAATCGAAAACGCCAAGGCAATGCTGTAGCGCGAATAATTTATTTTATAATTTTTTAATTTTAATTTGCATACTATTTTCATTGAATTAGAGAAAACTATTTCTTAAAGCAATGTCGAAAAAAGACATAATATGTATTTCCACGGCAAAACTTCTCTTCGCAGACAGTACGAAAAATGCTCATCCTTTCTCGCAACTCGTTAGAGTTGGAGAAACTTTCTTCAGAAAAGTGTTTCCTTCACGGCCCAACCACAGACCACACATGTGCGCGGCACAATTCAAATTTGTTTCAAGTACTTTTCACAGGCATTAAAGAAAAATGAAAATTGATTTATTGTGTGTATCATTTTAATGCAAGAATTTTCTCTCATTCTCGGTTTGCAGCACGAACAGTGTTGGCAAACTTTCCGGGAGCTCTGCAATTCTGCGTGAGTTTTAAATTGAAAATGGAAAACAACTGAACGAATAGGAACGAATAAGGATGGCTTTTGTTGAGGGAGAATAAAAAAACTGTAATAGGGAAAGTTTTGATTGAGGTTTCCTCGTGCTTTGTCTGGCGCGTTATCAGTTACTGCTGTGGACATTCTCTATGGCTTTGGTGACAGTGACAATGCAGTTGATACCTATCGTGTCATTTTTTTAGAGCAAGGCAGTTTGAATTTTGAAGCAAAAATAAATTTAGATATAAAAATAATTCTAAAAATATTTCCTTGAACACAACTTTCACAAACATACAAAAGTAAGCTCCTTCAAAGGAAAGTTGACGCAAAGTTAAAGGAAAGCTTCCCGTTTTGGCTGCGAACGCGAGGTTATTTAAACTTTTGATATTCTGGTACATGAGACGGGAGCGACTTTTGATCAGCTTTGCTTCTTGTTTCTGTGCTTCGTGTGTTGTTGAGCATTTTTTTCCGCGAGCATCTTTCCAACTTGTTAACGATATGTGCAAAAGTTAGTATACAGGGAATGCTACGCTGGCAGAACATACATTTGGAAACTAATCAGGAACTGACGAAGACAGTGGAATTTTCTTTTTTTATCGAGATATGAATGGCATTGCAGATAACTCTTGTTCTTGATTTAAGTTTTGTTGAGATATTTTTTTGATGTTCAATATGCAAATTCTAGAGTTTTTTTTTATTAGGTCCTATGAACATATGAAAGACAATAGTTTATTGGTCCTTTTCAAAAAAACTCTGGAATTGCACATAAAATAAAGTAATTCGAAAACGCATTAAAAATTTCAATTTCTCAATTTCAATTCTTTGCTCTGCAGATTTCAGCAGATTCGACTTTCAAAGTAATAAATTTAAATTGTAGAGAATTTTCTCAGATGTTCGAAAAAGAAAAAATAAATTGGCATAGAAGGACACCATTTATAAAAAAAAAACAGTTTATCTTTGTCTCAAATCAATACTCTAGTAATAACTTGAGAACAAATTATTCTTTAAACGCTCAGTTTTGATTGTCGAGTACGCAAATTGAAGACAATGATTAACTGTATTTTTTTTAGAATTTTGGCAAAAATCTATTCTGTTTTATTTAGATTCAGTATTTTGTCTGTTTTCATGAGGCCAATGCAAATTCTGTAAGTATCAAGTTCTTGTCTACGCCACCCTTTCAAGATTTCCTTTCAAAAAATCAGGGGACAAAAATTACCTGCTGCCAAAAATTAAAATTTTCAGTGAAAAAGTTGTACAAATCGATTGGAAACTCGTGTTTTTAATAAAATTATACACTTAGGGGCTTTTAACAAAGTAAGAAAATTAGTACCAAAAATAGCAAACAAATATTTCCAAAAACGACGAGAATCTATAAAAGTACTAAGGCAACATAAAATTAAATTTCAAAATCCAAAATGCATCTGAAAGGGCTTTCAACCTTCATTTTAGAAAGGGTCTAAATGGATGAAAATAAACATGTTTATATATGGTTCTATTGTAAAATTGACTCAGAAACACGAATTTGATAAAATTATCACCAAAAAGCTGGATTTAAAGGGTCCCCCGAGCAAAAATTTACACTCAAAAAATTCACTAAAAGAAAAAGTGTCTATTTTATATGTTAAACTGCCAAAACGTGCTCAGTCTCAGATCGTAGTGCCAGATGACAGATGGAATACTTTTTTATTTGAGTTTGGAAATTGTGCTATTTTTCACTAAAATGCCAATAACCCCCTTCAGGTTTAACCGATAGCAAGATGTAAATTAGTAAGATACGGCGGGTTTTCCAGCTGTCATTATATTTAGTTAGCACAACACCCGGATTTTATATGGAGATTTTCAGAAAAGTGAAAATTTGAAAAATTTCTGTAGGGTTGTTAAGCATGCCAAACTGAACCAAAAAACCAAAGCTGAATTTATTTTTCTGAAAAAAAATTTTTGTTTTAAAAGCGTATTTCGGTTCAGTTGACATGTTTAACAAATCTACAAAAAAAATCCGGTGAAATTTGCCCGGCAAATGGTCTAATTTTAAGTTTTCTGAAAACTTTCATATAATAATAATATAATAATCGTGCTAACTATTTTGACAGCTGGGAAATCCCGCCTTGCCTTATTTAATATACATACCTTGAACCAATTAGATTTTACAGCGTGACGTCACGAGCGCACACGCACACACATTTTTACTTAGACACACGTGCAAAAAATGTAAACAGTGCAGCCGAACTGTCAAATTTCTAACCTAAAAATCGAGTCGGCGTAAAACCTAATAGAGCTTTATGACGTTTCGCGTACGCACACTAGCGCACCATTTGATTTTGATGGCTGACTAAATTTAGCGGTTGTCCACGCTCCATACAAAAAAGATTTTATTTTTATGGAAATTGTCCACGATGGGGGGGGAGGGGGGTTGAGATTTCAAAAAAAAAGTGTGCACGTGGTTTGTGGATGGTCCCTAAGGGCTTTAAGTTTTTTTTTTCCTTTTTATATGCAAACGCTTAGATTTAATAACAAAGAGATTAATATATAAAATGATTATTCAAATGTTATTTTTATATGGTAATTGAAAATCAAGTTTTAACTGCATTGAAGGGAATCACAAATTTGGCAAAATGATTTGACCGATTCTTAGCGAAGCTACACCAAAATGTAAGTTTTTTTTAAAATTTTCAATGTGATTTTTTAAATGAAAGGTTTCATTTTTACTATGATCCATTAATTGGAATGTGCTTTGAATGCGTTTTCTTACTTTAAAAGCCAAAAATATTGACCAAATAAGGTGTACAAGCCATTGAACGGGAGAGGAGTTTTTTTTTTTTTCATAAATCTACTCCTTCCGTTGTCCCGTCACGGAAAGAAATGGCTGGCAAAAACTCAAATTTCAACCAATTCGTTCAGTTCAAGGAGCAAAAGATCCGTTTTTCAATTTTTTAAAATGTGTAGAAGAAAAGTGTTAAACAATCCAAACTGCGATTGTTTTGGTGTGCTTTTCAAAAGTCCAATTTTGCGATGTTGTCCCGTCACGCTTCATTTTCATTTCAGTTTCAATATTGTTCATTCTACATGACATTTCTATGTAGGAAAATCAATTATCTTTCCAAATATGTAAAAACATTTCGTGGTATCTTCTTTTAAGGTGCCACTTTACCCGAAACGCTGAAAATAATTGGGATTTTTTTGAAAAGTAGCCGAAATGAAAGAAACCTAAAATATTCAAATTTGTGCTCAAGACGAATTGGGTACCAAGAATCAGACAAGAATACAAGTTCAATTTAAGTTGAATATTCAGAAGAAATATACACTTTTTCGTCGCATATCCGTAATTCATCCAATAAGAGATGAGACAAATTGAAATCTTTCACAATATGTGTAGGATTTTCGTCCTTCAAAATAATGTAAACAATATAAATATATTGACCGGGTAATAATAACCCGAAACAGAATATCCCTTACTGAAGCGTGTACTTGGTTTTTGACAGCGCATGAAAAGAGGCGCGTGTTTATGTATACGCTGTGGACAGTGGAGAGTGAACGATTGGCGCGGAAGTGGGAGTGTGATTGAATTGTGCTGGAACCGGTTGGCGGAATCCGGAGCAGGACACGACGGAAGCGGACATGAGGTCAGTGGGTGGTTGGGAGGTTAATGATCGGCAGCGATGGTGCTGCGTCCGGAACGTCGTGTCTCAAGGAGTCCCGGTTGCGACTCTACAATATGTTAACTCCTTAGACCTTCCCAAAAACCATCCTATTCCAAGCGAAACTAACTTGAGGATACCGTGGAGAATTTCCCTTTTCCTCTTAAAAAAAGGTGGAGCATCTACAATTCCCGTCTTACAAATTCCCAATGTGCGGTAAAGATAGAAGCGGCCAGCAATGGATGAATTGATATGGTGAGAATCTTCTCTCCATTTTTAATTCCTAGGTGGTGTAGAATCTTCACTCCGGTCAACACGTCCGCTCCGTCTGACATTTACTCTCTCGCTCCTGTCAGTTCGTTCGTTTGACGTGTCTCTCCGCAAACACGCTGAACTTGGTTTACTCATTTTACGTGTAGGTGCTTGCTAGGAAACTTTGATAATCTTTGATGCGTTGAAATTTCCAATCAAACAATAAAACAACACCCCCTCTTTTTTCTACTATATCATTCAATTAATTTATTATCCTTTTTTTTTCTTTGTATACTGATTAGACTCAATTTAAAACCATTCTGCTTTGTATTATTGTTTTGTTGTGTTGTGTGTTTCTCCCCTTTTTTAATATTTCTCTTCCTTCGAGAAAAGCTTGCTCTGTTTTGTGTTGTCCCATTACAAATAATTTGTAGTTCCATGCACAATTCTCCCCCCAACTTCTTCAGTACAAATTCAGCGCCATATTGACCATCCCCGCCGACGCCGCCCCATGATGATGATTCAGATGGTGGTGATGCTGCACCGGACTCTTGCACAGCCCCGCCAGGGGCTGACTCACCACGACCGGCTCTTCCTGCAACACTGCCGGCAAGCTGTTGAGATGGTGATGGTGATTGTGAGTGTAGTGTTGTTGTGGTTGAGTCAGCAACTGCTGCTGCTGCTGGGGCACATTGTTGTTGTACAAGTAGTGATTGTTGTTGGTGGCGGGTGCCAGCATCGTGTTCAGCACGTGGTGTTCGTGCATCAGCGTCGTCAGGCTGGGAAACGAGCTGGACTGGTTGAGGAGGTCGTCCGCGTTGAAGGAGAAGGTGGCGCGGTCCGCGTTGGGGGTGCTCGTGATTGGGGGGTGGGGGTTGGGTGGGGCCACTTCGTCGTGATCGCCGTCCAGCAGGTTCACCGTGAGGTTCAGCTTCTCGTACTCTTCCGCGAGCGAGGACAGCTTGAGGCGGTACTTGCCGTGGTTGAGCCGCAGCACGTCCGCCACGTTGTGGTCGATGTACTCGACGGTGGAGTTCTGCTCGTCGTTTGTGATGAGGCGCGGGATCAACGCCCGTACAAAGTCCACAAAGTTGCTGATCTCCTTCAGCATGATCCGGCCCTTGTCCTTTTCGGTGAACCGCTGCAGCAGGTCGAACAAATGCTTGTACAAGTACGTCGACTTTTCCTCCTTGTCCTTGCGGGCTGCGCCCGCCTCGCCGCCCTCCCCCCGTTCCCCCTCGGCCGAGTTGTGACTCGGGTACTTTTGCAGGTGCCTCTGCATTCGCTTGCCGAGGTAGATCTTGTTGCAGGTCGCACACCGGTACTGCAGCGGAACGGTCATTTTCCTCTTCTGAACCTGCTCGACCTTCTGCTGCTCCTCCACCGAGTTCAGCGCCGCCGAAAAATTAGGCAACTTTTCCGCCGTCTCCGGATCCGGCAGCAGCGGCGGAGGCAGTGGCGGTGGCGGTGGAGGCGGATCCAGCGGAGCCGAAGGCTCCAACCCCTTCTGCTTCATGTTCTGGAAGAAGTTGTTCGCGTAGCGAGGCGGTTTGCTCAACCTCCCCGAGCGCGTCACCATCACCGGGACGGACGGGTCGAGCGGCTCCGCCGCGGGCACCGCGGAAGCACCTTCCTGCTCCACTCCGCCGTTGTTCTCAGCTGAAGCCTTTGGCTTGCGGCCGCGCTTTTTAGGTTTGCGGCCACCGCGGTGAGGCTGCAGGGTTAGCGTTGCCGTCGTGGACCGGTCGACGCCGGCCAGCGCCAGGTTCAGCGACTTGGGGTTCAGGATGCTGTAGATGACGTTCCGGCTCGTGACCGGGTTCTGGTAGATGACGGTTTTGCCGCGGTCCGGGGAGGTGCTGGAATAGATAGGGAGGGAAAGCCATCAGTACGTGTTCACATGTCTCAAATCCCAAACATTCGTAGAATCGTAGTAGCCATGGGTTTTCAATATTATGACAGTTGATCTAATATCTCTATATATATCAAAAATTTCGACGGTTTTGTTCGAACGCGAATCAGTTCAATACGGAGCGTCGGATCGAGGTGCTTTTTATTGCGTTGGGTTCGTATAAGCCCAAGGAAGGTTCTTACACCAAAAAGTTCCAATTTGGCCACTCTGGAAACGATTCCGGAAAATCTGCAGATTGTATGGGAAAAGCTACGTAAAATCAAATTTTGATCACAGGAGGCTGAATTAGCAAACAAGCAAGAAACGTCAGGTAACCATAAAAGGCAGGACGAAGTTTGTCGGGTAAGGCTTGTTTAATCTAATTCTATCAACCACATGAATCGGTGGGTGAGATTCCACACTCTTAGCTAAAGTTTGAACCACGATGAGAAAAAGAGATGTCTCCGTAATACCTTACATAACAGTTCCGGACCTACCGAAAGCCGATGACATACCTCTTAACAACAATGGAATTTCGGCTTCGATCTGCCATCAACATGATGGAAATTAATGGCTCCAGAGATCGAGGAAGGATTATGTCGCTAAAGTCCAACGAAGCAATGGTTCGTAAACCAAGAAAATACTGAGCCTGTTTACAATTGGTTCACAATAGGATATTACGACATTGACATTGGTAGACCACATCATCAAACTCTCGAACCCAACGAAAAGTGCTAACGGCTTAAACGATGGACAGAAGTTCATCGAAAGAAGAGTATATGAAAGTTCCAAAGCTGGATTCTGACCCAACATTCCACGTATTCGAAGGTTATAATTTCAGTGGACATTACGTAAACATACTAAAAATTCAGTGTTAATATAATTCTATGAGGAATAACCTTTTTCGCAAAGGTGCTCAGCAATGGCAAAAACCAGAATTAACAGACATAACAACCAGAATGGCGTTCGATAACATTGCAATAATACAGGCATTTCCGGTACTTGAAGCTTACATCTGTGTTTGAGAAGGGCACAGTTTTTGCCTTCCTCACCTTACTGAGGAAAGGTTATAAAATCACTCGAAAAACGAAATTCTAAGTTTGACTTCCTAGACCCACCTTCATGTATACATATCGACTCAGAATCAAATTCTGAGCAAATGTCTGTGTGTGGTGGGATGTTGATCAAAAAAATTTGCACTGGATTATCTCAGATATTTCGATAGAAATGGTCTTCCGGTCCGTCATGCGACCCGTCGTTAGTTAGATAATTGAAAGACCTTTCAAATGAGCCCAAAACATCAAAGATCTGATAATCCTATCAAAAGTTATTAGCTTTTATACACTTTCTGGAGATCGGAGTACAGATATTTCTATAAAAGCAATATCCGAATCGATTTTTCCATCGTTTGTTGGATCAGTAAAAGGCCTTTCTAATGATACTCTAAGATTGCAAATATGCTAACTTTATCATTTGTAGATTGAACAGTTTTATTTTACCAAAACCAAAACTATGTTATTATGAGGAAGGAATCAACCACTCTACGGTGGATTAAGTAACGTTTTTTGCTCGAAAATCACGTTTTAGACGAGTTTTGACGCTGTATCTTTTTTCAGGAGCAAGTTAGCACCATACTCTCTTCGGGAAAGTTGTAGAGGGAAAGTCCAGAGCATCCGAATATGAATCCGGTTTTAGTACAGCGTAATACGTGGATTTTTTTAAATATAAAAATTCAAAAAAATGGTTTTCCCCATACAAATCGCTTTGCGCAAAGTGGGGACTTAACCAATCGTTCTTAAACTTTGGGGAGTTGTTTAGGACCCCAAAAGGAACTGAAAAATTGCTGTGCTGGAAAATCGATTTTGTTATTACACCCTAATGGGACATTTATACGAACATGGGCAGTTAAGTGCTTAAAACTTTTGATAGAGAATTTGCAGCAAAGCTAAAAGACACATGTCGCCACCTATGAACAAATAGCGTAAACCTATGATTTTTTGAAAAAAAATGTGTTTTTTCCTTTATAATCAACATTTTTATAAAACTTATGCCGGATTCGGATGAGAAAAATTATTTCCAACAATTTGGTGTACAATTTTCCATTATTGGTTTGATTTTTACTATGAGAAAACTGTAAATTTCGTAAATTTACAAAAAGATAGTAATTTGGACTATTTGGCAAGAATGTCTGTCAAAAATCAATAAAAATTGTTGAATATCAACATCGTTAACACATCTGTTATAAACTATTGAGGTTTTGCAGCGCGACTGTGTTTCAAATGTAGGTGGCGCCAAAATGAGGTTACTTGCCAAAAATCGCATTCCTTTCTGCTGGATTGAAGAACAAAATCGCTTATTTCTCATGATTCCCTGCATCAATCATAATGAAACTGGTTGCAAAAGACGAGAAAAAATTTTTGCTTTAAAATAATGAACATCAATTTTTGGGCGCGCAAAAATTTGTGACCTTTTTCTTTAAAAAACATGATTTGGAACACGAAAAAATGAGTTCCGCCGTATATATCAATGAAATAAACAGTTCTATAGTTGTTAACAGATGTGTTAACGTATATTCAACAATTTGTATTAATTTTTAACAGACTTTCTTGCTAAATAGTCCAAATTACTATCATTTTCTAAATTTACAGTTTTCTCATTGAGGTTTTGCAGCGCGACTGCGTTTCAAATGTAGGTGGCGCCAAAATGAGGTTACTTGCCTAAAGTCGTATGCCTTTCTGTCGATTAAAGAACAAAATCGCTTATTTCTCATGATTCCCTGCATCAATCTTCATGAAACTGGTTGCAAAAGACGAGAAAAATTTTTTGCTTTAAAATAATGAACATCAACTTTTGGGCGCGCAAAAATTTGTGACCTTTTTCTTTAAAAAACATGTTTTGGAACACGAAAAAATGAGTTTCCCCGTATATATCAATGAAATAAACAGTTATATAGTTGATAACAGATGTGTTAACGTATATTCAACAATTTGTATTGATTTTTGACAGACTTTCTTGCCAAATAGTCCAAATTACTATCTTTTTCTAAATCTACAGTTTTCTCATAGTAAAATCAAACAAATATTGGAAAATTATACACCAAACTGTTGGAAATAATTTTTCTCATCCGAATCCGGCATAAGTTTTGTAAAAATGTTGATTATGAAGGAAAAAACACATTTTTTCAAAAATCATAGGTTTACGCTATTTGTTCATAGGTGGCGACATGTGTCTTTTAGCTTTGCAGCAAATTCTCTATAGAAAAATCAACAAATATTGGAAAAATGTACACCAAATTGTTGGAAATAATTTTTCTCATCTGAATCCGGCATAAGTTTTATAAAAATGTTGATTATGAAGGAAAAAACACATTTTTTCAAAAAATCATAGGTTTACGCTATTTGTTCATAGGTGGCGACATGTGTCTTTTAGCTTTGCTGCAAATCCTCTATAAAACTGTTGATTTCATTGATATATACCGGGTAAACAAATTTTTTCGTGTTCCAAAACATGTTTTTTAAAGAAAAAGGTCACAAATTTTTGCGCGCCCAAAAAATGATGTTCATTATTTTAAAGCAAAAAAATGTTCTCGTCTTTTGCAACCAGTTTCATTAAGATTGATGCAGGGAGTCATGAGAAATAAGCGATTTTGTTCTTCAATCCAGCAGAATGAGGTTTTGCAGCGCGCCTGTGTTTCAAATGTACACCCAAACGAAAAATATATCTCAAAATCTGCAACAGTGGATTTGCTGCAGAAAATGTTATATTTTATTACATTTTTTGCAGCAAGCCCATGAATCATTTTTGCCCGCGTGTAAACACGTCAGCGATCTGCAGTTCTCACCAACACATAGAATGCTGGCGCGTCCCCGAGCAACACTCTAGAGAGAACATTATGTTCTCGCGCTGTCCCTCACCATTCATCAAGCGTTCATGGCGCGGTGGTAGCGTGTCGGATCAGCAACCCAGAAGTTGATGGTTCAATCCTCGTTCTGTTAAGATTTTTTTTCTGCAATACAAACAATCTGCCGTCGGTAATGTCGATAATTGTCGGTAACGGGCAAAAATGGCATACCCCTATATCGCAAAAAATGCATGAGGACAGATTTCATGCAGATTCTGATATACTTTCATGCCGCCATGTATCACAATCATGCGACCGCCGGTTGGGTGTAGGTGGCGCCAAAATGAGGTTACTTGCCAAAAATCGTATTCCTTTCGTATATGTGTTAAAAACTTCATACCTTTTTTCGACGCTTACGTTTAAAAAATCATTTTCACATTGACACTGAAATTTCTTTTTTCTTGAAAATGTTAGTTTTTAGTAGGAAAAATCACTTTAAAAATAATACAAAAACTACAGCTGCAATTGTATTTTCATCAAACTTCGCCACTCTTTCAAGCTGGCACAAACACCAACACATTTGCAGTGTTGCCAAACAATAACACATTATTTTTCTTGTTTTTCTATGACTCTTAAATCTTTTCCTTCCATGCAACCCAAGTTTGCCACGAATCTGGCAACTCATGCGTCATTTTCAACTTGAAAACTGATTAGACCCTTTGTAAAATTGGTTGACAGTTCAGCAGTGTCAACATTGTGAAAATCGTCGTGGCGTGTTTTTTTTTTTTTTTTTGATTTCTGGTGAGTTAAAAAAAGTTAATTTTGCAGCAAATATTAAAATTTTATAAATCTTTTGTTTCAGAACCCGAAGAAAGCCCTCTGGATTTGGAAATAACAAAAAACAACCAGTGACTGCCAGATCACATGACGACATCGGCGCTTTGGAGGGGAACGCGACGTTCCTCGAGAACAATCCGCCGGGAGGCGGTCCGGGAACCTCAACACCACGAGAACAAGCAACATGAGTGCTGCACCGGGGTTGAACCTGACGTTCCTCGAGACTAACCCGCCCGGATGCGGTCCCAGAACCTACATCTCCAGCAGAATCAGAATCAACTTCGTAAAGCCGATGATTTCGCGAAAAAAAAATACTTTACGGGACAATTTTGCGTAGAAGTGCAACGATTGGGCAGACTTGATATTGTTTTTAATGGGTTTGCGATTTTGTGTCTTTTTCTTTAAGTATACGTTGAACTAAACATAAAAATGTCAAAAACTCAAAATCGTCAAAAACTACATGTAAAAATTATGAAAGTATGCTCCCAAGCACTTATAAAATAATTAAATTTTGTACAGCATATTCAATCTTTTCTTGAACATGGGTATCAAGGTGTTATTTTCAAACAAGTGGTTAGAACGATTTTCATTGTTTTAAGTGCTGCGGCTGTGTCCGATTTTAGCTGCTCAAAAAGATCGGAATCCTTCAACCCTCATAAATATGGACCTTTTGAATTGATTTTCTGAAAATTCGCTTTTATAGTATCTGGGTATATTTCCATGCTCTTTTTGTAATTTATATTAAATTGCATATAAATCTAGTCATTTTTGTCCCTTTTTACCTGATAAAACTACGCTGCTTGATTTTGGATAAAAATATAGCGTTTATTATTTCCAAAATAACGGTCATTTTCGCAATTCGCAATTTTCAGTGTAAGAACGGGCCTTGACCGATCTTATGCACTAGGTTCCCGACGAACACGCACTGCCCTTACACCTACATCTTACCCTTGCTCTGAGTCAGTACGAGCAACACGCTAGAACACGCTTTGAGTGTTCGTGCCAGGCATGCACACCTTCTTTTCCGGTTACGCATTTTAACTCGGCCGGGGGTGGTACATTACGTAGGGTTTGATGTAAGTATAAGCGCCTAACCATTTATAGTGTGCCTATCAACGTTCATTAAAGCAAAAACTGTTTTATTTTTAGTTTGAATTCAAAAACTAGTTGTAATTTTACTGTGTACTGTTTTCTCCTGAAATCTTTCCTAGTGTTGAGTCGTGTTTATCTGTTGCTATTTTTTCTGTCGCGGTGTTTTGTTATAATGTTTTGAACCTAAGCATGTTATTCAAAAGTTTACCAAAAGTACAATAATGTTGTGTGTGACTTTGGTTATTCGATATATTGAGTAAGGACTCAAACCTTACTTGTTTGAAAAAAAAGGTGAAGATTGAAAACAATAGACAGTAAAAGAGAATTTATTTTATAAAAATCAAGTATCAATTGTAAGAGAATGATGAGCGTATTTAAAGAATAAAAATGAGAAGCTAGATGTATTAGATGTAAAATTAGACAATAGTTAATAAATAGAGATACAAAACAAGCTTAGATTATAGTAATGATAATTTATAGGACAGATAAAAAATTATTCAAATAAATAAATTCGCAATAAATAAAAAAAATATTGATAAATAGACTTGATATTACTAGTACATTAAGGAAAAATATATTTTTATGGAAAAAACAAAGTTTGTTACAGCAGTATCAATTGGTAAAAAAGAGTGGAAAAGCTTTGAGAGATAAGAGAATCAAAAGTTAGTAAAATCAAAATCAAATGATGGATATTAAATAGAAGAATCAGTGAAGAAGTGAGAATCAGTAGAGCAAAATAGAAATAGGAGATAGGTGGTAGCTGAGAATGATGAGTTACCTGCGATGCTCAGGTACATCCACAGCAGTTGACTCAACATACTGCGAATCAAAACAATACCGTCTACAATCACAAATTACTTACCTTTCCCACATTGTCGCGCCCCTTTCTTTTAGCCGTCTCGACTCTGACCCGCGGTGGTCAAAGGTTTATGATCCGTTTCCACAGGCCACCAGCTAGGTCATCATGAAAACCAAGCCAACGTGGAGGTAAGAAAATAGGACACTCGCAAGGAACCAGAGCTATACTGTACTGATCAAGATAATTCGGATGATCTAACAGAACTACGGATGTAGTTAGTTACGCTCCTTCCAGGATGTTCCTTACGTGGACGTCAACCGAAGAGCACGCAACAAGGTCAGTGCCATTGCATGCTCTTAGGTATCAATCCTTGCCCTGCCCAAAATAACGGTCATTTTGAATACAAATTTAAAAACTGTCTCAGTTTTCACAGGCCCTTTGCCATTCGAAATTATGGCTTTTATGCACATTTTGTATGTAGTGGTGCTAAATGGTTTAATGGAGTGAATTAAAAATGATTTTAAAAATAGATTAAATAACAGAGGTTCATATTATTTTATATTGAAATGTTTAGGAAGAGTTTTTCTTTCTAATGAACATAGAAACTTGATGATTTAATTGAAAATTACTGAGAAATTCTTAAATAAATCAAGAGTCGCGGCTTAATAGGCTGAGAATAGGTATATTTCCCCTACACTATTGAAGGAGAATTGAAAACCACCCAATAAGCAATAAATGATATTTTGTTTACTTGTTTACTAAGTCTTCAAGATTTAGTCCGTTGGCCATCACAGGAAACAATTGATTCACACACGGCTGCTAGGTTTAGGAAGCTTTATTAATGCTCCTCCTATCGCAGATCGTTTGGAAATTCTCACGGAAAAGCCAGGAACAAAGGATGTCATTTAGTATAAAATGTATAGTTCATATCTCGAGTTTTTTTTGAAAAGGTCCTAAAAACAAAATTTTTAATTTTTGCTTTTTGGGTGTTTTTAGAACCGCCTTGAGTCAGGGGTATTCAAAAACACCCAAAAAGCAAAAAGTGAAAATTTTGTTTATAGGACCTTTTCAAAAAAAACTCGAGATATAAACATCACTACACTGCTAAAGAGCTGATTGGAATTACATTATCATTTCTTAATTTCCCTATAACAATATTGTTATAGCTGATCACCGGTTTGCTATAGAAGATATCAGAAGTATATCAGAAGGAGGCGATCGGATTCGGCAAGCAAGAAAAAAACAGCTAAGTTCGCCAGCAGTTAATTTAACACGCGCTTTTAGCTTCTGCGAGAATCGAAGTAGACCGCTTGAACGGAGTCTTGCATCAAAAATGCGTATACCGATTTCAGCTTCTCAGTAAAAAGTCGCAGGACGCTGAAACTGTCGTTTACTCAATTATGACAGAATCTATACAATAATGTTAATCCTGTTCACAGCCTACTCCGGTGGAATCGCTGGCCAATCCAAAGGTCGTCAGTTCGAACCCTGGAGTGGAAGGTTCCTTGTAGTAGAAAGAGGTTTGGGTGATCTCTTCATTCAAGCCATCGGACTCCAAAGTTGGAGCAGAAACTTGGAAAAGAGACCACAAAAGACTTCGTCAGTTCGTCTGCCCCTTTTTGCATGCTAAGTACTTAAAGTTCACATCCGTGTTAGGGAAGCGCTTTTTCGATCCTTAAATGTTAGAGTAGCCTGTAGTGAATTTTGCAATACTCACTTCAGCAACGAGATATGCCCAAACACCTCCTTGTCCATGACCAAATCCGCCACGACCTTCAGCTCCACCGGACTGCTCGGACTGGTCGGCGCGACGACCGCCCCCTCCTCCGACCCCCTAATCTCCTGCACTTCCGGCAGCTGCTGCTCCTCCCTGCTAACCTCCTTCGCCGCCGCCGCCACAACCGTCCCCAAACTGGTCCCATTCAGTCCGTTCTTCTTCGGCGGCGGCGGCACCACCACCACTTCCGGCACCTTTTCCGTAAAGATCGCTTCCTGCGCGGCCTTCTCCTTGATGCCGGAAAAGTTGAGGGTGCTTTCCTCCTCCTTCCTCCTCGCTTTCGGGACCACCTTCGTCACGATCCGCCCGTTCGGCGGTTCCAGCTTCGCTTCCAGCGTGACCGCCGCTTTCGGTGGGATTTTCCTCTTGCGCTTCTTTGGCCGCATGATGCGCCGTTCCGGCGTGGTGACGGCCACCGTCGTCGGTGCCATCGCTTCCTCGCCCGTCGTCGACAGGTGCTTCTTGTTGACGATCAGCCCGTTGTTGATGACGTTCGAGACGACCAGTTTGGCGCCCTCCGGCTGGGCCGACCCGTGGCCATCGGCGCCAGCGCCGGCCGAGGTAGATTTCTTCTTGCTGGGCGACCCACGCACGTGGAAGATTCCGGACGTGCCGTACCGTCGGTCTGAGGGGGACAGTGGCCGCTTGAGGCCACTTCGCTCGACGCAGAACAGCGTTTTGGGCGCGGGTTCCGGCACCGCCTCCTCTTCGAGAACCATTTCCGGCGAACCCCGCAGCGGCGACGACGGAACGAAACTTCCGGCCAGCTCGCAGAACGTGCCCGACTCGTTCGAGATGTAGATCTCGTTGTTGGGCGTGACCTTGAGCTGGAACTTGGGCGCCGGAGGCGCCGGCGTGGCCACCGAAGGTGGCTGCAGCTGGGGCACGTGATGATTGTAGTGCACTTCCGGCGAGAGTTGTGGCGTCAACGCCTTGGTGGGCGTTTCCAACAGCGGGGAGGGATTGCGTGCGAGCTGGAGCGGGGAGCAGGCTGGCGGTGGGGGCAGGTCTAGCGTAGTGGGGGGCGGGGCCAGCGGAGTCGTCGGAACCGGTGGGGGCAGGTTCTCCAGCGTTGGCAGCGAGTTCGAGTCGAAGCCGAACAGGCTGTTGGAGAAGTGGAAGCCATTCAGGTTGGTGGAGTGGTCAAAGTCCTGGAAGAAAAAAGGGGGAACGTGTTAGTTGACTTGATTTTTCTTAAACGGATTTTTTTTTATGTATTTTTTAATAAACAATGTTTTGTTTTTGTCAAATTGGCCATGTTTGTAACCTGAACACCTGAATCGTGATTTTTTTTTTGTGAGAAATAAAAATATTGACTGAATAAACCAAAACTTTGAAGTTCAAAAACTTTAACAAATTTAAGAATTCAGTAAGCAAAAAAAAATAATGAAATTAAAAAAAAAGTTTAAATTCAAGAAATTGTTTAAAAAAAACCTAAAAATTAAAGATTTCAAGAAATGTAACAAATTCCAGCGATTCAAAAAAAATGTAAAAAAATAAGGAAAAATTAAGAAATACCGAAAAATCCTATTTTTTTTGAAATTCAAAGATACAAGAAATCTCAGAAATATAAAAACTAAATAAATAAAAACAAGATAAAAAAATAGAAATCAAGAAATATGATTAATTCAAATGAATTAAGAACAAATAAAAGAAATAAACATAATTAGTTACTCTGGTAATCCAAAAAAAAACAAGCAATTTTCAGGACATTTCAAAAATTCAAAAAAATAAAATTTTAGACATTCAATAAATTTAAAAAAATTAAAAAAAAAATAAAAAAAGAAATTCAAGAAATTAAAAAAAATATATGAATAAGTCAAAATCAAGAAATTTAAGACGTTTAATAAATTGAACAAATTTAGATTCTCGGGTATTTCAACCATTTTAAGAAATTCAAGAAATTAATTGATTGAAATTTAAGGAAATAAATAAAAATAGAAAATCTGGAAATCTGTAAAACCAATAATTTTTGTTCAGGAAATTCAAAACATTTAAAAAAATAAAAAAATCATGAAATAGAAAAATATATATTTATAGAAATTTAAGAAATTCGAATATAAGTAGGAAAATCAAAATTAAAAAAAAATTCAATAAACCCAGTTTTTTTCTGAAAATTGAAAAAATGGAACTTCAATTAATTCGATTATTAATTAAATTAAAAAATAATAAGAAAAATCAATATTAGGATACTTAAGACATTCAAGACAATTGATAAATTCAATAAATTTAAGAAACTCAGATAATTCAACAATTTTCAGACATTCAAGAAATTGATTGATTTCGATTAATTCAAACAAATTAGGATAATCAACAAAATGAAGAAAATAAATCAATTCATAAAATCTAAATATCCTAAAAACTCAAAAAATTAAAAAAATCAATTGAAAAAACATTTTTAAAAATTAAGACATTCAAAAATTCCAAAAATTTAAGAAATTTAGAAAATTATTATTTTTTTTGAATAAGATTTTTTTATATAAATAAAAAAATCAAAATGAAGAAATTTAAGGCTTCAAATAAATTAAAGAAGCAAAATATAATAAAAAATAGAAATTTGAACAATAAAAACAAATATAAGAAAAACAAAATTAAGAAATTTAAGAAACACAAGAAACTCAGGTGATTCAACAATTTGAAGAAATTCAATAAAATCTGAAAATCAAATAAAACTTCAGAAATTTCAACAAAATATAACAAGCGAATTAAAAAGGTCAAGACATTTAAAAAAATTCTAGAAAATTGAGAATCAATAAAATCAAAATATTAAAAAATCTAATATATTTCTATAAATTTGAGAAATTGAAAAAAAGTAGGAACATAAAAATGAAAAAATTGTAATTTAAGAAATAAAAGAAAAAGTAAGAAAATCAAAACTAAGAAATTTAAAACATTAAATAAATTTAAGAAATATAAAAAAATCAAGTTTACATAATTCAACAAATCGATTATTTTGATTAATTGAAGCAAAAAAAAATCAAGAAATTTAAAAAAATATATAAATTTAGAAAATCAGGAAATCATAAAAAACTCCACAAGTTTCGAAAAAACAGGCAATTAAACAAATTAAGAAATTCAAAACAATTAGAAAATGTAAGGAATTAAGAAAATTTATCGATTTAAAAAAAGCCCGAAATTATACAAAAATCATAAATAAATAAGAAAATAAAATAAGTAAATTTTAAATATTAAATAAATTCAAAAAAATTGAAAAAATAAAATAAAATAAAAATTGTAAGAAAATCTAAATTAAAGACATTCAACAATTTTAAGAAATTCAAGATACTTATTATTTGTGATTATTTCAAGCAAGTTAAGAAACTCAAGAAATTTAAGAAAATGAAAAAAAAAATAGCAAGAAAATAATAAATAAGAAACTCAAGAAAATTTAAAAAATAGAAATTCAAGAAACTGAGAAAATCAAAACTAAGAAATGAAATACATTTAATATATTCAAGAAAATTTAAGAAACTCAGGTAATTCAACCATTTTTAGAAAATCAACAAATCCAATCAATTTTGATTAATTTAACCAAATTAAGAGAATCGAGAAATTCAAGCGAATAAATAAATTTAGAAAATTGGGAAACCAGAAAAAAAAATCCAGAAATAACAATTCAAAATTTAAGGCATTCAATAAATTTGAAAATATGCAGAAACACAAGAAATTCAAAAGTTTTGAGAATATTCAAGAAATAAAATTAATTTAAAATTTGGAAACCAGAAAAAATCCATAAATTCAAAACAATCTAAAAAATTAGGAAATTTAAAAGTTTAGAAAACCAAGAAATTCAAGGAATTTTAGAAAAGGTAAGCAAATAACAATTAAAAAAATTAAGGTATTCAATAAATTTGAAAATATGAAAAAACTCAAGAAATTCAATAATTTTGAGAATATTCAAGCAATTAAAGTAATTTAATAAATTAAAAAAAAATCTAGAAGTTATAAAAATCAATAAATTTAATAAATTAAGGGAATTCAAAAAAGTTGAAAAAAATTCTAGAAATTGTCCAATTTAGATTTTAGAATTACAGGATTGAGAATTCTGAATTTTAGACAAACAAAAATCCATCAAGAAATGAAGCAGACTCCAACATTCTGTAAAGCACTTTTCGATAGAATTTTTTATTTTTATCTAAAAATAAAGTAAAACTTTTTTTCTGTTTTCGAAGATCATTTTATTTTATTCGAAAAATTGGCAACACTTTCAAATTAATTTTGACCAGCTTGCCATTGATTGCTCGTTAGATGACATATTTTGTCCTCTAAAATATATCCAAAAACGAGATTTGAAAAAAATATCGAGTTTGGATTTGAAAAATGAGTTATTTTTTTAAGAATGTAATTTTCTCTGAAAAGTTCTAAGCAATATCTATACAACTTAACCGAAAACTTCAGATCGATAAGAAAGTCAATTTTCAATATAAAGATTTTCGAATATTTGAATAGTTTTTTTTTTGTATGGACAGCTGCCAAACATTGTATGGAGACTTGTAGGGACGAACTAATGATGCAAAATGAAAACACAAAGTTTCATCCAAAACAAAAATTTCAAAAATTAAATTTGTAATAAAAAAAATAAACAAAACAAGAATCAAAACATATTCCAATCTGAAACCAACGAAACCTTGTGTAGCCAAAAATCCAGATTTTTGCCAGAGCTCCTCTTGCGTAACCATCACGATTCCATTAAAAGTATCTCTCCCCCTTCCAAAACCCCCAAAAAGAGAAGGAGGAATACTGTCCAGTGCCACTGGTTCTGAGTCCCATGCACGGGTCGCATGACCGTTCAAACTTTCCAAATTATTATTGCTCGAGAGGGGAGAGCAGAGCACTCGACGTCGACCCCAATCCCAACACCCACCACAAAACAGAGCAAGGATTCATGCGTGTTCACGATGAAGCGAATGAGAAATGAACTGTTTTATGTCGTGTTTTTCAGCGTAAACGGCGGAAGAAAGAGAGAGAGAGGCAAACGTGAATGAATGGCGCCTAGTAAGAATGTTTACTACGACGGATGACGGAGATGATTCATTCATTACGGGGTGCAGTGAGGCCAGTTTCTTTGAAAGGTGACTTTAGTCGAATTTTGGTCATTCGTTAGGACGTTGCAAATATTTATTTGATATTATTTCAAGTTTATGTCCCTCGACCTAACCAAAATCGAGGGGAGGGAAGCAAAACATATATAAAAAAATAAATAACAGGTCAAGTTTTCAACAGTTTTCACATAAATCCAGTAGTTTTGCAATCATTTGATTTCAAAGTATTACAAAAAATCATCCACCAAACAAATTATTTTTTTGCAATTCCATCGTGAAACTACTTACTTTTCCTGTCATTCTTGAACGACGAAATAGCCTACTTTTCTGTACGAAAAATAACAGAATCGAATAGCAACACTTTTCAAAATAAATGCTGAAAAGTTCTACTTTTCAGCACTGAAATGAATGCTGAAAAGTTGAACTTTTCAGCACTTGTTTTGAAAAGTAACACTTTTCAACATTGTTTTGATTTAAACGATTTATTGACAAAATACATGAAAATTCGACTTGAAATTTTACTCAATTGGTGTTTTTCGGAATTGCAAAAAATGTTGTATGGAACTCGTTGCAAAACTTGATTTTTTCAGCACTCTTCGTATTTATCCAACTCGGTGAACCTCGTTGAATAAATGTACGACTCGTGCTGAAAAAATCCTCTTTTTGCAACTTGTTGCATAAACTACTATTACAGTACTGTTCAGGCCTGCAAAAAGTTTCCTACCCAGCGTACACATGAAGCAAACCAAAATGTCAGTTCACTGCTAGCATGTGACTGTAAGCCTACTGTGTCTGTTCAACCACTGCCGCCTGACTCGTGCCGATCGAATGCTGGAGAATGAGAGACGTGAAAAAATGAGCTACACTCACTCAATTCGTATCATATGACTGACTCGTAAAATCCTCTATAAACACTATTTTGACTATTTTCAAACAATTGAATGGTTGTAGATTGTGCAAAACACTTAAAACAACCATAACTTATATTCAAAGTTACATTTCCACGCATAAATACGAACTTTTTGTGTAAAAACTAGTTTCTTTATATGTGTGCGTGCAACGTCGAATGAGCGTTGGTCGACTACTGCCTCGCATTGCAGCTGTTCAATGAGCTAGGGCACTCACGACTGCGCCGGGTTTGTTTATGTCACGGTTTTGCGGTTCAGTGAATGGATCTCAAAAATTCGTGTCAGCGTCGCCGATTTTCGCGTCATGACACCTGACATTTTCAGCACTGGTACTGTTCATCAATATTTCACAAAAAAAAAATATTTTCAAACAAAATCAAAATAACATAATGCTAAATAAAATTATCAAGGGGCCATTATTAGCGATTTGACGATTGTCCAGAATTATGAGACTTTTTCACAGAGCCTCACTCCACAAGCTGAATATTTTTCCTTGAGCTGTTTTGTACTCTGGGCCAAATATGAGCAAAATTGGTCAACATTTACCCAGAATAACCATATTTTCATATGGTTTGGTCTACACGGTGCGCTTCTTGCATCCAATAATTCCCAATAGTGAGATTCTCATAGGAATTTTGATGCTCTATAAGTATAACTCAGATTTCAAAAAATTGTTCACGTGGTTTATGGAGGGTCCCTTGAAAACATTGCTACCGTAAACTGGGTGACTTTGATAGCCCGGGGTGACATTGATAGAAATTTGATTTGGCCACTAATTTTGATACATCCAATGTAACAGTCACATTTTTGCATATATTTTCGATAATAAGCTATCCCTTATTGCTTACATACTCAATATTCTCAAAAATGTTTAGAAATTCATTTGACGGCCATTTGAAAATCCTATCAAAGTCACCCCGGGCTATCAAAGTCTCCCCAGTTTACGGTACCGATTTCTGACCAATTTGGTGTCTTCAGAAAAATAATTATTAATAATATCAATTATTATTATTATTGTAGGATTCCATTGCACAGTGGTCCAGATCGCAAAATTAAGTGAAAGATGAACTTTCCGAAAATTGTGAAGTTCAGAAGAGTTGTTACAAATCTGGAGCTGTGTGGTGCGAGTTTCGTCCCTGTTTTCACTCCAGCTCGAACTGTCGCAACACTCACAATTGCACCAGCGTTTCAAGGCTCTAGAAACTAATGGTATGCCAGATTTTTGAACCAATTTTTTTTTGTTTGTTCGAGTTTTTATGATGTTTAGATGTGAGCTATTAATTTTAGTTATGTAATGTTTTGTGTTTGAGTTTTTGTAGCAATTTTTAGTCTTTGGCGAAAGATGGAAGAAATATGGAGTTGTATCAATTCACTGACGATCCTGATTTGCGTGAAATGTGGTTTTTGTTTTCCAAGATGAAATCAGTTCTAGAGTTTTTTTTTTGAAAAGGTCCAATAAGCTATTGTCTTTCATATCTGGAGTTTTTTTTTTTTTTTTTTTTTGAAAAGGTCCAATAAACAAAATTTTTAGTTTTTACTTTTTGGGTGTTTTTTAATACCCCTGACTCAAGGCGGTTTCAAAAACACCCAAAAAGCAAAAACTGGATATTTGGTTTATAGGACCCATTAAAAAAAAACTCAGGAGATGTAATTGTGTCAAATTCGATCAACTTTGTGGAAAACATTACAACACGAAGAAAAATTAATTTAAAAATTAATTATTTCTGATCATTAAAATGCTTTGTACGGAGTAAATGTTATAATCTTTTTAATAAATTCAATACTATATTGTATTAAATTAAGCATACCAGGATTTTCTTTAAACCTTGACCATAACTCACAGCTCGCACCACTTAGATCTGGAACAACATTTGAAAAGGGACGTTCCGACATCTTACGGCCTTTCGTCCCATTTAAACGAGTGTAATGAAAGGCCGTAGGAGCAATGTCGTACCACCCCTTTTCAAATGTTGCTCCAGAAATGAGAAGGGGCAACATTTGGTTTGGTTTAAAATTAGGGTAGTTTACGATTAGGGTGTTTTTCAAAATCTTATTTCCAACGATTTTTTTTTTTCTAGAGTAAAGTTGTAGGGAATACCAATTAAAAAAATATATATATCTAGCAATTTACGCCTTCTACGACTAATTTTGTCAAAAACATCAGACAATACCTTCAATAAGCTGAAAGTGATGTTCTGAGCACTTTTGGAGCAGCTTTATAAACAAACATTTCGTTTTCGAAAAAAACAAAATTCGGAGGTCAAACATTACAGCCATTTTAAGGTAAAAAAGTTGCCTTTCTAAAACACAAATATTTCAAAAATGTGCAAGCCAAGTTGCATGTTGTTGTTTTCAAAAGAAAAGTGTGTGGGACCACCCTGATAAAACTTGAAACTTGTCCAATTTTTTTTCTACGTGATTTTGTCCGCAAACCTGAATCTGCACTAAGAATGGAGCCAAAGTATCTTAGTATCGATTTCAGGAATAAATGTTTTTACATTGTCTTATTTTCCGTTACTGAGCATAACCCATTAACGCTGTAAAATGATGTGGAAATATTAATTCAATGTGTTGGGTAATGCAACGGGAAATCTACCACTCAAATCTGACTTCGTCGCTGAACTAGGCATTAAAAAAAAAATGTCCTTAATTTTTTCTCTCTGAGTCTTAAGGCAACATGTGATTTCAATTCCGTTTTTTGCAAAGAATCTAAAAACATGATTCGAAATAAAAAAAATATTATTTCATTTTTAATTTTTGGGCAGCATTTTAAAAGTGAAACATAAACTGAAACGTCCTATTTTTTTCGTGAATTCGTAGAAATTTTCTAGAAAGAATCATAACTGGAGCCATATTTGAAAAAAAAAAACTTTTGAAAACATAGCTTGACATTCATAACCAACAAAATAATTACTTTATAACAACGTCAACGAACATTTTTTATGCACAACCTTAATTCATTGGAAAGTGTACAGATCCTTGATTAAGTAACCTAAAACTTGCACAATCACGCCTTTTTCTAAGTTTGAACTAAAATCGTTGAAGTCTGGTTCGGCAAAAATTTATCTTTGTCTAAAATTTTGTAAATTGTAAAAGAATCAGCAAATTTTTAGCAAGATTAGAAAAGAAATACAATTTAAAATTCAACAAAAAGATTTTTCTGCTATGTTCTGTAAGGATACAGCTGATCTACAGTTTTTCGTGCTGGATCTTGGATCAGTGTGTTTGCCTTCCACGCCTCACTGAGACAATGCTATGAAATCAGTCGAGAAATAAAATTCTTTATTAAACCTCCTAGACCCACTTTCACATAAATATATCTACATATCGACTTAATCAAATTCAAAGTGGGATGTTGAGCAAAAAAAATGTCACTCGATTATCTCAGCACTGGCTCAGCACTGGCACCGATTTTGTCCGTTTTGGTCTCATTCGATCCGTCTTGGAATCCCACAATTCGTTATTGAAAATTGGGTCCTAAAATGAAGCTTAGATTGCTGATATTATTGTTTACAGCGATAAAGCTTATTTTTCTGAGTACAATAACCCTTTGTACGACCACAAAGAGTTAAAAATGGATTTTTAAATCAATTTTGAAAAATTAACCTCGCGGTCCTTCTTGACAGAAAAGTTCCGTCTTGACAGCTCGTTCCAAGGGAACCATAGTTGATCCATCGAAAAAATGTTGTCTTGACAAAAAAAATTGCATTTAAATGAAAAAACAAAGGTTATCAGAAATGGTTTTTAATCGTGTTTTTTACCGTTGTACGTAAAAATTGACATAGGGCTATACTGCCGTTTTACGCATAATTGTCCCGTGTAGTTTTTTGACGATTTTGACTTTTTGACATTTTTGAGTCTAGTTTGTCGTATACTTTAAGAAAAACGCATAAAATCTAGTACTTTGTTCGGACACTCATCAAAAACAACACCAAGTCTGTTTGTCCCATCGTTACACTTCTACGCATAATTGTCCCACCAAGTATTTTCTTTCACGGAATCATTAGTTATACGAAGCATTGAGTCTTGTTTACATACTGTATAGCAAGAGGATCATAAATAAGAGTGATAAACTACTAACTGGGGCGATTGAGGACACATAGGACGAATAAGAACCCACGGGACAATTATGCGTAGAAACACAGAAATCGATGGAAAAATTTCAATCGCGTTTTTTTTAAGTTGCACTTTTTTGAACATGGGACAATTATGCGTAGAACGGCAGTTTAGTACCCAATTATTAAGTTTAGTTAAGTAAGATTTAATATCTGACAACCCTATAAAAAGTTATGAGCACTTAAGTGTTAATTATACACTTTTTTAAAGCCAGATCGCAGATGATTTGATGAAAATGATATCCGGATCAATCAAGCGAACCATCGTTGAATGCGCAATTCTAGGACCTATTCAACGGGTCCGCAAAATAAAAGATAGGTTGTTAGATCGATTTTTATTTTACCAAAAAAAGCAAAACAATATTAATTTTAAATTTTGCATTTTGAAAAAAATTAAGTCCATGCAGATGAAAAATCCCTAGCTGAAAATAATGGTTATGGATTGAAAGCCAGTCAAAAAGGCTTTGTTTGAAATAATGCTAGCGTCCTTTTGAAAGCTATTTTTTAACTGAGATAAATGTATGCATTTTAAAAGTATTTTGATACTCAGGTCAGTTTAAAAAAACATCGTTCTTTGATGTTAAAACTTTCCTATTGGACTCAGAAAAAAAAACCCGGAAATTTCATAACCGAAATCTGGTGGACACACTGCATTAAAATCCAAAAATAGATTCTAAAAGGCTTGGGCAATTTTTTAAATTTTATTTTGATAATATTTATTACAAAAACTAAAAATAATAAAATTTAATATAAATGATAAATACACTATCAAACTATATTTTTTAAACAAATCATTCCAGCAACACTGCCCTTCTTCCCTCCTCTCTCTGTGTGCCTTCCCACGATTAATTCGCGCACACACTTTCTTCCGACAACCAAAATGAACACTTCTCGTCCCCCTTTCCCCTCCTAAACCCAATCCCTCCCGGATTCCAGGAGAGTCTCTCTCCCTCCGCCACCCCATCCCACGATAGAATCCAGGCAGGAACCGCGCGCACAGAAATACAACACACGAAAAAAAAACTGTATCGAGGTCGAATCAAGAGCAAAGGGCGACACACACCGGGGACCGGGGAAAATGGTTCCCGAGGACCGATTCCCGCGTCGACTTACCAGCAACTCCTGGAACGAGGTGAAGAAACTCATTCTCCGACGATGATGATGATGCTTTCTGTGTGACCTCTAGCAAACAGGGGATGGCCGCGGGAGGGCGCTGCCCTCAGGGAAGGTTCTCTCCCTCCTCCTCCGCCCCGAAAATTTGTTTATTCCGTCTGTGGGTGAATGTCGCAATTCTTCGTTACACCTGCCAAAAGCGATTCGTCATCTCCCGGGGGGAACGCCGCAACTGCAACTGTGACGACGGCGGGGAGATTCTCCGCCGGAACACGGTTCCACCGGTGGTAATCCTCTTTTCCTTCCAGCAATAACAAACTGTTTAATCCAAATTTAGTTCACTTTTTTGCTCCTCCACCTCCTCCTCCAAATCACTTTCACTGCGCGGGGGCAGGAGCTCTGCGGGGCACTTCCCCCGGAGGGACAACCTTTCTCCTCCCTTCCACGAATCCGTCGCACGCACCAAGACGCCTTCCGGAAGATGCGCCGCCACTGGTCGTCGAAAAAGGATTCCACTTTAGAGGGCAGCGGCCATTTGGCACAGGGACGCGCGCGCGGTAAAGTGAAAAAAAACGCAGCAGCACCAAAGCTAACGGGAGCTTCGCGGCGGAACACGAAAAAGCGAATCGGCCAGTGAGCCACAGCGAGAAGACGGGGAAAAAACTGACTGACGGACCAAAGAGAGTGGCGTTGACAGGTGACAGGTGCGAAGCCGCGGCGACGATCAAGGTTACTGTAAGAAAGGTTGGGCTGAAAACGTGTTGGTTTAGTATTAGTAAGCAAAAAAGTGTCAACATTTGCGATCCTTCAAGTGATGACGTCACAACGTTCTCGTTTCTTATGGCTAGAATAGGGAATTGAATGAAAATTTCTTGACTTTTTTTTGATAAGGTCCTATAAACAAATGTAAACATTGAGTGTATCCCTTTCACACCTTATGTCAAAGTCCATCGGAGTAAGCGGGATACACTCAATGTTTACATTTGTTTATAGGACCTTATCAAAAAAAACTCAAGATTTGTTCAATTTTAAATTAAACGGTGATTTTCGAGACAAACAGGGTTAAAAGAATAAAGAGCAGGTACATACAGTTGTTTTAAGCATTAAATGAGGATTTGCTGATTCCAGAAAAATATATAAATGAATTTAATTTGAATTGCAATGATAGTACAATTTCTTGCGAAACGATTTCAAATCATTTGGAATGTTTATTAGTTTGTTAATTTTTTTATCAAATTAGGAGGATTGGGTTGATACCGTAAACTGGGACGAATCGTGACAGCAGTTTTTAGAGCACTAAAAAGATTTAAATATGAAAATACAATAAAAGGGCTAAGACACTGTACAAATTCGCCTCATGTGTCCCGATTCGTCCCAGATAACGGTATACAGTTAAGTTTTTCTCTCTGTGTGAATAAAGTGTATGATGTAAACAAAAATATGTATGAAACGATTTTTATTTCAGTTTGTTTCACATATTTTTAGTTATAATACGATATTTATGTAGTAAAATGTTTAATTTTTTTCTGGTTCTTGCTGAGTTCTGATTTTTTCTCTTCATTTTTCGATTTCTTATTGTTCTTCATGATCTTGAATCGATGATGTTTCTTCTCCTGGATCTGCTTCTTTAGGTGTCGAACACGAATATTGATTCGTTTTTTCACGAAAGTTTTTATAACATCTGCTGGCACATCGGGAAACGTTTTCGTCATCTTTTGAATAGATTTTTGGCAAACATTTGTGCTGTCCCTGAAGCCGGGCTCCTCTTTGTCCTTTCCAAGATTGTGAATGTGGTTGAAATAGTCTTCCATTTGTTCGGCCAGTTCTTCCCATTGTTGGGATGGTTGAACTAGCCCTCCCCGTGAGAGATCTTCCACGTAGTTTTCTTTCCCAAATTGTTGCTCGGTGCCGCTCTCCAGTTGGTATGTGTAATTTCCGGTCCAGTCGTGGTTCTTCATCAGCGATTTCGCCATGTACCCTTGCACGTAGTTCTGTCCATCTAGCTCTTCAAGAGCACGCCTTCTTGGTTGGAATGTCCATGGCTCGTCTTCGTCGGTTTCCTCATCATGTGGCTCGTCCGGGTTGTCCGATGTTGACTCTTTTTTTTTTGCGGAAAATCGAAGACATCAAGAAGTGTTCTTCGACGTCCTTGTTCAGCTCGGTGTTCTGATTGGCACTCATCGGAAACATCAGATTTTTCCCAAGGATAATAAGCTTCACTCGGTTTAATGCTTCCAGAGGAGAAGGATGATCGTTGCCGCCATTCAGGCGCACCATAGCAAATAGACTTTCAAGAAAATCTTGATTTACTTTATAGCACATAATAAAAGAAATGCCATAATCGACCCGCATTTTAAAGAGCAATCTCCGGATGGATTGTATCGAAGTCAGAATGGCTTTTTGGAATATCTGAAACGATAAAAATAGAAAAGCTTAAGTATTTGTTTTTAATTCTTTTTCAGCAGGGAGGCACTCTTCAGCACTCTTTCCGGTCGGACGATGGCGGGAACGAGCAACGAAGCATCGGCTGCAGGACTGCGAATTCCGGACGTCAGGCCCACACTTTCCGGTCGGACGATGGCGGCATCGACTGCAGGACTACGACATCCGGACGACAGGGCCACACTTTCCGGTTGTTCGATGGCGGGAACGGGCAGCGAAACATCGACTGCAGGACTTCGACTTCCGGACGTCACGCTCACTCTTTCCGGTCGGACGATGGCGGGAACGAGCACCGAAGCATCGGCTGCAGGACTGCGAATTCCAGACGTCTGGCTCACACTTTCCGGTCGGACGATGGCAGCATCGACTGCAGGACTACGACATCCGGACGTCAGGGCCACACTTTCCGGTTGTTCGATGGCGGGAACGGGCAGCGAAACATCGACTGCAGGACTTCGACTTCCGGACGTCACGCTCACACTTTCCGGTCGGACGATGGCGGGATCGGTTACTGACACTGAAGGGAACCAATCAAACGGGCTCAACGGCTCGTAAACTTCATGTAACAGCTTTTGATAATCGGCCGCTTCTTTGCTCCGAATTTCGTCCGCCTCCAAGAGTTCCACGACCAGCTTCTTTCGATTCCGACACGATACTCTGTTATCCCGAGCAGATTCAACCGCTGGGACACGGATTGAAGGCACAGCTGCATAATTAAAAGAATATTTTTTAATATTTCCTAAATCCAATCATACAATTAATAACCTACCTGATTTTTGAAGAATTTTTTTTGCATTTTGCATAAAAATGTGTTCGTAATCGTTTTCCCGGAAGTGGAGGGAGCAAACAAATAGATTCTGGCCGTCAGCACACCCGCAAAACTTTAACCACTTATCACGCACATTTGGATCTTTTGGGAATTTGTGCAGGGTTACGGTCGGATTACTTCTGGTTGATTTGCATCCTTTGACCCTGCAGATGGCCATAATCACGGCACCGATTCGTCAAAACCAACTCGCCCGTCTGCCAACCAAAAGAAAAACAAAACTTTGTGACGTCACGAGGTTTGTCGAAAAGTGTGCACGGAGATAAAAAGTGTCGAAAAATAATTTTCCAAGCAAAAACTGACATTTTATTTTTTTCTCCGTGTTCGCACCAATACAACCTTACAAAAACAGCCCAACCTGTCTTACAGTAACCTTGGGCGACGATGACAGTTTTGACCCGTGACAGCGCGAGTGCCAGGAGGTTGGTGCAGATTTATCGATAACTGTGCAGATGTTTTAAAATTATTGCAGACATTTTTCGATTTCAGGGGTTTGCAGATTTTTTTAACTGGATCTCTCGACTCTCTCTCAATCTGGGTGATGAATAGAAAGAATGCGTAAAGTGATTTTCGTATGATCCCACATTGTTTACATCTTCTAATTAGGAGGCTGTTCAAGCCCAAGCATGACTTTTTTCTTACTGGTAAATGAGCTGTTTTATAATCAGTAATCTTTGTTTTATTTTGTCTAGTTTTTGACATTTTCTGCTGGAAAATTGTGTGTTTTTAATTTTTGATCAGTAGGTTTTCAAATGGAATCAAACAATAAAGACAGCTTCTGGGTGGATACAACCGCATCGACTCCATAAATCTTTCATTCATAATTATAAAAAATGACGATCTCGCCTTCAACTTTCTTAAGATTTTTTGACTTCAACTTCATGTCCTCAAAAGCAACACATTTCTATTCTTGCACAAAAAAATAATGATCGATAACAATACTCTCTACTTTTGGCGAACATGGAACTCGATTCGAATCTTATACGAATTCCGTTCGTTTCAATGAAAGTTTCGTTACCCCCTCAAGAAAATTTTACAGTTCGGTTTAAGGGGTTACATAGGGTACGTTATCCATTAGTGGACCCCTTTCCTATAGTGGACCCTCTGAAGGGTTTTTGATGAAAAAATCAATAAAATCACAATTTCAAGCGTGTTTTTGTCTACAAATCTTTTATTTGGCATGTTCAGCATCATTTAAAACAATGTTGGCTGACATTGACGTGTCCTTTCAGCCAAAATAAGTGTTTTGAGTGTAGGGATTATGGGTTGCAGGATTGAATATGTAATAAATTATTAAAGGAGTACTTATTATAAGATTGATATAATTTATAAATAAGAGTTAAGAGCGCAACAAAAAGTGCGCACCTTCATGAATATTGCCTTGTTAGCTGATTGTGGATTGAGTGCGAGAGCGCGCTAGCGAGCTGCGAGAGAGAACAACGAGCGAGAAAACAACGAGATGCGCGCGGCCGGCGAAAGAGAGAATGAAGATTGTCAAATCAGTTTTGTGGTTAATTTCTGTGGAATAAGACGTGTTGTTTGTTAATTGCAAAATATCTGTGTTTTTATTATAAAAGAAAGTCCCCGATCACGACAATGGCACAGTCCGGTAAGTCGAACCTTTTGATTCATGAAAGATCATTTGTTTTGCTTGGATTGTTGTGTTGTGAAATCCAACAGTTTTGTTTATCTGCCTGGATGCAGGTCCAAAGTTTCGCTTTGTTGTTTTGCCTGTGTTTTGAAACAGGTAGATTTTTGCTTGAACTTGTTATTTGAAATTGATAAAAGGCATAAAACTGTCTGCGATAGTTGACGGTCTTGAATTTAATGAATGATTTGCTTGTTGTTGTGATTTTGGGAACGAATGTTTTGTTTTGAAGTAGTAAGTTTGGTTTTTCGTTGTGATGTTTATGGTGGAATTTGAAGGCAAATAATTTGCTCGAAATTTGATTGTTTTTGTACAATCACATTTTTGCTTTAGATTTGATTGTTGTTGTTTTGATTGACGACCAATGTTTTGATTTTAATTTGATGCAATGTTTCATTGTTGTTGTGGAAATTGAACTCCAATGTTTTGTAACGAATTAGACTTCATTTTTTTTCTTATTTTTGTGATTGATAAAATCAAAATTTGACAAAAGATTTGACAAGATTGTGGAAATTGAAAATCAATATTTCGTTTTGAATTTGATGGAGGATTAGTTTGCGATTGAAGGTAGATAATTTGTTTTTAATTTAGTTGTTGTTTTGGTAATTGAAATCAAATTTGTTGTTTGAATTTTATTGTTGTTATTATAATTGACGACCAATGTTTTGTTTTGAATTTCATGCAAAATTTGATTGTTATGGATTGTTGTTATTATTGATGATCATTATTTTTATTTTTTATTTTGGATTGGATGCTGGTTATTTTGGTAATTGAAGACCAATGTTTATTTTTGAATGAGATAAATATTTGCTTCTTGCTAGTTTTGTTTTAAATTTAATGAAAGATATGCTTGTTGTGGCAATGACTTGATGCAAAGTCCAATAAAATCACAAATTACAAAATTTACAGGTTTAATTTTGATTGAAAGATTTGATTGTTGATGAGGGAATTAAAGACCAATGTTTTGTTATGATAAGATGACAAATTTGCTTATGTTTGCGATAAATGAAAACCAATATTTTGTTTCGAATAAGATACGAGGTTTGATTGATATTGTGGTAATCGAAAACCAGTTATTATTTTGAATATGATGATAGATTTGTTTTTTGTTGTGGCAATCGAAGGCCAAGATTTGTTTTCTGAATTTGAGTTTTGTTATTATAGAACGGTATTTTTTTCGGTTTTAAATTTCATGCAATATTTGATTGTTGTTTTATGATGGGCAATTTTGAGTTTTAAATTTGACGCAATATTTGATTGTTTATATGGTAATTGATGACCAATGTTTTGTTTTGAAGTTGATGCAAAATTTGATTATTAATTTTATGGTTAATGAAAAAATGTTTAGTTCTCAGTTGAATGAAGATTTGATTGTTGTTATTATTGACGATAAATTTTTACTGTGAATTTGATGCAATATTAGATTGTTGCTTGATGCTGTGGAAATTGAAAACTATCGTTTTAGAATTCTATAGATTTATGCAGAAATTGACAATCAATGTTTTGCTTTGAAATTTGATTTGAGCAAGGTTTTTTTGCCGTTATAATTGATTAGTCATAATTAATTTTGAAGTCTCTTCTGTGTTGGAGCCTGACAGACCTCTGCGATGGTAGTCAGAAAAAAAGTCTCCTCTGTGTTGGAGCCTGACAGACCTCTGCGATGGTAGTCAGAAAAAAAGTCTCCTCTGTGTTGGAGCCTGACAGACCTCTGCGATGGTAGTCAGAAAAAAAAGTCTCCTCTGTGTTGGAGCCTGACAGACCTCTGCGATGGTAGTCAGAAAAAAAGTCTCCTCTGTGTTGGAGCCTGACAGACCTCTGCGATGGTAGTCAGAAAAAAAAGTCTCCTCTGTGTTGGAGCCTGACAGACCTCTGCGATGGTAGTCAGAAAAAAAGTCTCCTCTGTGTTGGAGCCTGACAGACCTCTGCGATGGTAGTCAGAAAAAAAGTCTCCTCTGTGTTGGAGCCTGACAGACCTCTGCGATGGTAGTCAGAAAAAAAAGTCTCCTCTGTGTTGGAGCCTGACAGACCTCTGCGATGGTAGTCAGAAAAAAAAGTCTCCTCTGTGTTGGAGCCTGACAGACCTCTGCGATGGTAGTCAGAAAAAAAGTCTCCTCTGTGTTGGAGCCTGACAGACCTCTGCGATGGTAGTCAGAAAAAAAGTCTCCTCTGTGTTGGAGCCTGACAGACCTCTGCGATGGTAGTCAGAAAAAAAGTCTTCTCTGTGTTAGAGCCTGACAGACCTCTGTGATGGTAGTCAGATTAAAAAAATGAATAATCTCCCGAGCATGGGTAAATAACAAGGGAAATGCGTAATAATACCTTTCTCTGGTATCAATACCAAATTTTGGTATTCCTGGACCCTTTGAAATTTGTCTTAAGGATTATGCAAGAGCAAAATGTGGTATCATACCAATTTAAGGTATTGTTTTGATATTGCTAAATTGCAGAATTTGTCAATGGTCGAACACCACATTTTGGTATTCTTTTGGTATTACAGTGTTTTATCAAATTCCTCTGCAACTATGGGAGAATTTTGACCAATTTTGACAAAATAATTAATTTTGCGCTAAAATGATGTCTCAAAGCGAATGCTTTCATAGAAAACCGGAAATTTCAAACTTGATTTTAAACATTTTTGATATACCCCCTACAGAAATGACTTGAAATTGTGGAAAATTTTCTAAGTCAGGATGGCACATTTTGGTATTATTTTGGTATTAAAGTGTTTTATCAAATTCCTCTGAAACTATGGGAAAATTTTGACCAATTTTGACAAAATAATTAATTTTGCGCTAAAATGATGTCTCAAAGCGAATGCTTTTATTGAAAACCGGAAATTTCAAACTTGATTTTAAAAATTTTTGATATACCCCCTAAAGAAATGACTTGAAATTGTGGAAAATTTTCTAAGTCAGGATGGCACATTTTGGTATTATTTTGGTATTGAAAGGTTTCATCAATTTTCTCTGAAACTATGGGATTTTTTTACCAATTTGGACAAGATAATAAATTTTGCGCTAAAATGACTTGAAAAAAAAATTTTAAAGCTGGTTTTAACATTTTTTTATATACCCATTAAGATTTTTTTTTTAAATCGTTGAAATTTCTCTAAGTCGGAATAACCCAATACTTTGAAAAATGAGTCAATCGAATGATTATGGAATTTTGGTGAATTTCAATCCAGTTTCATTTTAATAACACTTATTTTTCAATCTTGTTATTTTTCAGAAGCTTCAAGAACTTCAAGCACAGGCCGTTCATCAATGACAAATGCATTCGGTGTGGTGAAGGATATCACTAAGAACAACATGGAACCATCAGGTGAGTAGATTTGGCTGTTGCATATGGATCATTTCCGTTTTTTCACTAACTGCAACTGCTTCACTAAAAATGGTATGAAAATATCAAATTTTGGTATTACTTGTGCAAATACCAGCGACCAAAATGTGATTTTGGTTGCCCAGTAATAGATGGTAAAATACCATGGAATCATACCAAAATCATGTATGTGGAAGACCACAGGAATACCAAAATATGATTTTCCAAGGGCGCGGGAATACCTAAAATTAAAACCATGGCAATACCAAGTTTTGGTATTCAAGCAATGTTCAAAAATCCAGAAGACCTCAACTTGGTATTGAAATGGTTTTATTTTGAGGTATTATTTTACCCTTGGAATAACATGGTTTGGTATTGTTGTGCCCTTCCACATACAAGACTTTGGTATGATTTCATGGTATTTTACCATCTATTACTGGGCAACCAAGGGCACATTTTGGTCCCTGTTATTTGCCCAAGTAATACCAAAATTTGGTATTCCCGTGTTATTTACCCCTGCTCGGGCTGTGCTGGAGTTCTTTGCGAAAGCAGTCAGATAACAATCTCCTCGATAAAAGAACCCGACAGACTTTTGTGATGATTTTTTTTAAATAACTTCGCAGAAGGAGCCTTATGGATTTTAAAAATATATTGTTCAGCAAATCTTTTCATTCAATTAAGGACCGTCTTTAACATCATTAAAGAAATTGACCTAAGAAAATAAATAAATAAATTTAAATGTGAAAGTGAGCATTTTTTGGTATCCACAGATAAAGTAATATGTATTTTGGCGTTATGTCTGTGAACTACCTAAAAAAAATGATTTTAAATTCATCGAATAGGACTAAAACGGTTGTCACTATAACTAACACTGGAGTTTTCCTCTCTTGAAAGATAAACCTCTAAATTGAAAGACGTTAATGATTAAGTATTCCATATTGATAGTTGTTATTGTTAATTGTTACTTTAATCGATTTACTCAGCTGTGATAGAAACATTTCTTGAAACCCAACATTATTTCACAGGGACGTAAAAATTTAAGTAATCGTTAACATGAACAATACATTATTAGTTAAAAAAAGGTAAAATAATTCACTTAATAATTTAATTTGATGTATTTTTAAATAAAAGATAAAGGAATGATTAATCATCAGAAATGCTTAAAATATAATTTAAATTGTGAGAGCGTTGCGTCACAAGAGAAAATAATACAAATATTTAAATATTAATTTTGAATTGAGCAACGAAAAAAAAAACATAATTTCAAAAAAACTAGGAAATATTTATATTAATTATATTTATTTTTATTTTTCAATGCAATATCTGTGATTTGTATCAAAATAGTTCAAAATCATTAATTAATTTCGATAGAATTATATTTTAACAATTTATCATTTTATTGAGTTTAAAAAAAACTTTCAGAATTTTAGTAAAGTAAATATATCAAAATTTAATTAAGAGAAACATTATTTTGAAATAAATTAAAGAAACTTTGGGGTTCTTTAATCGATTGTACTTAATTATGAAACCAAACTTTTTCAAATTACATAACAGGAGTTTATCAGCAAAGAAAAAGTTAAAATTTTAAATAAGAAAAGAAACCATTAACAGGGATCGTAAAGATCGTGATTTAAAAAAAAAATAAGTTTCTGTGAACAATCTACTGATGTAATATATCAAAGTTGCTTGGAACCCATTTTACATTACGAGAAAAATAAATCAAAATATTTAAAAATAAAACATTAAAAAATCTTTCAGCTGTTTTTAGATAAGCAAGATACGTTTTGAAGGAATTTATGGTTAGGATATTTTCTCCTCCGTGTTGGAGCCTGACAGACCTCTGCGGTGGTAGTTTGAAAAATGTTTCGCCTGAGCTGGAACCCTTTGAGAAAGTTGTCAGATTGCAATCTATACATCTATGCATTACAAGAATAATTGAATAAAATATGTTTTTTGTTGTTTCTGATAGGCACAGTACATTTTGAAGGTATTTATAAATAAAATGACCTTAAACATTGTTTTTAACATGATTATATGTAACATTGAATAATCTAATCTACGGTAATATCAATATCACCTTTAGCTACAATAAATACAATTTGAAGAGAAAATTAATTTGACATATAATAGAAATCGAAAATAGCAGAACGGCATTTATTTCAGTTTATATATTTTATTTTTATTGCAACAATTTACCACATGATTTTGATTTATTCATTAGAATAATATTTTCTGAACTATGTTTTGTTTCAAGATAAACAAAAATATTATTAAGTAGACACAACAGAGAAAAAAAAACTATTCGGTAAAAACTATCATTTGTTTGGTTGAAAGATCGCGTAAGTGAATATCTGGGTGCAGAATAGTTGTCCGCAAAGCGGCCTCAATTTAGAACTGTCAAAGCGGAACCAATTTACTGTTTGAAAAATGATGCCAAGAAGTGGCAAGTATTGTAATCGATCTATAATTTATTTTGTCAGGAATAAAAAAGTCGAGGGCGTCGAGCTTTTGAGTCAGTCTTAAGAAAAGAGACGAAATCGAGATTGCCATAATTCGTCGCTAACATTTCCATAAGCGCTATGTCTCACTCAAAACCTATGTTTACGAATTGTTTACGATGAATTATCAGTAACTGTGAATGGAACCTGCCAAATAATATTGAATAATCACTGCGCTTCAAAGATACATAATCTCATAACTTCCATCCGGTTGCTCTTCTGATTCACAAAATTCCCCCACTTCTGACGCAATATTTCATCACGTTGAAAACAAAGAAGGACTCATTTAACCACCCATCGTTTAGTCTACGAACAAAAAAAGCACGAAGAACTTAAGTTTTCAGCGAAAACTTAAATATTATTAGATCCAAAATGTTTTAAAACGAGTCACTTCAGCAGCAAAAAATATGTCACGCTTAAGCTTGAACAAAGCCTTCTACTTTGTTTATGTTTACAGCTGTAGTGCAGTTGTATTAGTGAGGAGCAGTAAGGATCATTCGGAAATCACGTAACGCATTCTGTCTTTTCAGCACCCAGGTGAATATTAATAGAAAGTTCAAAAATTTTAATATAAAAGTTGAAAAATGTTGATACTACCATGCATTTACAGAACAAAATCGTTAAATCGGTAAAAATGTTTTTTCAGAGAGCTTTTGTGGCAAGAATTAACAACATTTGATTTTATTTTTTTATAAAAAAATGAATTTTGTGCAGCAAAGCACATTTTGAGCATTAATTGAATTATTTATATTATTTTTGCAATTTGCTTCATTTATTGAGATTGCTTTTCAAGAAATCATCTTAAACTGAAATATGGACTATTTTTTATTTTATAAAAGTGTACCGGTACCCAGTCACGAAATTTTCTAGCAGAGCTGGTTCTGCCAGAACCCTTTTAGAACGGTGGAACATTTTTACTAGAATGCTGTAAGAATATCCAGCTCTGTAAGAACTCTGCTAGAATCCTGCTAGAACGTCGTGATTGGGTACTGATGAAAACAAATTCTTCGAAAATATTACTGATTTTGCATTTTAGTAATTTTTGCCATGATTTATTAACAGTTTCAAAATAAGTTAAAATGCGGTAATTTTTGATACAATGTTAAGCGGTGTATGCACATCGGAAGGAACCGGTCAAGACAAAATTCAAATGGGCAGCAGTTGAAGCGAAAGCAAGCCAGATAGGGTGAAAAAAAGCCCCAAGAAAACGCTCCCTCTCCTTTGTTCTGCTGTTCGTTAAGCTGTTACTTGACCCCTTTCCTTCCGATCTCCATACTAGCCTTTATTAAAAAAATGTTGTTTGTTTTAGCTGTACAGCTTGGTTGGGAATAAATTACAGAAAAGTACTGATAAAAATATTGAAAATGAGGAAGGAATAAGCTTGCTTGTAGATCCATTTTGGGTGTTTTTGGGTATTAATTACAAACTTATACTTTTCGTCACGTCTGCATTTAATATTAAAATCAGTTTATGTTTACCTTCAAGTCCCGTCTGGTGGATCAATCGGACGTGGCACTGGGCTTGGGCTCATAATCCATAGATCGTTTTGAACTCCGTGGCGGGCACACATAAATTCAAAGTGTAAATTTGAGTAAAAACAATATCTGTGCCTGTCATAGTTTTTGTTTCAGATTTTTTTTAAATAAGGTAAATAAATTACCACATTGTATATATTTTTAGAAATGTTTATTCTTTGTTTTTTAAGGTAAACATAAATTTAAAACTTTAAAAACGCCAGGATTATGCTTCATTTGTTATTTAAGTCAGCAACATGTTAGATTTTTGAATTTAGAACACATTGTTTTATATTTCATATTCACAAAATGATGTGATTCCATTTAATTCGAAATGTTTAAAAAAATAAAAATTGCTTTTGAATTTGAATTATTATTATTTTTAAATCGTGTTGTGTTGTTTCAGCAATGTTTGTAAAATTTGCTTTTTAATTTTAAATTACATAAAATTTAAAGAAAATCAGGTAAACAATCACTAATCTCGTATTACATAAAAATTGATAAACCTGCGTTTATTTGAGAAATATTTGTGGTTTTTGTTTTTCTCCTCGTTTTTTCTTTTTCTTATATTTTCAGGTGTTTTAAATTTTCAACCTCATCAGCGCATTCCATTTTCTACAACTCCTGCGATCGGATGTCAGTCTCTTGGACAACATAGATGAAACATTTCGAAGACTGCGCTTTCGTATTTAGATCAGCATGAAAACAAAGTCGAGGAACCCGACGAAAATCTTTAAGGAAATTAAAAAAAAACATTGATTGATTTAGCATTCATGCAATTTTTCTGTTAGGAATTATGATTGATATTTGTCATCTTGAGAGTAGAAAAGAGGGAGAATGTAGGGATTATGGGTTGCAGGATTGAATATGTAATAAATTATTAAAGGAGTACTTATTATAAGATTGATATAATTTATAAATAAGAGTTAAGAGCGCAACAAAAAGTGCGCACCTTCATGAATATTGCCTTGTTAGCTGATTGTGGATTGAGTGCGAGAGCG
Source organism: Culex pipiens pallens (assembly GCF_016801865.2). Classification (NCBI taxonomy): domain Eukaryota; kingdom Metazoa; phylum Arthropoda; class Insecta; order Diptera; family Culicidae; genus Culex; species Culex pipiens. Next base: position 24,139,336 of record NC_068937.1, read on the forward strand.
CGCTAGCGAGCTGCGAGAGAGAACAACGAGCGAGAAAACAACGAGATGCGCGCGGCCGGCGAAAGAGAGAATGAAGATTGTCAAATCAGTTTTGTGGTTAATTTCTGTGGAATAAGACGTGTTGTTTGTTAATTGCAAAATATCTGTGTTTTTATTATAAAAGAAAGTCCCCGATCACGACATTGAGTTCGACATCTGAAATCAGTCATGGCCACTAGCATTTTCACAACAAAACTGCATTTATATTTTATGATTGAATTAACTATCCAATCATTTTTTGATTGATTATTCAACTTCAGCAGGTCGAAATAATGTAAGTTTAAGAAACTTTACTAAAATAAAGCGAAGAACTGCTCATTTTCGAGCAAAAATTAGGGGGGTCCAATATAGGACAACGAAAATCCAAACTTTTCCAAAAGTGGACCCCTGTTAATTTAACTTACAAAAATAAAGAAAACTGTGTATTAAAGCAAAAGTTTCTCTTAAACATACAATAAATGCTTGTTGTTATCAACCTAAACGCACATTTTTTTTTCAATTATGAGTATAAATATAGCTGTTTTCATGTTAAAAGTACCAAATATGCTGAAGCCGAAAGAATTTATAATTAATCAAAACTTTAGTTAATGGTACTTAACTGAAGCATCATAGTTGCAGTTTGAAATGATATTTTATAATAATAAATCAATAACAAAACATTATTTTTAAATTACAGTGGTTTTTGAAACGTTTTCTCTGATCTTTTTCGGAAATAAATGTGTTTGAATGTCTGTTAGTTTTTTTTGCTGTTTAAAGCCAAATTTGTTAACAAAACATATTTGTTCATGATGAAAAGTGAGCAAAATCCATCTTTTATTCATTATATCTGTCATTAGACATACACAATGCATTAAAACATCAAATATCGGTTAAATTAGGTATAAAAATAACAGTTTGCCTATAGTGGACCCGGGTCCACAATCGGATTATGGACCCGGGTCCACTATAGGAAAAGGGGGTCCATAACAGACTTTTTTTTCAAATGGCTATTTTTCTGCTCAAAAACAAAAAAACTGATGAAACAAATACTCAAAATTGTTCAAAACACTCCAGATTCCATTATTTTGTTCAAAGGGTTATGAAAAAGTGCTTAAAATATTGAAAATTTGTGAAAAATGTGCTTCGGCTCTACTAGGGGGTCCACTAATGTTTAAAATACCCTAGATGTAAATCGGCTTGGTATGAGCACACGCAACAACTCGCAACAACTTCTTTTAAATCTGTTTTCAGGGCATTTAGATGTACATTTTCAACTACAATCAAGAAAATAAATTTGAAGACATTTGACTGTATCATTGCCGGGATACAGCTATTTAAAGTGAAGGAGTTATTAGACTACGGCAAAAAAAAACAAACAAACTCGCACATTTTGACAGTTTGCCAGTTTGCCTGCGTTGTTTGATCGCCAACATTTGTTTTCAAAAACGTCAGCTTGCATACATTACCATTTTTTGTCTTGTTTGCGAGTTTGCAAGTTTGGCAAACTGTCAAACGCAAAACAGTGCGAGTTTGTTTGTTTGTTTGTCATAGTCTGATACCACCTTTATCAGTTTCTAAAACTACATGTATGTAACCGCTTGAGAGTTTTGGGGGAGCATAAGAAAAAAAGATTGAAATACAGAGCGGTTTCGTTAATTCGAATATAACTGCATTCGAATAAGCGAATCTGAATTAGCCGTTTATTTGACAAAGTCAAACTTAAAAATGATGAACTGTCTTTTTTGCACGGGATTCACACTTACTATCAAACTAAAAAGTGACCCCGTTCGTTCGACCCCATTTCAGTGTACGTTCAAATTAGAGTGCATTCGAATTAGCGGACATTCGATGAGGTTAATTCGGATTAACGAATAAGCTCTTTATTTATAAATTCAAAATCTCACAATTCCAAACTTTAAAAATCCTAAAATTATAAAATTGCTAAATTCATGTAAATACAGGTTGGATTTGATTATCCGAAGTTCGATTATGTGTATGGGACTTCGGAAAATCAAATCATGAACAAAACATTTTATTGTTACGTAATGTTCATACTTTTAATACCAAATTCTAGTTCTGCGACCCCATTTTAGTCAAATTTGATAAGTTGATTAATTTACAAAATACAATTGTTCAAAACAGGCCTTGGCTTCGATTATCGAGTTTGGACTGTATATCATAATTCAAAAATTATAAAAATAACAAATAATTAAGTTTTTTAACCCTTTAACGACCATGGTTTCTCCAGAGCACCATTAATTTTTGTCTTCAAATTGAATTTCAACGCAACCTTGCATTTTTTGAACCTGCGTTATTTTATATAGAATGTTATTTTATAACCATTGAAATTTCATCCAATTTGATTGATCCAGTTACGAGTAATGGTGAAAAACATAAAGAATCTTGATTTTGATCCGGGTGGGGAAGAGGTTAATGTAAAAATGCAAATACTGAAAAATTAACAATTTTTTTTTTCTATTTTTGAGGCCGTCGCAATTTAATTCCATGAATTCATGAAGTTTATTCATGACTTCATGAAAATCAGTCATGAAATCATGAAAATTGATATTCATGATTTCATGAACGTAAATTAATAAATATTCGTAAAAATCATAAATTCATGAATTTTTATGCACGATTTCAAGAACTAAATTTACGAAATCATGAAAAGTATCACGAAATCATGAATCCAATTATTCACGAATTCATGAATCGATGTTCATGCATTTTTTTATATTTTCACTTTCTTCAATTCTAAGGTATTTTTTCGAAAGGACATTATCTTGCTTGAAAACGCCCATGGTTGCGTCCTTTTGTAAAATTACATTAGAATAGATTAATTCTAAAAATCTAAAATTCATCAATTCTAAATTTCTTGAATTCTAAAATATCGATTCTTTAGTTCTAAAAAATTATAATTCTTTTGCCTAAATTTAAATTCTTAAATAAATGCTTAAATTCTTAAGCCACCATTTTAGATTATAGAAAGTCAGATAAAATTAGAGCATTTGGGGTAATATTATAGTTGAACGAAATTTTGTGAAAAATAAAATATTCGTGTATCGAGCAAAAACCTGAAATAAAATTTGCAATGGCATTATTGAAGTTTTATTAATCTGAGTGAAATCTTGGCGGATAATCGAGTACAAACTGAATTTTAATTTAAAAATATCTAGATTTGTTATAAATCGCATTTTTTTTTTTAAAACCTTGTATTTGTATTTGATAAAATTTTACATTTTTTTAAATTTTTGGAGTTAAGCAAAAATATATGGACACTATTTAAAAAATCAAAGATTTGAATTTTCAAAAATTTAAATCAAAATTTAATATCTATATCTCGAAAAATGAGCACTTTATTAAAATTTCTTTTATACAAATTCCTTGATGCAAATTTAATTTTACATAATTTACACTGATGTCGAGCAAAATTTCGGGGTAAGGATTTTTTTGTTTCAAAAAATACAAAACAATAAAAATACATGAAACCAACCAAAAATTAAAAAAATGTAAAGTTCGAAAATATATTCTATACATTAATGTATGCTTGAAATAAGAAAATTAAAATTACAATTTTCAGAAAAAAATAAATAAATTTTATTACTTTAGACTTTAAAGATTGTAGAATTTAAGAATTGTAGGATTCAGTTGGTAATTTTCTAGACCCAGTGCACTGCAGTGTCGGTAGTTGAAATATTTCTGAGAAGACTTTGTCGGAATCGGTACCGGAGTCGCTTCAAAAGTTACCTATTTCCGCAGCCCTGAATGAATTTGAAATTGGTTTATTTTGGCATTATAAAATTTAATAGTTTTTTAGCAACATAATCGAAACATTTTAAAAGCAGAATGTTTATTTGTTATTGATGATATTTTTTTATTTGAGAATTTAGTTGTTTAAACATTTAAAATGTAAATAATCTACAAAGTGAAAAAAACGAAATGTATTTTTTCGATTTTTTCAGTATTTATGACTTTTTTACTTTAATTGGGTCCTTAAATGAAGCTTAGATTGCTGATATTATTGTTTCCAGCAATAAAGCTTATTTTTCTGAGTACAATGACCCTTTGTACGACCCCAAAAAGTTTAAAATGGATTTTTAAATCAATTTTGAAAAATCAATCTCGCGGTCCTTCTTGATAGAAAAGCTCCTACTTGACAGCTCGTTCCAAGGGGACCATAGTTGATCCATCGAAAAAATGTTGTTTTGTCAAAAAAAAAATTGCATTAAAATGAAAAAAAGTGATCAGAAATGGTTTTTAATCGCGTTTTTTACCGTTGTACATAAAAATTTACATAGGGCTTTAGTACCCAATTATTACAGTTTGAATAACAAAACATAAAAAAAGAACAAAACTGAATATTTAAAAAATGGACACTTTTAAATTGTTGCATTTTAATCTGGGTGCTGAATAGCCTACTGATCAAAAATTAAAAATTTTCCAGCAGAAAATGTCAAAAACTAGACAAAATAAAACAAAGATTACTGATTATAAAACAGCTCATTTACCAGTAAGAAAAAAGTCATGCTTGGGCTTGAACAGCCTCCTACTTAGAAGATGTAAACAATGTGGGATCATACGAAAATCACGTTACGCATTCTCTCTATTCATCACCCAGATTTTAATAACCAAGGATGGAATAATCGCAAAAAAACTTTTTTGCTTGCGAATTTCTCTCACCCGCGAAAGAGAGAGGAGGCGAAACACGCAAAAGAAAATCGCTCCCGAACTTCTCGAAGAAACTCAATCAGTTGAAGATTTTTTGTTAGCATCACTTGAATTAATTTATTTTGTTTTGTTTACACATATTGCCCATCTATAGAAAATGACAGGTCATTTTTCGACGTGTAACGTTACACCTGCAAGTGTAGTAGTGAAATCGATGTTCCGCCGAATAGTCAAGATGATGATTTTTTTAGATTCCTTTTACCGAATTTTTTTTCTTGGTTAGCGTCCCTTTTCCCTTTTCCTAGCGGGTGTAGGGACACTTCGCATGGACGCCCTTGCTCCCATCACGTAAGAGTTTTTTCTTTTCTTTTGAGTTGGAGTACGTTTGAATTGGCGTGCTTTCGATTAGGCCAGGGGTGACCAAAGTATAGCCCGCGGGCCAAACGTGGCCCGCGAGGTGATTTTTTGTGGCCCGCGGACTGATTTTGAACGATCATGTAAAATGGCCCGTTGACCACTTGTAAAGTGATTTTATACTTTTATACTAAGGTTTTTTTAATCTTATTTTTGCTAACTTCTTTTCTATTTTTTGTTAAAAAAAAACTAATGATTTATTAATATTTTGATCTCCATTCTACGACACAAAAAAAAATTGTTTAAAAATCTTAATAATTAAAACAATTTAACACGTGAAACTAGTAAATATCGTCCAAACTTTCTTCAAACATGTTTGGAAAGGTTATACGTTCAAATTTGACTTAGGTAGAAATCTGTAATAATTGCAAAAATATATGTTTTCCATCTTATTTTGAAAGTTTTAATGACCCTTTTTAAGAACTAACCCTCAAACTTACTTTGCACTTGATTATCTTATTCAGGCAGAAAAAAATGTTAAATTGGGGAAATAAGGCTGTTGCAAATATTTTACAGAGCTTTTGTCGACCAACCCTCCCTTAGAACTATGAAAAATTGTTAAAAAAATCAGGACAAAAACTATTTTTTCAAAATATTTTAAAATATCAATGATTTTTAAGTGGAATTAGCTGAATTCATATGAAATGCATTCCTCTGCGTTTAGAATCATTTTAAGCAAGTTCGGATTAATTCAAATTGAAAAAAAAAAAATGAATTTTAGCAAATTTTCGATGGACAGTAAGGCAATAAGTTTTTTTTTTCGATGAAATGTTTTTTTGTCCAATGTTAAAATGTTTGAAAATAATTATTGCAAATCAACTTGACGGGTGTTTAAAACATATTCTAATACTTTTCTCATTGAAATGTTGAAATTCTGGCTCTCAAAGATTTTGTGTTAGTTACACATAATTAAAAGATAGAATTACGTCGTTACATAAATTGTTCAGATAACATGTCACCATTTTATAAACTTTAAAATTTTAATGAAAACACAAGGACAACCAAATTTGTATTTTCAAATTCATTAGGACAATAAAATCAATAATAGTTATAGAAAGCTGTCATTTTGTGTTTTCTATTTTTTTAATTAACGAAAATGTTACAAAATAAAAAAAAGTGTCAAAAAATTTCAACTGATTATTTTTTTTAGGTTTTTTTTTTATTAAAATAATTTCATTTTTTTAAACCGATTTTATGAATTTGGCCCGCAAACTCATTTGAGCTTCAAATTTGGCCCGGCTTCCAAAAACTTTGAGCACCCCTGGATTAGGCGGACATTAAAAAAAGCGATATTGGAATCATCAGATCCGCTCTGCAGAGACTTTTTAAATTTCTAGCATTTGCGAACTCTTGATTTTAGAAATTTTTCATCAAACTTTCCATTAAAAATAAAAACAAACCATGAAAATTTCAAATTTAATTTCTGAAAATTGATTCTAACTAAAATGTGATATTTCGCACAGAAATTCGTAAACAAAGTCATCAATATTTAGATTATTCAGATTTTCGTTTATTCTCTTAATTTACTTTCATTTATTTATACAGACTTTTATTTATGTAATACGAATTAACAAAAAAAGAAGGAGGGGGGCGTGTTACACATTCCAACGCAGTTGCACTCTATAAAATTTCCAATGAATCCGGCTTTTGTTTGTTTGTGTAACCAAGTATCACTTTTTTCTGCACTATTTTCTTCTTCTCTGCCAATTTTTTACTATTTCGTGTGGATTTTGTGTTTAATTTGTGTATAAATGTTTAGATTAAAATGATGGAAAGAATTTAAGTTTTGCTTCGTTTTACATTTGATTCTTCACTAAACTTCCTCGCAAGTTACTACACACTCTGCATCAGTTTGTATATTTGATTCAAATAACTCGAACGATTAAAACTTCCGTTTCACACTTGCACTTTTCACTTGCACTCTTCACAGACATTCTCACTTTTTCTCTCTCTCTTTTCATTCAGCCACGGTCACACAATCTGAATCATCGTCATCATCGTTTTAGCTGAACTAGTTTGAAGTTTTACACATCTAAGATTGGTTGTTTTCTCTTCTTCTTCCTCTTCGCCGTGATTTGTTTTAGAATAGTAGCACTAATATAGTCAAAGCGCAGGCCTTATGGTTCTGATTTTTTGTTTTTCAATTTTCGTCGAATTTAATTTTTAGAAAACCCTCAAGAAATAAGACCAAACTTTATTCTCTGTCTTGTAAATAGGGTAAAGCAACATCAATGAGGAAAAAAAAGGTGGACGAAAAAAAATTTGGAACGGAATCTACTAAAAAGAAAAACAGGCTGGAAAAGTCTCGCTCTACAGTTCGTCTTTAAGCAGCGTGTACCGCTTGTTGGACGGGGCCAGATTCTTGAACGTCGATTCCGGCGGCGTCGTGCCTTTCCGGGGGCCACCGTCCTGGCCGTTGTTGCTCACGACCATCACCTCGATCGTGTTGTCGTCGGACTTTTCCGGGCCGTAGTGGAATTCGCTGAGGGGGAAGAAGAGAAGAGGAGGAAAATTGTTTTGTATATTTGAATTTATTGGTTTTTTTATCGGTAATGTAAATTTTACTGAAAATTTAAAGATCTAGAATTTTTTGAGGGCTAGAAATCTTTTTATTTTTTGAACAAAAAAAAAAATTTTTTTTCTGATTTTTTAAAATTTGCATTAATTCACAAAATTGAAACAATTTATAAAATTAATTTCAATTTAAGAAATCATGGGAAAAAAAATAAATTTGTACACAAATTAATTTTGTAAATTTCCAAAAAATGTGAACTATAGAAATTTCATGAGGTTTATGAAGTAAATTAAATTTAGGATCGTTATGAAATTTTTGTAATCTATGAAATAATTGAAATTATTTAAATAAATGATATAAAAGATGTAAACTTAATGAAATTTTAAAAATCATGGAAATAAGGAAATTAATAAATTGATAAAATTATGACAATTTAGATATTTATAAAATTAGTGAAAATAATGAAAATGTGTAAAATTTGTTAAATTGAACGTAAGAAATTTATAGAAACAGTGAAATTAAATTAAAATTATCAAATTGATAAATTTTTAAAATGCATAAATAAAAAAAAATTAAATAATATCTGAAATATATACACAGAATATGTTAAATTATAGAAATACATAACATTTTTGGAATTAATCTTCAAATTAATAAATTTCAAAAATTAAATAAAATTTATAAAGTGCTGAAAATTATGGCATTTACAAAAAAATGTTTTTTTATAAAATTATCGAAATTGATTTTTTAAATTTTTTTTTAAATTTATAATTTTGTGAAATTTATAATTTATGAAATTTATCAAACGTAAATTTGTTTTAAATTTGTAAAATTCGTAAATTTCTCTGCGATATTAAATTTTGAAATTGATAAAAAAATCAAATTCATAAAAAATGTGAAATTTATAAAAAAAAATATTTTTAAAACTTGCAAAATTTATAAAATGTCAAAAATTTATAATTGTTTTTAATTTAAGAAATTTGTAAAATTTACGAGATTTGTTCAATTTATGAAACTTGTAAAATCTATGATGATAATAATGAATATGTATTTTATGAATCTTATGAAATCTACCGAATTCATAATTTTTGCAAAATTCATTAAAAGTGTTAAATCAAAATCATAAAAATTATAGAAACTTTTCGTTTCGTTTTCGTTTTACGGAGCAAGGTGGGGGACGCGGCCTCAAGTCAGTCCAAGTCCGGTTTCTTGAGGAAAAAAGGGTAGTGGCCGAACTAGTAGGGGCAGGGGGGGCAGAATGGCCCGCCTAAATAAAATGCGCCAAAAACCATAGAAAAACATGAAAACTTATGAATTCAGTGTAGTGGGCGTATGCTTTGGGATGTTCCCTTCAATGTTATATACTTGGTTGATGAAATTTTTTAGCTTAAAACTGTTTTTGAGCCACTTTAAAAAAAAAGTTTTTTCGACTTTTTTTCCAGGGTGCGGGGCAGAATGGGCCACCCTGCGGGGCAGAATGGGCCACCTTAGAAAACAAGCCATTTTGTCTAATACAACGTTGAAGGGAGATAAGAAATGACTTAAGGTACCTTTCTAACATAGTTTCCATGAAGTTAGACCACTTTAATAAAAATAGTCACTTACCAAAACAAAGATTTTTGAAAATAGTGTTAATATGTTGAAAAAGGACACTATTTTTACAAATTATCTTCAAAACAACTAAAAAATCAACTAATGTTGCATTAAACGTGATTTGTGAAGCTACCAGGAGTGAAATAATCCATTTTATCCAAATTTCATAACTTTTGATTGTTTTTATAAGGTAGGATAAGGGTGGTCCATTCTGCCCCCAAGTGGATTTTAATTTAACACTTCCACCACCAAGTTTCTAAATGATTTTAAGGTTCCGTTGTTGTTTGTATACCTTGGTAGTAACCTCTAGTAACGTTATAAGCATTGAGCAAACTTTTTCAAACAATCCAATTTTTCAGAAAGCTTATTTAAAAACCTCGAAATAAACAACATTTGCGTGGTTTTGTTAATAAATTTACACTTTTGCTCATAATTCGAAAAATACAATGAATTCAAACGTCGTTTTCGGTATGGTGAAGTTATTTGACGTCCTTTACAAGACCCTTGCCTTACAATTGGTCTAAATCCATTCTAAAGCCCAAAACCAAGGGTGGCCCATTCTGCCCCCCTGGTCCATTCTGCCCCCCCTGCCCCTATTGCATACCAAATGAACACCACCGGAAGATATAGGGGATCGGGAGGGGGAAGGTGAAAGAAAATTAGTGTAGGTGTGAGTTGTAAGAACTTGGATGACTTGAGCAATTACGTTAATCTAAGTTTGAAACTGAATAAATGAAATCTGAAATTATAATTAAAAGTGAAACTTCCTGGAAAAAAACCTATGATGTATTCCAAATTTAGAGGAAATCAAAAATACTACAGAACAAAAGATGAAAACTAACTTGTCTAGGGAGTATAAATCCGGCCATTTTCTGAGCCCCGACCTGTCGCGTCCGTCAGTAGTCTTGTCGTACATTACAACTAGAAACAGATCTGCCAATGAAATATTACACTTCGACCAAATCAACTTATCCAATTATTCATCTACGGCAGGGGTGCTCAAAGTTTTTGAATGCCGGGCCAAATTTAAAGCTCACATGAGCTTGCGGGCCAGTTGCAAAAAAAAATGATTGAAAGGAAATTACTTTATTTCAATCTGTAATACGACAAACACAAATGTTGGGGATTTTATTTATAAGATAGCGAAAAAAAATCCAACACTTTCGTTCAAAAAAGCTTTCAATCATGTGGTTCAAATTTATTAATAAACAAAATAAACAAAAAGCAAAAAATATTATTCGTTAGCTTTTTAAATTGTTAATTTCATGCCAAAAATTTTATCAGTAAACACAGTGTTTTTGTAAGGATTTTAAAAACACCACGGTCCGGTCAAGGTCGAGAGGTGGTTGAACATTTTGTGGCTGAAAAATCGTATTTTCACAAAGAATTAAAAAAAAACAAAAATCACATAACATAAACTATCAAAAACTATGTTGTTTTATTTTAAAGTAAAGTGCAACTTCAATTAATTATGCAAAAGGATATTTCAACAATACTTTCTCCAATTTCAATAAAATATCTATATTTTTTTTTGTCTGCCTGAATTAGATGTTATGCACTCAGATTCGTAACCAAATGTAACCAAATGAGTTCAAATCCCGAGGTGTTTTATTGGAGCAAAATAAGTTTGAGGCCTAGTCCTTAAAAAATGGTGCAATATGATTTTTTAATTAATATGGAACTTTGATTTGATGTTACTTTGATCAAATTAGCATTTTGCTAATAAATAATAAATATTTGTTTCGTTCAATCGAAGTCGGATATAAATTGATAATTATTTTTATGTTAAAAACATCTGTTAAAGTTCTTTAAAAAGCTTGAACTAATCAATTCATAATAACTTTACAGATTGGTCAAAGGGCCATTTTACGTGATTATTCAAAATGGGCTCGCGGGCCACAAAAAATCACCTCGCGGGCCACATTTGGCCCGCGGGCCATACTTTGGTCACCCCTGATCTACGGAAAACTAGCTAACTTTAATCGACAACCTAAACTAAACACTCTGAAAGTAAATTTAATCTCAAATCCACGATTTGTTATTACAACGCCAAATAAGGTAAAGGACCTTGTTTTTCAACCAGTCTTGCCGCTTCCAAAAACCAATAAACATAAATGAACAGTTCATATTTTACAAGTTGAACACTCGTCATTAAGACGACTATTTCGTGCCTTTCATTTCATTAGGGCATAAAGCCTTGCAAACAAGAGTGCTTCTCTATCACTATAAACTGTCATTTGAGTGAATAAGACACACTCCTGTTCACAAAACCCATGTGTCCTTTGAAATGTTAGGCTCCATTTGATCGTCAAGGCTCCAGTAGACCCTCGATTCGCAACAATGGTCGATACAACCATAATCCGAAAACCGTTAGTTCAACAGATTAACGAGTTTTGTCCGATATCATTACATTATTGATTGATCGAGACTCTATGGAAATTTTGACATACCAAAATGCTTTGTATTATTACTGAAATGGAAGTTTCAAATTTATGCACGTAACATATTTTTAAATAAATTTCAAAATCTATTCTATCCTACAATGCCTAGAAGAGGCCTCTGTTTCTGTTGTGAGTAAGCGCTGGTTTCAGAGTTCATTTTTTAATTTAAAAGGGGTGGGAGACGACTAATTAGCTTCATGAACTCCTACTCGGCCTTGGGACCACCTCTTAAGACACTGATGGCTCCTAGCTAGGAATTAAACCTAGACACAGCGTCGAGGCCCGCTTCGCATGGCAAAAATGTTGGCTGGGGAGAAGTGATATTATCACGAAATTTTATTTTAAAGCCAACATTGCTAACGGCGTCGAGGTCCTTACTCATGCCCAAGGCATAAAAATTATAGAAACTTTTAGAACATTAAGAAATATTTGATATTTATAAAATCAAATGAAAACATGCAATTTCTACGTTAAAATAATTTAATATATAAAAATTATTGAATTAATTAATAATTTTTGCAAAATTCATTAAAAGTGTTAAATCAAAATCATAAAAATTATAGAAACTTTTAGAACATTAAGAAATATTTGATATTTATAAAATCAAATGAAAATATGCAATTTCTACGTTAAAATAATTCAATACATAAAAATTATTGAATTGACACAGAAATTTATGAAATTCATGAAATTTATTTAATCTTTATAAAATTTATGAAATTTTTGACATTCTTATGTTTATGCAATTGATGTAAACAATTGATTAAAATTAATGAAAATATTAGTTCAAATGAAATTTATGAAATTCTTAAAGTTAATGAAAATTATAAAATTACCAAAATTTTCGAAATAAAAAAAATCAAAAAATATGAAATTTATAAAATTAAAGAAAAGAAATTTATGAAATTTACGAGATTAATGAAATTTACAATATAAAAGAAATATATTTTATTTTTTAGATTCTTATTAAATATATAAGATTTATAAAATTTACGATTGAAATTTATTGAATGAAAATACAATTGTAACAGTCAATGTTTTTTTTCATTTGAGATTTTTTTTATTTTAAGAAAACTCAGGACATTAAAACTTAATAAGTTTTTGAAATTCATTGCTAAAATTAAAAAGTTATGTTTAAAGAATTTTCAGAAATTTAGAAATAACTCACATAAAAATTCAAAATTCTTCAAATAAAGATTTTTAGCTCAAAGTTCTATACATCTATTTTTTAAAGTAAAATAAATCTTAAATTCTAAAAATCTAAGCTTCTCTTGTTTTTAAAATGTGATACCTTAAAAAACTTATCGCTAAAATGCAAAAAATAAATAAAAACCGGTAATTTATTGTTTTGGCTTTGATAGAAATAATTAAGTTTATGTTTTTTTTAAGAATTAAAGAATTTTGAGCTAATCATTTTTAACAAATGTTTATTATATTTCAATTCCAAATTTTTAAATTTAGAGGATTTGGAATTGAATTACCAAAAAAATAACAAAGCTTTCCAATCTTGAAAAAAAAATTAAAGCCTTTTCTAAAAAATATAGACTTCAAAATATAGAGCTCAAAATTCTACACAATAATTTTTTAATCAAAACTAAGGATTTTTAATTTTTTAGTTTTTTAGGATTATGGAATTTTTAGAGTATTTAGTTTTTTTAGAAACAGCAAGTATTTGCAGGATTTTTAAAACTTTCAGAATTTTAAGAATATTTAATTTTTTCCGAATTTTTACAATTTGAAGGAATTTGCAAAAGTTTTAGAACTTATAAATTTTTTCAAATATTTTGAATTTAATTTTTGGTTCAAATTTTCACAACTTTTCAGAATTTCCAGAATTTTCTGAATTTTCAGAATTTCCAGAATTTTTGGATGTTTCTGAATTGTTAATTTTTTCAAAAATCTCAGAATTTGGATATTTTTTTACCTGTTCGAATTTAAAAAAAAATCAATATTTTTAGAATTTTTTGAATTTTTAATTTTTTTCTTAGAATTTCTAACATTTTCAAAATTTCCAGAATATTTTTTTTAAATTTACAGGATTTTCAGAACTTTTTGAATTTTCAGAATTTTTAGATTTTTCAGAATTTGCAGAAATTTGCAAAATTTGCAAAAGTTTTAGAATTTTTAAAATATTCATAGTTTTTATAATTCAAAAAAATTTCATAATTGCTAGAATTTCAAAAAAAATCCAAATTTTCAAAAAAAAACATGATTTAAAAAAATATATTTTTTTTTAAATTTGCAGGATTTTCAGAATTTTTGTTTTTTCGAAACTTTTCAAAATTTTAAAAGTTTTCAGAATTTTAATTTTTTTTTAAAGTTTTTAATTTTTTTAAATCTATATATATAAAAAATTTTGACGGTTTTGTTCGAACGCAAATCAGTTCAATACGGATTGAGGTGCTCTTTGTTGCGTTGCGTTCGTATAAGCCCAAGGAAGGTTCTTACGCCAAAAAGTTACAACTTTGGCCACTCTGGAACCGATTCCGGAAAATCGGCGGGTTGTATGGGAAAAGTTACGTAAACTCAAATTTAGATCACAGGAGGCTGAATTAGCAAACAATCAAGAAACGTCAGGAAACCAAAAAAGGGCAGGACGAAGTTTGCCGGGAAGAGCTTGTTTTTCAGAATTTGCAGGATGTTCAACATTTTTAGAATTGTCAAAATTCTCAGATTTTTCAAATTCTTTTTGTTAGGATGTTCAGCAATTTTCAAAATTTTACATTTTTAAAAATTTATAGAATTTTGAAAAAATAAAAAAAAATATTTTTAGAATTTGCAGGATTTTTAGAACATTCAAAATTTTGTAAATTTTTAAAAAAATCAGAATTTTCATTTTTTTTAGTTTGAAATATTTTTAAATTTTCAGAATTTGCAGAATGTTCAGAAATTTTAATTTTTTTACAATTTTCAATTTTTTTAAAATTTTCAAAAATTTCAGAATTTTCAGAATTTTCAGAATTTCAAAGATTTACAAAATTTTTAGAATTTTAAAAATTTTCAAATTTAAATTTTTTTTTTTGAATTCTTACAATTTGCAGAAAATTGTGGCAGTGCGTGGCCGAATGGTTACGCTGTCCGCTTTGTAAGCGGATGATTCTGGGTTCGATTCCCATCTGCTCCAACCTTCCATCGGATGAGGAAGTAAAATGTCGGTCCCGGCCTTGGTTGTTAGGCCGTTAAGTCATTCCAGGTGTAGGAGTCGCCTCCATGCCATAAGTACAAACAACACACCAAACCAAGCCTACTCCGGTGGAATCGCTGGCGGCGGTTGGCGGTTGGACTCGCAATCCAAAGGTCGTCAGTTCAAACACTGGGGTGGAAGGTTCCTTGGAGTAGAAAGAGGTTTGGGTGCTCTCCCCATTCAAGCCTTCGGACTCCTAGGTTCGAGCAGAAACTTGCAATAGAGACCATAAAAGACCCGGGGGTCGTTAATGTGGATGGTTTTTTTTTTTAGAATTTTCAGAAATTTTAGAATTTCCAAGATTTCAGAATTTTCAGAATTATAAGAAATTTCAGAATTTCTAGAACATCATATTTTTTTGAATTTTTAGTTTTTTGAGGATTTAAATATTTAATGAATGCAACTAAAAAGATGTCATCCAAAGGTCACTCACCGATGCAACTTTCCGCTGTACAGATCGTTCAGGAACTGCTTCAACTTGCCCGGCACGAACATGTCCTTGAAGCTCGGGAACAGATACATGTGCCGGAACGAGTCGATCGCAATCAGCGGCAAATCCGACTGACTCTTGCCCAGGTGGTGCAACGGGTGCGCGAACCTCTTGCCGTCCGCCGTCAAAAAGTTAATATTCTGCTTCTCCGTAATCAGCTGCGTCTCGATGATCGTCTTGTAGTCCTTGATCGACTGGTGGTCGTCCGGGCCATGGAACAGAATCAGGAACGGCAGACCCTCCTCGGTGAGCTCTTCGGCGTTTTCGAAGGTGATTTCACGTACGAGCGGGACGCACTTTTGCTGCACCCAGATGTTGAGCTCGTCAAAGTTGTTCTGGTTGCCGGTGAAGGTTTCGTCGTTCGCGTCCGACACGGCCACGTCCGGCCGGAACACGATGATGGGGTGTCCTGTTGGGAATGAGGGGGAAGGTTAGTTATTGGTCGAATTGTTTGAGATTTGTCTACTATTACTTGATACAGTTCCTTGAATTTCCGGTGAAAAAGGCATGCAAAGCGAATTTTTAAATGTTAGAACACTACAATTTGAACATTTATAAAATTATTAAATTATTCAATTATGAAATTATTAAACTATTAAACTATTAAATAATTAAATTATTAAATTATTAAATTATTCAATTATTCAATTATTCAATTATTCAATTATTCAATTATTCAATTATTCAATTATTCAATTATTCAATTATTCAATTATTCAATTATTCAATTATTCAATTATTCAATTATTCAATTATTCAATTATTCAATTATTCAATTATTCAATTATTCAATTATTCAATTATTCAATTATTCAATTATTCAATTATTCAATTATTCAATTATTCAATTATTCAATTAATAAATTATTAAATTATTATTTTCTCAATTTTAACATTTTTTTGATTTTTCCGAATTTTCAAATATTTCATGATTTGCAAAATTTTCAAAATATTCAAAATATCTAGAATTATTTTAAAAAAAATGTATTTGCAAAAACTTCAAAATTTTCAAAAAATTCAGAATCTTCAGAATTTTAAAAAAAATTAGAATTTGTAGAATTTTTAAAATTTTCAGGATTTCTGGAAATTTAAGGATTCTCAGAATTTTTAGAATTTTCATAAATTGCAGGATTTTAAATGTTTTCCAAATTTCCAGTATTTTTTTTAAGTATCTGCAGGATTTTTCAGAAAATTCAAAATTTTTACTATATTTTAAATTTTAACGATTTTGAGTTTTTTTTTTCAAAATTTCTAAAAAAACAAATGTTAAGAATCTAATTTATTTTTCAATTTTTAGATTTGTTTCTATTTTCAGAATTTTCTGAATTTTATTTTTTTTTTAAAAGAAAATTGCAGAATTTTGAGTTTTTTTCAGAATTTGGAAAAATATGCAAAATTTTCAGAATTTCTAAAAAAAATCAAATATTCAGAATTGATGTTTTTTAATTTCAGAACTTTCAGAATTTTTAGATTTTGCAGAACTTTTAAAATATTTATAATATTTATAATTTTCAGAATTTTTAGAATTTCAGAATTTTCAAAATATTTAGAATACTCTGAATAAATTTAAATTTAAATTTTTTGAGTTTTTTTTTTTTCAGAATTGAGGTTTTTTTTCAAAATTTTTATTTTTTTTTCAAATATTTAGATTTTTTTTTAATGTTCAAAAGTTTTAGAATTTTTAAGAATTCCTTGAATAAGCATGATTTTTAAAATTTTCAATTTGTTAAGATTTGGCAAAATTTTAAGAAGATTTAGAATTTAAAAAAAATTAAATTTTTTGGAAAATTTAGAATTTTTATAATTTGTCAATTTTTTAGAATTTTCGGATTTTTCAGAATTTGTAATTTTCAAAATATTTAGAATTTTGTGAATTTTAATTTTTTTTTAGAATTTTCAGAACCTCCACAATTTTTGGAATTTTCGGATTTTTTGAATTTTTGGATTTTTTAGAATTTTTAAAATGAGCATAATTTTTGAAATTTTTCACAGTTTTTTAAATTTTCATAATTTTTATCATATCAAAATTTTCATGATTTTCAGAATTTTTGAAATTTTTAGAACTTGCAAGATTATTAAATTATTGAATTAATTAAATTAAGCTGGTTATAACCAGCCAACAACGACTCCAAACAACAGGATTTTAAAAGTATTCAAATTTTCCAGAATTTTAATTTTTTTCACAATTTTCACAATTTTGATTTTTTTTCAGAATTTCAAAAAAAAAACAAAATTTAAATTTTATTTTCAATTTTCAAAATTTTCATTATTTTTTAGATTTTTTAAGATTTTTTTTTTAAATTTATAATTGTTAGAGTTTCAGAATTTTTAAAATATTCAGATTATTGGAAATTTTAATTATTTGCATAATTTTCAATTTTCAGAATATTCTGAATTTTATTTTTTTAAATTGAAATTTTCAGAATTTTGAGTTTTTTTTTCAGGATTTGCAAGAATATTCAAAATGTTCAGAATTTTTAAAAAGTTTCAAATATTTAGATTTTTTTTTAAATTTCACTTTTTTGCAATTTTTAGAATTTTAGAATTTTCAAAATATTTAGAATACTCAGAATTATTTTAAATTATCTGTATTTGCAGGATTTTCTAAATTTTCAGAATTTTAAAAATTTTAATAGTTTTCAGAATTTTCGGATTTTTTTCTCAGAATTTTGATGTTTTTTTCCGAAATTTCTATTTTTTTCAAATATTTAGAATTTTTTTTTTTTAATTTTCGGAAATTTTACAATTTTAAGAAGATTTTAAATTTTCAAGTTTTTGCAGGAATTTGCAATTTATTTAAAAATCTTATAATTTTTAAAATTTGCAAAATTTTCGGAATTTTTAAATTTTTAGAAATTTAGAATTTTAAAAGTTTTCCTAATTTTTATTTTTTTTTTGAAATTTTAGAATTTTTTTCACAATTTGCAAAATAAATTCTAGATATTTTTGATTTTTCATAATTTTTTTTTTCAAAATATTCAGAATTTTCTGAATTTTATTTTTTTTAGAATTTTTTGAACTTTTAAATTTTTTTAATTTGCGGATTTTTTGAATTTTTCAGAATTTATTAAATAAGAATAATTTTTAAAATTTTCAAATTTTCAGATTGTTTTTTAAATTTCTAGATTTTGCTAGATTATTAAATTATTAAATTAATTGAAACCAGCCACCAACGACTCCAAACAACTCACCTGGCGGATGCATCGCCGTCACGACGTCCCCAAACCCAGCGTAAAACACGCAGTCCTCCTTCAGGTTGGTGGCCACCCTCCGGAACGTGTTGTACTCGACCATGTCCCGCCGGTCAAAGTACCCCACCACTATCCGCTTCTTGGTGTCCAGAACCTCCAGGTCCTTCAGGTTGAAGAACTCCTTGATCGGATCCTCGAGCTGCTTCTTGATAAAGTCGGCGAACGCCTCGACGGTTCGCGCCCCTCGGTACTCCCGCTTCGTTGGTTGCCCGTTCCGGATCACCTTCAGCGTGGGATACTTGGAGATGTGGAAGCGGGACGCCGCCGACGACTCCTTGTCGCAGTCCACCTTGCCCATCACGACGCGACCCGCCTCGGGGAACGCTTCGCGGACCTGGAAGAGAAGGGAAATGAATGTAAACAAGGGCGTCTATATGAGGTAATTCTCTGTCATTCTTTTTGCAGTGGGTTCAGAATAAAACGCAACAAAATGAGATAAAACCAACTATATTTCATCTCAACCCCTTCGTAAGCCTAAAATACCCTCGGTACTCCCCAATCAGCTCCCCGTCCGGACCCCAAAACTCCAGCGTCATCCGCCACAACCCAGCCGGAACGACCGGCGGAATCCAGCCCGCATCCGGCTGCAGGTCCTTCACCCAGTACGTACCCTTCGGAAACGGACAAAACCGCGTCGTGCCCTTCGGCAGCTGCGGCAAGTTCGAGTAGTTCGCCCAGATGTGCTGAAACTCGGCGTACTCCTCGACCATCACCTGGCAGATCTTCTTGCGGGCCATCTTCATCGGACCGACTCCTCGAAGCCTTCGTCGATGTCGTGGAAGAGCGTGTACGATCCGTCCAGGACGAACGCCGTCCGGTTGAACTTCCGGACGCGCATCTTCGAGATGTCCGCGAACCACTCGCCGCCGACCTGTTCGATGCGTTCGAGCTGGACCTCCAGGTTGACCGCGCTGGAGCGGGGAAGCCAGAGGGTCAGGAGGATCGCGAGAATTGTCGATCTGGTCGTGGTCATGGTTGGCGTTCGATTGGTTGACGGGTTGTTTGGAAGTGGGACAAACAACCGTTTTTACGACAGCGTTGCACGCGATGAAGCCATAAGGAAGTGGTTGGTTTGTAGATCGCGAGCTCTTGTTGATTTGTGATTAATGAGTTTCCGATCATTACGATTTAAAAAAATATTAATAAAATTTTAAAAATTATTTATTTTATTTTTAGAATTTTTTTAATGTTAAGATTTTGGAATTTATAAATGAAAAAAAAATTAAAACTTAACAAAACTTACTGGAGCAAGATATGAAAAGGGACAAAAGCATTTTATAACTTAAAAGTATTCTGCCAATTTCAATGTAAGCTATTGACATTTAAAAAATCTTTTTCTTTCTTTGAAGAAAAAGGGGTAATTCTCTACCAACTCACACGAAATCGGGAAAAGTTGCCCCGACCCCTCTTCGACTTGCGTGAAACTTTGTCCCAAGGGGTAACTTTTGTCCCTGATCACGAATCCGAGGTCCGTTTTTTGATATCTCGTGACGGAGGGGCGGTACGACCCCTTCAATTTTTGAACATGCGAAAAAAGAGGTGTTTTTCAATTATTTGCAGCCTGAAACGGTGATGAGATAGAAATTTGGTGTCAAAGGGACTTTTATGTAAAATTAGACGCCCGATTTGATGGCATACTCAGAATTCCGAAAAAAACGTATTTTTCATCGAAAAAAACACTAAAAAAGTTTTAAAAATTCTCCCATTTTCCGTTACTCGACTGTAAAAAATTTTGGAACATGTCATTTTATGGGAAATTTAATGTACTTTTCGAATCTACATTGACCCAGAAGGGTCATTTTTTCATTTAGAACAAAATTTTTCATTTTAAAATTTCGTGTTTTTTCTAACTTTGCAGGGTTATTTTTTAGAGTGTAACAATGTTCTACAAAGTTGTAGAGCAGACAATTAAAAAAATTTTGATATATAAACATAAGGGGTTTGCTGATAAACATCACGAGTTATCGCGATTTTACGAAAAAAAGTTTTGAAAAAGTTACTTTTTGCATTTCTCTTTGTTTCGTCGTCCGTGTCTGTCGCGGGTGACCATGAACGGCCATGATCAAAGACGACCAACTTTTTCCAATTTTTTTTCGTAAAATCGCGATAACTCGTGATGTTTATCAGCAAACCCCTTATGTTTATATATCAAATTTTTCGTAATTGTCTGCTCTACAACTTTGTAGAACAATGTTACACTCTAAAAAATAACCCTGCAAAGTTAGAAAAAACACGAAATTTTAAAATGAAAATTTTTGTTCTAAATGAAAAAATGACCCTTCTGGGTCAATGTAGATTCGAAAAGTACATTAAATTTCCCATAAAATGACATGTTCCAAAATTTTTTACAGTCAAGTAACGGAAAATGGGAGAATTTTTAAAACTTTTTTAGTGTTTTTTTCGATGAAAAATACGTTTTTTCGGAATTCTGAGTATGCCATCAAATCGGGCGTCTAATTTTACATAAAAGTCCCTTTGACACCAAATTTCTATCTCATCACCGTTTCAGGCTGCAAATTATTGAAAAACACCTCTTTTTTCGCATGTTCAAAAATTGAAGGGGTCGTACCGCCCCTCCGTCACGAGATATCAAAAAACGGACCTCGGATTCGTGATCAGGGACAAAAGTTACCCCTTAGGACAAAGTTTCACGCAAATCGAAGAGGGGTCGGGGCAACTGCTGTGTGAGTTGGCGGAGAATTACCCAAAGGAAATGTGGAAATTATCTTTATTTTATCTTTTTTGTAATTCCCCACACATTTATCACAAGTTGTTCCAGCATTCTTCACAACTGCCGTGACAAAACGTCATACGAGCAATTCCAGCTCAAATCAGGAATTTTTCTGGTACTTTTGTACCCGACCCTCTCCGATTTCAATGAAACTTTTTAGACATGTTATCCTAGGCCTATATAAGCCATTTTTGTGTATATGGAGCCAATAGTACTCGAAAATAACATTTGAGAAGGGCGTAAGGTATTTAAATATTTTTGTATTTTGCAATTTAAAAATTACTGTATCTCGAAGCCATTGCGTCGTATCAAAAAGTGGTCAAAGACAAACTTGTAGGAAATTGGACGGGCTTTCTGAAAAAAATACACTGAAACAAAAATACACGCCACTTATATGAGATTTTTTTATTTTTAAGTCAAAAACATAAATTTAAAGGTGATGTCACGATTTTTTTTCGTTCAAAATTTTTGAGAAAATAGCCTAAAATGTTACCAAAAGACTGACGAAAAATGCAGGATGGTATGTCTCTATTAAAAAAATACAAAAATCATTTACCAAAAACTGTTTTTTAAAAAGTGGTCTAAACGTCGAAATTTTCAAAAACCCATAGTGGGAATCGATTTCCCAGACAATTTTACATAAAAGTCTCCATATTGACCATTGTCCTATGTCCAGTCCTTGGGAAGATACAGCGGTTTTAAAAATAAAAATGATGAAAAAATGGGTTTTTTTGTGGTTTTTGGCAATTTCTATATGACAGACTTGGTTTTTCAGTCTCGTAAATATTTTTACCGGAAAGCTCGTCCAATTTCCCATAAGTTTGCCTTTGACAGCATTTCAATTGGATGTAAGAGCTTACAGATATAAGCTTATTTACTATCCAGGTTTCTACCACACTGAAAAAAATATTCTATTTTCAGTTATTAGCAAAGTAATAATCTTACATCCAATTGAAATGCTGTCAGAGACAAACTTATGGGAAATTGGACGAGTCTTCCGGTAAAAATATTTACGAGACTGAAAAACCAAGTCTGTCTTATAGAAATTGCCAAAAACCACAAAATAACTCATTTTTTCAACATTTTTATTTTTAAAACCGCTGTATCTTCCCAAGGATTCGACATAGGACAATGGTCAATATGGAGACTTTTATGTAAAATTGTCTGGGGAATCGATTCTCACTATGGGTTTTTGAAAATTTTGACGTTTAGACCACTTTTCAAAAATACAGTTTTAGTAAATGATTTTTGTATTTTTTAAGGAGAGACATACCATCCTGCATTTTTCGTCAGTCTTTTGGTAACATCTTAGGCTATTTCCTCAAAAATTTTGCACGAAAAAAATCGTGACAACACCTTTAAATTTAAGTTTTAGACCTAAAAATCAAAAAATCTCATATAAGTGGCGTGTATTTTTGTTTCAGTGTATTTTTTTCAGAAAGCTCGTGCAATTTCCTATAAGTTTGTCTTTGACCACTTTTTGATACGACGCAACGGCTTCGAGTTACAGTAATTTTTAAATTGCAAAATACAAAAATATTTAAATACCTTACACCCTTCTCAAATGTTGTTTTCGAGTACTATTGGCTCCATATACACAAAAATGGCTTATATAGGTCTAGGATAACATGTCTACAAAGTTTCATTGAAATCGGAGAGGGTCGGATACTAAAAGAACCAGAAAAATTCCTGATTTGAGCTGGAATTGCTCGGGAGCGTTCTTTTATTACGTAACGCAGTTCGGGGTGAGGGAGGGTCGAAGGCTATGTATGTAACGATTCATACATTTTTTTTTAAATTGTATGGAAATTTTGTTACGAGGGGGTTCAAAAATCAATTTGTTTTCGTTGCGTAATAAATGAACGCTCCCCTGTCGCCAGTGCTTGACGTTTCTTCACACGGTGGTTGTTTGCAATATGCTTTGATAAATAATAATAATTTGAAATTGCTCACATGAAAGCTCAAAATTACAAACGATATACTAACAATTGACCATCCAGAGGTGTGCAACGTTAAGCCGAAATTAAAAAAAGCAGAATCTTTCAAATAACTGACATCAAAAAGCTGTTTTTTTTGTTCCGAATGCAGTAGTCTAAAGAGAAAATTCCTTAGAAAAATAGTTTAATTTTTCAGCAGAAAAAAGTTTAAGGTTCAAAAAAAAATCAAAAATAAAACGAAAACAATTTTGATGAAAATCAAACTTTTGTAACTCGATTATCCGAAGTGAAACTTTGGTGAGAACTTTGGATGATTGAGTCCAGAATGTGTTGGAAATTTTAGAATTTAATAATTTGTGTGTCTTTGAACATAAAAATTTGATAATTTTTGTGTTTCATAATTTCAGTGTTTTAAAACCACAACAAAAAAAATTAAGATTTTAAAATTTGAGATTTTTTAAATTGTAGACTATTAAAATTAGAGAATTTTACAATTCAAGAAATTCAAAATCCTAGAGTTTTGGAATTTTAGAATAAACCTAGGAATGTTAGTGTTGTAGTATATTAAAATTTGTGTACATCAGAATTATTGAATTTTAGAATTTCATTTGAGATTTTCAAAATTTAAGAGTTTTGGAGGTTTAAATTTTAGTTTTTTGGAATTTTAGAATTCAAACACTTTGGAATTGAAGAGTTTTTGAATTTTATAGATACTACTAAATTTAAGAAATATTGAATTTTAGAATTTTATTCGAGAATTTCCAAATTTATGAGTTTTGGAGTTTTAATTTTTGGAATTTTAGAATTTGGAGTTTTAAATTTCAGAATTTAAAATTTATTCATAATTTAGAGTTAAGAATTTGAAAACTATGGAATTGTAGAGTTTTAGAATTTTAATGTTTTAGTATATTAGAACTATTCAATTTTAGAATTACATACACAAATTTGAATATTTAATAGTTTTGGAGTTTTAAATTTAAGATCATTGGAATTTCATTCGGGAATTTAAAAAAATTACGGGTTTGGAGTTTTTTTGGAATTTCATAACTTGGAGTTTTCAGAAATAAAAAACTTTAAAATTTTAGAGTTTTAGAATTTCAAAGTTTTAGTGTATGGGTCATTCCATCTGAAGCGGAACAGCATTTGAAAATTACCATCTCCGATTCTGCTCAAATTTGGCAGAGCTGTTGAGACTATCAAAACATGCAAAAATCCCGAATTTCATCAAAATCGGACCACCCCCTCCATTTTTGTACCCTCCCAAAAAATCGACTTTTTGGCGATTTTTGAGGAAAACACCTATCTTTGAACGGCGATAGCTCAGGAACCACAAATCTTAGAGGGTCGGTCTTAGACTCAAATTTGAAGGAAATTGGACGTAGAATCCATTTCCGTGATCAAAATTTAGATTAAAATATTTTTTCTACCTGTATTGCGCAATTGAAAAGTTTAAATGGCCGTATCTCAAAACAGCCCTGTTTATTTTTCAAATTTGACCTCACCATCGTATTCCCCGTCCAATTTTACATAAGAATCACCTATCGATAGAAAGGAATATGTTTCGTTCCAGAGATATCGAATTTTAAAGTTTTGAGTATTTGGGATTACCTGTATTTGCTTCATTTGCCGCATCTGCTAGAAGCACTCGGGCGCGCTGATGAATAATTACTACCTGGTGTTATTGGAGATGAATTATTTTTATAATTTTATGCGATTTTGAAATAACTAATACAATCAATTTTTTGTTTAAGGAATATTTATTGGATTATTTTTAATGCACTGTTTTTACTGATCTCAGTGTCATTGAACCATATTTAGTAAAGTCGAACTTTTGACGTTTATTTGCAAATGCTACAGAGTTTTTACAACACAATTTTCGAAAATTCATCATTCTTCTATTATTTTTATCTTTTTCCTGCTACTTCACCTTATCAAATTATTTCTTTTATTTCTTCTTTTATTTGAACTAGAATAAATGTAGTGCTGGATGTAGCAGATGAAATAATGTTCATGGGCTCTAAGGTTTTTGCCATGTGCAGTAGCAAAATAGTGCCATTCAGCAAAAACCCCCAAAATCTGCCTTACGATTATTTGAATCATATTCAATTCTTGTTTTCCAAGAATTCGAAATGATTAACATACAAAAAAAAGATTATTGTTCGGCCGGTGTCGAAATCAACACTACTGAATTTGATCTTTATCAGATAATAAATCAGATCAAAATTCGTGATTTTCTTACATTTTTTAGTTTTATACGTTTCGGAAACCCTCCTCCTTAATCGTTCTTCGCGAGTATGCAACATATCAATGAGTTTTTTTTCATATTTTTTAACCAGATAATGTATTGTAGACATTTTCTCAAGTGTTACTACAAGACCAATTGCAATTTTCTGCTAGCTTTACGGGAATTCCATTCTGCCCTGTATTGCGTGTCGTTCTTGTTCTGTCCTGTAGGCTAGCACACAAATTCACCGTAAACTAATATTTCTAAAGCGGTATAAAATAAATTTCAGATAAATTTGCTAAAGATTATTTATGAAATCTTATTTCAATAAATTGTCAGGTAGTAATTATTCATCAGCGCGCCCGAGTGCTTCTAGCAGATGCGGCAAATGAAGCAAATACAGGTAATCCCAAATACTCAAAACTTTAAAATTCGATATCTCTGGAACGAAACATATTCCTTTCTATCGATAGGTGATTCTTATGTAAAATTGGACGGGGAATACGATGGTGAGGTCAAATTTAAAAAATAAACAGGGCTGTTTTGAGATACGGCCATTTAAACTTTTCAATTGCGCAATACAGGTAGAAAAAATATTTTAATCTAAATTTTGATCACGGAAATGGATTCTACGTCCAATTTCCTTCAAATTTGAGTCTAAGACCGACCCTCTAAGATTTGTGGTTCCTGAGCTATCGCCGTTCAAAGATAGGTGTTTTCCTCAAAAATCGCCAAAAAGTCGATTTTTTGGGAGGGTACAAAAATGGAGGGGGTGGTCCGATTTTGATGAAATTCGGGATTTTTGCATGTTTTGATAGTCTCAACAGCTCTGCCAAATTTGAGCAGAATCGGAGATGGTAATTTTCAAATTTGCATTATTTCTTGCACACTTCAGGTGGAATGACCCGTATTTGAAATATAGAAATATAGAATTTTAGAATTTCATTCGAGAATTCAAAAATTTAAGAGATTGGAGTTTTAAATTTTAGATTTTTTTTTATATAAAAACCTTAGCATTTTGCAATTTTAAAGTTTTAGTATTTCTGAATTTTTGAATTTCAGAATTTCATTCGTGAGTTTCATAATTAAGAGTAATGGAGTTTTGAAAAAAAAAATCAAAGTTTTCGTGTATTAGAATTTTAGTTTTTTTTTGATAGTTTAGAAATTTAAGAGTTTTAAAGTTAATTTTTAGATTTTTGGAATTTAAGAATCTCAAAATCGTTGGTATTTTATGTTTCAGAATAATAAAATTCGGTTATAAGAGTTATTTAATTTTAGAATTTCATTAGAGAATTTAAAAATTTCTAGGTTTTTGGAATTTTTGATTCTAAAAACTTTGGAACTGTAGAGTTTAAGAACTTTTTATGATATGTTGGGGTTTCATTCGAGAATTTCAAAATTTAAGAGGTTTGGAGTTTTCAATTTAAGATTTTTTGAATTTTTAAGTTCTAGAATGTTGGAGATTGAGTATATTAGAATTTTTGAACTTTTAGTTTATAAGATTTTTTGAATTTCATTCGCGAATTCCAAAATTCAAGAGGTTTGGAGTTTTTAATTATAGATTTTCGGATTTTAGAATTTAAAAACTTTGGAATTTTAAAGATATAGTATGTCAGAATTGTTGAACTTTAAAATTTCAAAATTTAAGAGTTTTGAAGTTTTAAAATTTAGAATTTTGGAATTTTATAATTTAAAAAACATTTGAGCTATCATAATTTTAAAGAATTTCGGAATTATATTCGAGAATTAAAAAAAATATAAGATTTGGAGTTTCAAAGTTTAATTTGTTTGAATTTTAGAATTCAAAAACGTTTGTATTTTAGAGTTTCAGAATTTTAAAATTTTAGTATATTAGAACTTTTCAATTTTAGAACTTCATTCAAGAATTTAAAAATTTAAGTGTTTCGGAGTTTTAAATTTAAGGATTTTAAGAACTTAATTACTTTTGAGTTATTGGAGTAGTTTTTAGAATTTTAAAGTCTTAGTTCATTGAGAATTCCAAAATTTATGAGTTTTGGAGATTTAAATTTTTGTTTTATGAGTTTTAAAATTTCAAAACACGAGTATCGTGCAAGCAGTGGTGATGGGAAGATGGGTTTTTGTGGTGCTCTCTTTGTGCTGTGTTCGTGTTCATGTTCGAGTCATGCATGCAGTGGGGGGGTCTTTGTGGTAATGAATACACGGCGTGTTTTCTAGAACAACCTTATCAGGAAAAAATAGTCATCGCTACTTTCAAATGTGTCTTATAGGAAATTTTCTCAGCTTTCCAATGCTTCTAAGAGCGAAATGTTTCATCGGGAAATTCCTGAGATATCTCTATTTTATTGTTTTTGGTTTTAAATTCCTTTATTATTTATTGGAAACTTTTAAATAACAGTCCAGGAAACTTGTCAAATGATATGTTTCATGTGTCTTTTACTCATCAGAATGTGCAGAATAAGACAAAAAAAAACTTTGTAGAAGGTTGCAAACCGCTAAACATTTTGCAAATCATGTTTTGTCTAAGTTTTTGAATATATGGGATTTATTCAGAAATTAAAATCATAAAACAGTGTAAAAATATATTTTTTACAAGAATTATTTGATAATTACATTTTTTTTTTTGTGTACAAATAACACGTGTCTACTCTGATTTAGCTTGTTCAACCGAAACTTTGGCAGGTTTGTGATTGTTGATGGTGTTATTGAATTTTAATGAATAAATTTGATATTTTCTTAAGCAAACATTAACCTGGAACATAAATACAAATATGATTTGAAATCGAAAATATACTACATATTACTGTAGCAAGCTTCAAAAGTCATATTTTCATCAGTATAAAATAAAAATTAAATTTTATAAAATGTTTTCTGTTGAAAATGCACTTAAAGTAGCACTTAAACTCGAGTCTTCCAATTCAGAATGCTGAAAACACCGTTTTTTTGTTTGAACAAGAATTAAATAAAATTAAAAAAAAAAAACAAACAAAAACTTTCTTATCAAACTATTTGAAAAAAAAAATCAAGAAATATATATATATATATTTTTATAGATGAGATTGAAGTTGAGACTTATAAACTTCTAAAATATTGCTAATCATTTAATCATTTAATACAAAAAAACTAAAACAATCATTTCATACTAATGAAAAGTATTTCTCCTAAAGCTCGCAACAGTAATTTGCAGTTTAATTTCTAGTATTAAACATGTTTTGTATCCATGCAACTGTTTAGTGTTTGATTAAGGAAATATTATATTTATTCATAAAAATCTTGTAATACCCTATCAATCTCAAACCTGTAGAAATTTCGGTTGTATCAGCTAATTCCAAGCTGGATCAGAGCAGACCGGTGTTATTTTTACACATCAATTATGTAATAATCTATTTGTTCTTTTAAAAATAATATTTCAATGCGATTTTATTATTTTAATATTTGAATAAATCCCACATATCCAAAAATTCGGTTAAAACTTAATTTTCAAAATGTTTAGCGGTTTGCAACCTTCTACAAAGTTGTTTCTTGTCTTATTCTGCACATTTTGATGAGTAAAAGACACATGAAACACATAATTTGACAAGTTTCCTGGACTGTTATTTAAAAGTGTCCAATTCATAATCAAGGATTTTAAAAGAAAAAACTTAAAATAGAGATATCTCAGAAATTTCCCGATGAAACATTTCGCTCTTAGAAGCATTGGAAAGCTGAGAAAATTTCCTATAAGACACATTTGAAAGTAGTGATGACTATTTTTTCTCCTTAAGGTTGCCCAGAAAACACGCCGTGAATACCATTGCGCGTCAGTAGGCAGTGCCGGGATGATGGTTTTATTGTCGTGTTCGTTTTGTAATGTATTTGTATTAAAATCTAGCATGGCTTTTGTGGTGATGGTATAGTTTTGGTGGTGGTGGTGATGGTGTTAAAAAAACAAACGTTCAATTTACTAACATTGAGTCCAAAACCTCCCTACAAACATCTATACCACTAGGTGACGTAGAGATCTCTGCGCATTCTAGATAGATGTTTACTAACATACCTTCCAATCCCCGAGGTTAGCAAGGTACCGGCCAGGAGCCCCTTATCTTACTGGATAGTATTACACGCTCATCTAAAGATGAAAACATGGTATCTCCCGTGTTGGAATATTCTAACCGGATGAAAGTCTAGTGCTATCATACGTTTAATTACAGTTAAACAGCAAGATAAGCGTTGTGCAGCCATCCGGAATTGTGCGACCTTTATTGCTAATGCTAATGCTAATGAGTTTTAAAATTTCAAAACACTGCTTTTTAATAGTTTAAGGGTGCACAGCAAAGAAGGATGTTGTTGTCTTCTTATTCCAAAATTGTCAAACTTACGGACCCAATCCTGCAACTACGGGATAGTAAAATTAGTGAAACTTTGTTGTAAATTACTTTGTGGACAGTATTTTAGGGGAAGAATTAAAAAATATTTCGATAGTAACCGTAGTTTTAAAGATACTAAAATGTCTGCAACATAAATCTGGGTGCAAAAGTTCTGGTTGCTGTGCACCGTTAAGTATATTAGAATTTCATTCGAGAATTTCAAAATTTAATAGTTTTGGAGTTTTAAATTTTTGGAATTTTAGAAAATGAGAATTTTTAAGTTTAAGTATATCGATACCTCTGAGCTCAATTTTTTATGAAAGGACTTTTATGAAAAAAACTCAAAATTCCGAAAAAACGTATTTTTCATCGGAATAAAAAAAAAAACAGTTCCAAAAATTCTTTTAAAATAACGTGTTTTTTTTCTAATCCCATCACGAGTTATCGCGTTTTAACGAAAAAAGTAAACACTAAACAAAACCAATTGAATTCACTAAATGGATCGTGTTTGTTACGGTTTGTCCACGCATCCCCCCTCTCCTGTAAATTCTGTGAAATGTGAAGAATCCTTTCTGCGGTTAAACACAACGCAGTAGGGCTGGCCGCTTTAAATTTTTCAGTACAATTTCAGGTGTTCTCAGATACAAAAAAAAAACAAAAAAAAACTGAATTCAAAATTTTCTATAAATTGTGAATGATTCAGCTTCTAGCATTAGTTTGTTTATTTCAGCTAACCCAGATCGCATTGCGCGATGCAATCTTGCTATGAAAACAAGGTTTTATTGTTCGATCGGTTGTCACGTTACGTGGCCTTCTGGGCTATAAAACCGGCCCGAATGTAATAGCCGCACTTTTCAACCAACCATGCAGTCGTCCGCGGTAACGTTCCTAGCTTTTGCAAGCATCCTTGGGAGTCTTCCGGCGAGTTCAAGCTCAGAGCAGATCAAGCTACAGCTGGAACGCTTCGAACAGGTCGACGGCGAGGGCATCGCCGACTCCTCCAAGTTGCGCGTCCGCAAGTACAACCGGACCGTGTTCGCGCTGGACGGAACGCTGCACATGCTCAAGGATCTGGACAGCTCGTACGAGGTGACGGTCCGGGTGGCGTACAGCACGCTGGGGAACAACCAGTTCAACGAGTACCCGATGAAGCTGCCGCAGAAGAGCATCTGCAAGCTGATGGTTGAGGAGTACGCCGACTACCAGTACATCTTTGGCGACAGTACCACCTTGCCGCACGTTGCGAAGGGCACGAAGGAGTTTTGTCCGTTTCCGAAGGGCGAGTACTTGTTCAGAGACATGGTTCCAGACGCGTCGTTCATACCTTCCGTGGTGCCGGCCGGGCTGTGGCGCATGTCGATTGTTGTTTTGAACCCCGGTGACGTGGTTGTGCTGCAGCTGCGGATTTTTTATCGAATCGTTAAGGGGAAGGGCATGTGAGGTTTACTTTGAACTCTGTGGATAATAAAAGTAACAATACCCGAAGACCAGTTTTCGTTGTTTGAATCCCTCTTCAGTTTTTGTTCCAATTCCAAAACCCATTCAAATGCTAGGAGAAACATACTTGGAAATAGTCTGAGAATGAAAGAACGCTTCCTAATGCCTTTTGTAGTACAAATTGTCAAGAGAAACAGATTGGTCGATGCAAAATAAAACAGCTCTGCGAGGTTTTTCGCTTGCAACACTGCCAGTTTTGCAGGGCGTAAAAGGGCGGTTGGTGTCCAGCGCGATAAAGTGAAATTAAGTTCAATCAAGTTTATTAATAAAACTGTTGAATTTAGTAAAATTAAGATAAATTTAAATTTAATAAATAAATTTTAATTAAATTTAGTTAGGCCGTTGCAAATATTTTTCAAAGTTTAAAAATGGCCTGAATAATCATGAACAAAAAATAAATATTTTTTCGAAAAACTTCCAAATTTTAATGAAAATTAAAGTTTAATCAACTGAATACCAGTTAAATGCAATTTCCTTGCGTTTATAATCATATTTAGCATGTTTAAACTCCTTTGAAAACATTATAAATTTTCATGAAATTTAATGTAGATTAAATTTAGTAAAAATTACATAAATTTAGCAAAAATAGAAAAATTTAGATAAATTTAATAAAATTTAGTTAAATTCAGTTAAATTAAGTAAAATTTAGTTGAATTTTGTTTTTTTTGTTTAATCTAGTTGAATTAAGCCAAAATTGGTTAAATTAAGTTGAATTTAGTTTAATTAAGTAAAATTAAGTAAAATTAGATTGAAATTAAGTAATATTCAGTCAAAATATATTAAATTAAGTTTAATCAAGTTAATTAAGCTAAATCAAATTAAATAAGTTAAATTGAGCTATGTTAAATGTAATTATATATTGAAAAAAACTGTTGAATTTAGTTAAATTTTGGTACATATATTTAAATTTTGTTACATTTTACAGAAATTAGTTAATTTTATTGTAATTTCATAAAATTTAGTTGAATGGAGTAAAATTATGAAAATTAAGTTAATTGAAGTTAAATTAAGTTAAATTAAATTAAATCAAGGTAAATTGAATCAAGGTAAATTAAATTAAGTTAAATTAAGTAAAATCAAGATAAATAAAACTAATTTAAGTTGAATTGAGTCAAATTTAATTAAATTTAGTAAAATTTAGTTAAACTTTGAAATGCCCATGCAATTATTTTACAAAGTGTATGTCGTTTTCATAATTTGCAATATGGGTTCAAACGAAGCGAAATTTGGTATGCTTTTTTACTGTTATAAGAGTTTTTTGTGATAATTTCTCAAATTTTCACAAAATACCCTATTTTTTAAATACAAAATTTTTCATAAATTGCAACATGGGTATCAAACGAGGCGAAATTTGGTATTTTCACTGTATTAAAGTTTTTTGATTAAAAAACTACAATTTTCACAAAATACCAAATTTTTTGAAAATTCTAAAATTTTCAATATGGTTGTTAAACGATGTTAAATTTTGCATGAATTTGTAATGTTTTAGAGTTATTTGAATTAAATACTAAAATTTTCAGAAATACCGTATTTGTTGTACCTAAATTGCAAATTATGAAAATATGAGTATTTTCGAAAAATACGGTATTTTGTGAAGATTTTAGCAGCTATAAAAAAAACTCTAATAAAGGTAAAAAAACATACCACGTTTCGCTTCGTTTGATACCCATATTAAAAATTATAAAAATTTGAGTACTTTCAAAAAAATACCGATTTTTGTGCTAACTTGTGTATTTCATTGAAAAAAAAAAAACTCTGAAACAGAGTACATGCCAGTAAAATTTCAAATCGTTTGATACCCATATTGAAAATTATGAAATTTTAGTACTTTCAAAACAATACGGTATTTTGTGAAAATTTTGGTATTTCATTCAAACAACTCCAAAACAATGAAAATGCCTGTAAAATTTAAAATGTTTTGGTACCCATGTTGCAAATCATAAAAATTTTAGTGCTTTCAATTTATACAATATTTTGTGAAAATTTGGGTATTTCATTAAAAAAAACTCTGAAACAGTGAAAATGCATGCAAAATTTCAAATCGTTTGATACCCATATTGCAAATAATAATAATTTTAGTACTTTAAAAAACGGTATTTTGTGAAAATTTCAGTATATTTGAAAAAATACGGTATTTTAAAAAAAACAGCAATTAATTCCTAAAATACTAGAACAGTGTAAAAGCAAACAATATTTTGCTTCGTTTGATACCCATGTTGCAAATTATGTTAATTTTCAATTCAATTCAATTCATTTTATTTACCGAAATAACAATTGTACAACTTGTGTGAATGGCTGGTTCATAGAGATTTGGTGTTCCTTGCAACTATTTCCTTTTCATTAACCGCTTGGTAACAGAAGGTTCTTCAAATGCAATTAAACAAAAACTAGGGAAAATTTGGCCAAAAAACCTAGTGAGATCGAAACTTGGGGTTTCTAAAAACTAATATCACAGACGAGTGGGGGGTTGAGTTCCGCTTCATTAAAGGGGAAGGATGGCTCCTATCAGTGGGTTGTCCGACATCTGGCAGCTGGTCCGGAACTTCTGGAACAAGCGATCGATAAACTGGTCGATCGTCTCCAGTTCGGCAAGCTGGTGGAGATCATCGGTGGGGTGCCACGGATCGAGGTTGTAGATCATCTTCAGCAATTTGTTCTGCATCCTTTGAAGCTTTTTGCGGTGGGTAGCTGCGCAGGTTTTCCACGTTGGAGATCCGTACGTCAGGACTGCACGGAAAACGCACTTGTACAGCAACAGCTTGTTGTGGAGTTGTAATCGGGAGCGTCGGTTCACCAGCGAGTAGAGAGCCTTCGTCAGGTTTTTGCACTTTTTGAGCGTCTGGTCGATGTGCTTGTCGTAGCGAAGCCCGGTGTCTAGGGCAAGGCCTAGATACTTGGCCTCTTTGGACCAGTCCACCTCCAAGCCGCAGACTTTGACCTTGGAACTCGGGAGGTACTTGGGCGCTCTTCGGCGCGTAAAGAAGATGGCTTGAGTCTTGGAAGGGTTGATTTTGATCCTCCACTTTTGTTGAAACTCCTCCAGACGGTTCTGAGCAGCTTGAAGTTTGATTGTGACAATTTTCGGATCGTTGTCTGTTGCAAAGAAGCCAGTATCGTCAGCAAAGAACGCATACGACACTCCGTCAATCATCAGTACATCAGCAGTGAAGATGTTGTATAGCGTTGGGCTTAGAACCGAACCTTGGGGCACGCCACACGGTATTCCGTGGATGGCCGACAGTGCACCGTTGACGTTCACTTGAAAACTTCTACCCTTCAGGAAGGAGTGCAACATTTTGACAAGGTACAGTGGGAAGTTGGCTACTACCAGCTTGTGGACAATAGCTTCCTGCCACACCGTGTCATAGGCTTTCTCTACGTCCAGCATCAGCATGCCCGTCGATTTCTTCGCGTCAAATCCTTTCTTGACTGCTTGCGCAATCCTCACGAGCTGGTGGTTCGCCGAATGCGCTCGCCTGAATCCGAATTGCTCGTCGGGGACGATGCGGTTGTTGTCCAAGTGTCGGTTCATTCGTGCGAGTACTATCCGTTCCAGGACCTTACTGAGCGTACTCAGCAGGCTTATGGGGCGATAGTTTCCGGGTTGCGTGATGTCCTTATTCGGCTTTGGAACCGCTACCACCAACGCGTGTTTCCACGCAGCAGGAAAGTAGGACAGCTTCAGGCAGGCGTTGTAGATTTTTGTGAGGTAGATTAATCCTTTTCGCGGAAGGTGCTTCAGCGTAATGTTCCGCAGACCGTCTTGACCCGGGGCTTTCCTGTTTTTCAGCTTCCGGAAGATAGCTTTGATCTCGCTTGGCTTCGTGTATGTGGACCAGTCGTCGTTACATTCGTTCGCCTCTGCCACCACCGACATCGACCGCGCTACCTCGTCGTTCACTGAAGGGTCACCCGGCAAGGTGTTGTCGTGTGCCTTCGCGAAGCTTTCAGCGAGCACTCTGGCTTTCTCCGCGGGGGAGATGACCAGGCCATCGTCGATACGGAAAGGAGGATTGTGTTTAACTTTGTTCCGCACGAGCTTGGAAATTTTCCAGAACTTTTTGTGGCCATTGGCGATATCGCGGACAGTATCGCCGAAGTTTTTGTACTTCAGTTTGCTGCACTCTTTTTGGATTCGTTGATTCAGCGTTTCGACGATCAGGCCCAGCACAGGATCTCGAGATCGGATGAACTGCCGTCGACGGGTGTTTCGCAGTGTAATCAGCAGCCGCACTCCATCTGGTAGAACCACTTTCTGCGGATTGTACTCCGCCCAGGGGACTGCAACGTCCTCAGCTTCCAGTACTGCAGACGTGAATCGGCGAACAGAAGCGTCGATCTCGGCTGTTGTCTGGATGTTGTTCAGCGACTCTACGGTTACGTCCAGCTTTCCGCCAACTTCCCGCTGGAACCGGACCCAGTCCGCTCGGTCGTAGCAGCGAACTCGTTTAGCTTGTGACTCCGCCTGGATGTTGCAGTCGATCTCAAATGTCACGGGAAGGTGATCTGATGAAAGCTCTTGATGTACTTTAGGAACTGACATGTTGACCCGGTTGTTCGACAGGACCAGATCGATGACCGAAGGGCGTGCGCGACCACGCGGGACGTACGTCGGCGTAGTGGGTGCATGAATGAAAAAGTCAGAAGAACGAAACAGGTTCATCAAGATGTTACCAGTCTGGTTTGCCCGCGTGGCGAGAGTTGAGATCTCCCACGATGAAGTAAGCTCCACTTTGCCTCGTCAGGGTTCCGATATCACGCTTGAAGTTGACTCGATCTTCTTTGCTGCGTCCTCCAGGGAAGTAAGCAGCAATTATGTTGATTGAATCGCCCTCCGTTTGAACCCGAACGCCAACCGCTTCAATCACCTTCGTCCGTAGATTGTCCATCGGCTTGAAAGCGATTCCTCGTTTGACCAGGAGAGCAACCCCGCCCCCTCTTTCAGCAGCTTCTGTTGGTCGATCCAGTCGAACAACCGAATAACCATCGATGAAAAATGAAACGTTTCCCTGGAGCCACGTCTCAGTTAAAACGGCAACATCAATTTTCTGCGACACAATGAACTCAGAGAGCTCAAGTGCCTTCTTCGGAACGGATCGTCCATTCCAGTTTAGTACTTTTAATTTATTTAAACTAGTGAACGTAAATATACTTCACCATAAGCTCGTGAAGAGCGAAGAATTGTTCCTCCCTAGTCGTACACTTGCTGAGCCGAGCGTACATCTCTCTCGCCAAGCCCAAGAACTCAGTAACTGTAAACAGATTGTCGTTGAGAGCTTCTGTTTCTTCGGTCGATGCGCCAGGTCGGGTGTTAGTGCTCGAACCAGCAGCAATGTTCGCGAAGGACAGTCCAGGTGCCACCACGTTTGAGGTGAACTTCCGTGGCGAGGGGGACGCCTTCTCAGCCTGCGGTGCTGCTTTACGAGGTTTTTTCTTCTCCTGATGTTTGAGGTAGTCCTTGCGAGCGGTGCAGTCCTTGAAGTTGGCCGTGTGGTTGAGGTTACAGTTGGCACATTTTATCTTCTGGCGGACGTCATCCGGGGCTTTCTCCAGCTCGGCCTTCGTTGGGAGCTGACATTCGTTCGATCCGTGCTTCTGCCCACACTTGACACAGCGAGGCGTCATGTTGCAATACCGGCTGCCATGACCAAATCCTTGGCAACGGAAACATTGCATCACGTCAGTTTTGTTCCGAGTGTAAAAACGCCACCAGACCACGACGTTGCAGATGGTTTTCACCTCGCGCAGCTGCGTCAGCTTCACCGATCCCTTCAAGAAGTTGAGAAGGTAGAGTGCACGATTTCCACCTTCCGACTTTGACAGCACTTTGACTTCCCGCGGGAAAATGTCGTTCTTTTCTAGTTCTTCGATCAGATCATCAACCTCGAACACGGGTAGACCCGAAAGAACGATCTTCACTAGGGCGTCCTCCGGCTTGGCATGGGTGAAGAACTCCGCGTTCAACTGCACCAGCTCTGCGGTAATTTTCTCGAAAAGTTCCGCGCACTTCACCTTGATCTGGACCGCCTTCTCAAAATTGCGTAGGCTGTAGCTGCCGCCGCCACCTCCAAGGCGTGAAATCAGTTTGTTGATTTCGATCGCCGTCTTGTTTCGCACTGTTATTGGGGGGCAGCGAGCCTTCACCGTTTTCTTGACGCGGATGTCAACAACTCCCGGGATGCTGTCACCGCTGGTACTGCTGGACGAATCGTCTTCCATCGACTGCAAAGCGTCAAACCCGTTGGCAAGTGGGATTGGCTGGGTGGATGCACCAGCCCAGGTATTTCCGTTTCGCGTGCTAGACAAATCCGAGTAAGATGCCCTTCGCCGGAGTGAATAGCCGTGACCCGCAGCTGCGAGTTTTTTCACTTCGGTGTCCAAAGTGGGGTTAGTTTTCAGTTTCGGACCGTAGTCTCGTCGATCGAACGTGTGCTGCGTCGTTTTTTTCACCCCCGGGACGCCGTCCGGCGGGGCCTTTGACTTCTTTTTTCCCATATTCGGCAGGGAAACCGCGCGTGATTACGACCCGCGATTTACGGTCGAAAACTATTTTGAAAATAAACAAGCCCGAGAGCAATTTTTCCACGATGTTGACTGGTTGGTAGCTGTCAACGAACTGATTATGTTAATTTGAGTACTTTTAAAAATACGGTATTTTGTGCTTTTTTTAGTGTGTATACTTTGAAACTAACCATATTATCAAAAAAAAAATATATATATTTTCTAAGAGAAAATTTTGTAAATTCAACATGAAGCGAAGCACTCTGAGGGTCTTTAGAACATAACCATGTATTTCATCCAAATCAAACCAACCCCTTCGTAACTCGGTAGTAGAACCGTCCCTGAACCACCAGCTCGTCACCCGGCCGCCAAAACTGATGAACCACTGAACATGACGAAATCCAGTCTGAAATCAGCAAAAATCTCCGTCTTCAGAAGCAAGAACTTCACCAAGTACGAGCGGTCAGCAGTGAATATCAGCAGAAACGGTGGAAATAGTTGTACGCCACGCCATAGCTTCTATAGCGCACTTGTTTGGACCAAGAGGTTGAGGTTGGGATTAGATTACGTGCTAATGGCAAATTAATCCAGTCATTAAGATCGTATCGTTTGATAACCATTTGATGATACAAAGCGTATGTGCGATACCATTACATTAGTTCCGGGTAACCAGTCTAAAAGTGTCCAGGATGGGTCAGCAAACAACGACATTACTACAGATTGACATATCTTTCAATTTCATGAAGTTTGACATGTCGGATGATAGGGTTTCTCTCATATTGCGGAAGTGTCCCCAAGGGGCCACCGGTAACCGGTTCCAGAGTGTCCAGAATGGGTCAGAAAACAACGGCGTGACCGTATATTGACACACGTTTCGTCAAACGAAGCGAAATTTCGTATGCTTTTCAGTTTATTAGAGTTGTTTTTGGGAAAATACAAAAAAATTCGCAAATAACCCTATTTTTTGAAAAGACTCAAATTTTTAAAATATGCAACGTTACAAACGATATAATAACAATTGAACAAGAACATCCAGACCCAAAGTTGCCTCATAAGGTTGAATCTTAAAAAATCTTTCAATAACTGAAATCATAAAGCCGGTTTTTAGTTATTTTTATTTTATTTTTTATAATATCATGTTTCGGCAAAAAAATTAAAAAATTCTGAAGTTTAAAAAAAAAATATTCAAAAATTTAGCAATCAAAACATTTTAAAATATGAAACTCAAAAAAATCCGTATTTTATTGCCGACACATTGGGCGTCATTTTTGATTACATAATATCAGAAATTTTCGGACCATGTTTGGACATATTTTAAGTAAAAGACTGAAATTTTGATAAAAATAAAACTTTAGCTATTCGATTATCCGAAGAAAAATGTGGGTGAGGACTTTGGATGATTGAGTCCAGAATGTATTTTAAATTTTAAATATAAGATTTTTATATCTTTGAAGAAAATATAGTGAAATATTGTGTTGCAGAATTTTTGAGTTTTAAAACTATAGAAAATTCAAGACTTTAGTTTAAAAATTTACAACTGTCGAGTGTTAGAATTTAAGAATTTTAAAAATGAAGAATTTAAAAAAAATAAAAGTTTCAGATTTTTTAAATTTTAGAAATTAGAAATTAAAAATTTTGAAGTTTTAGTTTATTAGAATTATCAATTTTTTTTTCGAGAATTTCAAAAATTTAAGAGTTTTAAAGGTCCAAATTTTAGATTTTTGGAGTTGAATTTGAATTTTTTGGAATTTCAAAATTATAAAAACAGGGTTTTTTTAGAGTTTTAGAGTTTAGAGTTTAGATTTTATAGTTTTAGTGTATTAGAATTTTAAAAATTTCATTCGAGAATTTCAAAATTTAAGAATTTTGGAGCCTTATTTTTTTTTTGATTTTTGGAATTTAAAATTACTTTGGAGTTTTACAATATTCAAGTTTTAATATATAAGAATTAAAAAAAATATATAAGAATCAAAAAAATATGAAAAAATATAAATATTTAAATAACAAGCCAAAGTTTCAACATTTCCATGAAACAAGTGTTTTAAAATGCATTTTACACTAGCTCAATTGTTTTGCAATCATTAGTTTCCAAAAATGTAAAATTTGACGAAAACAAAAATTTTATCCAAAAAAATCTTTTTGCGATAATTAACATCGAAAATTTTCAAAAACTCCAAAGATTTTTAAATCAACACAAACATGCAAAAAATGATTCTAACACAGGTATTTTAAATTGATTTCAGCTGATTGCACTTAAATTTACAAAGACGTTTTCAAGTTTTTTGAAAAAAATAGTTTTTTTGCCCCGATTTTTCGGGCCAACTTTGAAGCCCCGAAACAAAATTGAAAAAAAATAATAAAATTTGTACCAGCCTTTGAACTTTTAAATTTAAGAATTTCATTCCAAAACTTCAAAATTTAAGATTATTAGAGTTCAATTTTAGATTTTTGAATTTTAGAATTTAAAAACTATGGATATTTAGAGTTTTAGAATTTTAAGGTTTTTGCATATTAGAATTATTGAATTTTATAATTTCATTTGAAGATTCCAAATTTAAGAATTTTCTGAGTTTTAAATTTTTAGAATTTTAGAATTTCAAAGCTTTGGATTTTTTGAATTTTGGAATTTTAAAGTTTTAGTATGTCCGAATTATAATTTTCAGATTTTTATTTAAAAATTTCATAATCAAAGAGCTTTGGATTTTTGAATTATATATTTTAAGAATTTTAGGATTTAAAATCCTTGGTATTTTAGAGTTGTAGAATTTGAAAATTTTAGTATAATAGAATTATTGAATTTTAGGCTTTCATTTGAGAGTTTAAAAGTTTAAGAGTTTTGAAGATTTATATTTTAGGTTTTTGGAATGTCAGAATTTAAAAAAATATTTTAGAGTTGTAGAATTTTAAAGTTTGAGTATATTAGAAGTTTTGAATTTGAAATTGAAAACTTAAGAGTTTTGGAGTTTTCATGTTTTGTAATTTTAAATATTTTAATTCTTTAAAGTTTTAATATAATCATAATTCTTCACCAACTCACACGAAAGCGGAAAGAGTTACCTCGACCCCTTTTCGATTTGCATGAAACTTTGTCCTAAGGGGTAACTTTTTCAGTTTATTAGAGTTGTTTTTTGGAAAATATTAAAATTTTCGCAAATAACCCTATTTTTTGAAAATATTCAGATTTTTAAAATATGCAATGTTGATCTACTAAATTTCGAGTTTTTATTAGAGTTGTTTTTTGGAAAATACTATATTTTTCACAAATCACCGTATTTATTCGAAAATACTCAGATTGTTTAAGTTGCAATATGGGTATCAAACGACGCATACAAAATTTGAATGTCTGTATAAACATTGTAAAATACGGTATTTTGTAAAAATCTAATTAAAAAAAAAACCTCTAATCAAGTGAAAAAGCATGAAAAATTTCAATTCATTCGATACCCATATTGCATATTTTGAAAATTTGAATATATTTGAAAAAAAAAGGTTGTTTGTAAAAAAAATAATATTTTCAAAAAAATCTAAAAAAGTGAAAAAGCATTATTTATGCTATTTTGTGAACAATTTAGAGTACATATTTCTACTTTGAAGCTTACTACATGTTCAAAAAATATATTCTAAGTCTAAGTGAAAGCATTGAAAATTTAACGATTTTAGAAAGAAAAACAACTTTTTACGTTACGTAATAAAATAACGCTCCATTAAGAAAGAAAGCCAGCTAAAAGTTTGGTTCCAGTTTTTTTTTTATCAAATATTCTCAAAACCCACAAAGCTAACTTTAAAGTTAACTAATAGTTTCGTTCAAACCGTTTGAAGCTGACACTTCGCTTGTCTAACCTGCCGCCGATTGAAAACTTTTAATGTATCGAATTTTAGCCACTTTTTATTTCAAAAGTAAGTTACTTTTGTCATTAAAGTAATATTGTTTTGTGTGTGGTCATTAGGGTGACAATAAAAAAAATCTACTTCAGGGATACCATCTGACTTGATTCTGCAGGCAATAATAAGTAACTGTGCCAATTTTGAGCCATACCGGTTAAGGTTTAAGGGTCGCTTTTTATCGTTGAAGTTTATGTGGGGAAAATCGCGAAAATGTAGGTAGGTGGTTACCAGAAAATATTTAAGTTTAAAATAGTTATCCTAACTATTGAAAAAACGCGAAAAACAAAACATGTGTAAATGATTTTCCCGAAATAGAACGTTTTGTTTAGTGAAACACATGTTGATGTTCTGAAGATTTTAGCGGATTTCAGACTGGATTTCGTCATGTTCATGTGAAGATTAACCACTTTTTTA
Source organism: Culex pipiens pallens (assembly GCF_016801865.2). NCBI lineage: Eukaryota > Metazoa > Arthropoda > Insecta > Diptera > Culicidae > Culex > Culex pipiens. The sequence continues at coordinate 24,181,424 of NC_068937.1, forward strand.
AGAGGATAAGAGAAATTCTCCAACACAGTTTATTTGTCACACAGTTCAAACCGGCTCTCACATGCCCATTCCCTTGATGACCCGATAGTAGATGCGCAGCACCATAACCTCCACGTCACTGGGGTGCAAAAACAACACCGACATACGCCACAGTCCCGCCGGAACCACGGAAGGTATGAACGACCCGTTCAGAACCGTATCCTTGAAGAAGTACTCGCCCTTCGGAAACGGACAGAACTCCTTCGTCCCCTCCGCAACGTACGGCAAGTTGGTACTGTCGCCAAAGATGTACTGGTAGTCGGCGTACTCCTCAACCATCAGCTTGCAGATGCTCTTCCGCGGGACCTTCATCGGGTACTCGTTGAACTGGTTGTTCCCCAGCGAACTGTACGCCACCTTGACCGTCACCTCGTACGAACTGTCCAGATCCACCAGTAGGTTAATCGTTCCGTCCAGCGCGAACACGGTTCGGTTGTACTTGCGGACACGCAGCTTGGAGCAGTCGGAGATCTCCACGCCGCTGACCTGCTCGAAGCGCTCCAGCTGCATCCTGACCTGCTCCGAATTGGTCCCGGTTGACAGACAGCCAAGGACGCTGATGAAAGCCAGGACCGTTGCGGCTACGAATGGCTGCATGGTACTGACTGTGGTTGGTCATAAACTCGAAGGTTTTATAGCCCGGATGGTCACGTGGTAACGTGACATCCGGTACTTCGATGATCGCTCTGAAATTGTTTAGAAATCCAGATAACAACTTTAAAGCTAGCTAAGTAGGTTCAATCATGACGCCAAAAAGCTCGAAAAGCATGTCGCTGAATGCGAAAAAACAAAACACCCTGCATAGCAACATAGCTCGGGTTGCACCGTTCAACCGAATCAACAGTAAAAAAAAGAACGACAATTCTACACAAAGAAGCCTTTATTCTACCATAATTTCAAAAACAAACAAACAACTGTCAATCAATCTCACATGCCCTTCGTGATCCGGTAGTAGAACCGCAGCTGCATCACGACCACGTCACTCGGGCGCAGAAACTCCCACGTCATGCGCCACAGCCCCGAGGGAACCACCGGCGGAATAAACGACGCGTCCGGGACCAAATTCCTGAGCCAGTACGCCCCCTTCGGAAACGGACAGTACTGCTTGGTGCCCTTCACCAGCTGCGGCAGGTTGCTACTGTTGGCCCACATGTACTGGAAGTCCGCGTACTCGTCCACCATGAACTGGCAGGCCTTCTTCCGCGGGACCTTCATCGGGTACTCGTTGAACTGGTTGTTCCCCATCGTACTGTACGCTACCCGGACCGAAAACTCGTACGACGCGTCCAGGTCCTTGTGCAGGTCGAGCGTTCCGTCCAGCGCGAACACGGTCCGGTTGTACTTGCGGACGCGCACCTTGGAGAAGTCGGCGATCTCCTCGCCACCGATCTGCTCGATGCGTTCCATCTGCATCTTGACCCGGCTTAGGCAGGATCCGGATGGCAGAGTTCCGAGGATGCTCGCGAAGGCCAGCAGCGTTGATACGGACGATTTCATGGCAACTGTGATTGTTTTGAACCGTTGACAAGCTGTTTATATAGACCGTAGAGGGCACGTGGTAACGTCACGTTCGGACCATGATCGTACAATTGTACCTTGTTTTAAAGGCAAGATAGCATCGCGCGCGCAGTACGATTGGAGTTGAACAAATTGGAAACTAGAATTCGAATTGTATTAATCACGTGGAAAATTTCGCTTTCAATTGTTTGCTACACCCAAAGGAAAGTAACGCTGCAGAATGGATTATCCTGATCTTGCTACAACTATTGACAGGTTTTGTTTCAAATTGCGCATGAAACGCGCTCGTCCATTTTGAACACTTGTAAACTTGACAGCGTTTTGAACTCCAAACCACCTTTGCTCTCTCTCTCTCTTATTTTTCTCGTTACAGTACTGAGGGTAGCCACTACACGGAGAAAAATGAGTTCCCAAAATAGTGAACAAGCGTTCATGAAGTTCGGAACCACGAAAAAAGTGTTCAAGTTGAATGGTACGATTTTGAAAAACGTACCATGAAATTTGAATACTTTGTTCGTGGTTCCGAATTTCATGAACGCTTGTTCACGATTTTGAGAACTCATTTTTCTCCGTGTAGGGTGACAATAAAACAAACGACATCGGGGACACAATTCTTTGGACAAAAATAAGGTTCTGTGCAAATTTTGAGACAAATCGGCTGAGGATTAAGGGTCCCTATAGATCGTTGATGTTTGTATGGGAAAATTCACAAAAATGTAATCAGGAAAAACATCGCATCGGAACTTAGCCAGTAGGTGGCGCAGGTCTCGCCCATAATTGTCCCAAAGTGAGATTCTTGTATTTTCTTATATACTTCCTTTATAACCCTTAAAAATACGGTATTTTGTGAGAAATTGAGTATTTAAACAACAACAAAAAGTCTAATATTGTCACAAATTACCCAATTTAAGTATTTGTAAAAAATACAGTATTCTGTTTATTTTTTGTTTTTTTTTACAAGAGGAAACTCTAATAAATAATAAATAAATAAAATTTAATAAATAAAAGTACAAACAAAATTTCACTTCATTTGGTACTCATGTTGCAAATTGTGAAAATTTAATTACTTTCGAAAAAAATCGGTATTTTGTGAACAATTTTGAGAATTTCTATAGTTCTTTTTTTTTTTGAATAGGTCCTGTAAACATATGAAACATAATAGCTTATAGGAACCTTTCAAAAAAAGCTCTAGATTAAATTAATATAAATTTTATACTTTGAAACTTAGTACATTTAGAAAAATATATATTCTTAGTGAAAGCATTGAAAATTTAATATGGTTGAATAATAATTTAATTTAATTGTCAGTTTTTCACTAACTAAACATACTAAAACTTCAAAAAATTTAAGAATATAGCAACCTTAAAAATTCAAAAAATCATAAAATTCTATAATTTTAACATTCATTTTTTATTATTTTTTCCTCCCGGCAAATCGACTCAAGGTAGAAAGAGGCAGGCAACAGTTACAATTATGCTACTGTCATAAATTTTCAAAATGAAAATTAGAATTTTTTTTTAATAATTATAAGATTCTAGGTTTGAAACTGATGAATTCAAAATGTGTACTTATATTTATGACTGAACAATAATTAATCAATCTAGAATTCAAAAAATTTAATTTAAAAAATTCATTTTAATTAAACACTTCAAAACATTCAAATTCAAATAAAAAATAACAGAAATTAAAAACACAAAAAATAAACATTTGAAAGTTTGAAAAACGAAAAACGAAAACGAGCTCCAAAATTCTTAAATTTTTTAACAACAAAAATCTATTATTTGAAAAAAAACAGAAACTTTTAATGGATAACAACTGCACAAATGTAATTGTTACAGCAACCTAATAAAATGAAATGAAATGAAAAGAAACTTTTAATTTTTAAAACACTTCCAAAACCCCGATTATCCGAAGGTTTCAAACTTAGTTCTTAGTTTCATGTTGAATAATTTTAGGAGTCATATGAAAGGTCAGAGACCAACACATTTTTAAACATAAAAATGTCGTGATTTGATTGTTGGAAGATAAAAAAAAATAGGTTCTTAAAATAATTAACAAATTTTGGAAAAGAAAAATCAAAAGGAAGGATTTGTTTTTGCTCAAAATAATAAAAAATAGGGAATAATTTCCAGTCAAAATCTTTTAATTTTCTGGCAATACATTTCTTCAATTCAAAAAAAGAAAAAAAAACAAATTATAATTTAAAATTCAGAAATCCCAAAATTCAAAATTCTAAAGTTCTAAAATTTAAAAAAATAAAATTTTAATCTTTGAAAAATAAATACACAATAATTTAAGCATTTTAAATTAAATCGAATCTCTAATCAAGTCTCTACTACTAAAAGGTTTAAGTTCAGAGATCAACATTTTTGATTTGGTTTTTGAATCTTTCAATCTTTTGTACAAGAAAATAAAAAGCAAAAAATGTGTTTTTGCTAAGAATTATAAAAGGGGAACGTCATAAACAAAATCATTAAATTTGGCAGCAATCTTCTGAAGTTCCACCATCGAATAATTTGAAAATTCATATATCCTTGAATTTAAAAATGAAATATTTAAAAAAATCTGACATTATAAAATTTTAAATTCAAAAATTTATCAATTGATGGATTGGCAAATTGAAAAATTCAAAACCAACCATATTTTAATATTTATTTATTTTTCCTTTTTAAATATTTTTTTTAACTTTCTGCATTTTTTAATTTGTAAACTTTATATATTTACTTTAGTTTTTTTTTTCAGTTTATTGAATTAATCATTTTTAAATTTTATTATTTTTTTTATTATTTTAATTATTGAAATTTTGAATTCATGAATCTTTGAATAATTTGATTTTTTATTTTGGATTTCCAGATTTTATTTTTTTTTATAATAGTTTAGGCTGGTACAAATATTAAAAAAGATTGTGTCACCCTTCAAAATCGAGGTTTTTTCAATAAACTACAAAATTTCAATTAGGTACGATCAGCTGAAATCAATTTAAAATGAATTTCCCTGCGTTAAGAAATACCAGAATTCCGAAAAAACGTATTTTTCATCGAAAAATAAAAACACTAAAAAAGTTTAAAAACTCTGCCATTTGCTGTTACTCGACTGTAAATTTTTTTTGAACATGTCATTTTAAGGGACATTTAATGTTCTTTTCGAATCTACATTGACCCATAAGGGTCATTTTTTTATTTAGAACAAGATTTTTCACTACAAGATTTCGTGTTTTTTCTAACTTTGCAGAGTTATTTTTTAGAGTGTAACAAAATTGATATATAAACAACAAAACATTTTAATATACTTTTTTCATTCAATTGTTGAGATTTTGGGACTATGGCTTGTTTTTAAATTCTTATATATTTTTTTGTTTTTTTTTGGCCTCAATTATTTGTGGACCACTTCTTAACCGTTTCTTGAGTGATGTTTTTTATTTGTTTTGAGTTTTGCGTTCCTTCCGAGCTCCGTACTAGCCTTATGGTTTGACGTTTGCTGAGGAAGTGAAAATTTTGAACCTAATGGGCAAGTAGCAATTTGCCAAGAAAAAAGTGAAGAGGGATATATTTATTGCATTATTTCTAATTTCCGAGGAAAACGTGAATTATTCTTGCCCACCAAAATGAAGATAATGACAGCACGAACCATTCTCAAGTGGCAGATTTCTGCCAGATTTGGTGAAAGGCACGATTTCGTTTGGTAGACCTAAAATAGGTACTAGGCCCAAAATAGGGACAAAAACCCTAGGCTATTGCTTGCATACATCAATGCAAAAGTGTCGGGGTAAATATTTTTATCAGATTTCCAGACAAATCATTATTTTATCATTCTTCAAAGTTTAAACGAAGCGTTACGAATCCACTGCGTACGAGCAGGACCGTAGCTGCCGATGAACTGAAGTTCATGTTCGAACAGTACAGCTCTAGTCAATGTTCAGCTGACAAGCTCTGGTCAATGTACGATCCAATCTTGCATTCCAAACAAGAGATCAGCTCGCGTACCGGAAGTCACGATACCCGTCCGCTAGGGCTATAAAAGCAGCCTGCTGATCTCATGATTCGGCGCAAAGCCAGTTCGACACTTGACGCAACCATGCAATCGGTCACGACGACCTTCCTGGTCGCACTCGCGGTCCTCGGCTGTTTACCCACGGAGTCCAGCTCGGAGCAGGAGATGAACCTTCAGCTGGAGCGCTTCGAGCAGATCGACGGCGCGGACATCATCGACTCGTCCAAGCTGCGCGTCCGCAAGTACAACCGGACCACGTTCGTTCTGGACGGGTCGATCGAGCTGTTCACGGATCTGGACAACGCGTACGAGGTCACGGTCAAGGTCGCGTACAGCACCCTCGGGAACAACCAGTTCAACGAGTACCCGATGAAGCTGCCCCGGAAGAGCATCTGCGCCTTCATGGTCGACGAGTACGTCGAGTACCAGTACATCTGGGCCGACAGCACCAATCTGCCGCACGTCGAAAAGGGCACCGAGGAGTTCTGTCCGTTTCCGAAGGGCGAGTACTGGTTTAAGGAGCTGGTGCCGGATGCGTCCTTTCTACCGCCGGTCATTCCGGCCGGGCTGTGGCGCATGACGTGGGAGTTTCTGCGCCCGAACGACGAGATCGTGATGCAGCTGCGGTTCTTCTACCGGGTCACGAAGGGGAAGACCAAGTAGGAGGGGAAATGAGGTTAGGTTTTAAATTCAGGGTATCCGGGGAAAGTTGGTGTTGGAAATTCATGTTATGATTTATTAAACGAACTAGAACAATATACAGCAGTCTTCAACATTATCTCAAGTCTTGAAGGAACTCAATCCGTCAACTCCGATTCTCACCACGTGCTCATCTGTCAAAGTAGTCAGACATTGTCCTCGTACAAATGATCTAATATCAATGTAGTACAAATCAAGGTCAAATTGGTAAGAACATGACTTCCAGAACCCTCTTGTTGGACAACGCTTGTTCTCTGAATCTAGTTCAGTGCGACAAGCTGAACAACCTCAGGTCTCCGTACGATGTAATCAAACTTCCCAAACATGACGCTTCGAGTAGCTCGGCGGCGAAGGCCTCGTCGAATCTTCCAATTTTCGTCCAAAATCGGTACGATTTTCTTGTTTACTTACTTACAAAACGAACCTTGCGTTTAGTCTTTTCTTTTCAATGTTCACTGTTCAGTAGAGGTGGGCAAATCCGCTTTTTTTAAGGAGCCGCTCATTTTCGTTCGCTCATTAAAAAGCCGCTCTTTTGAATGGCACTTTCACTTTTTTGCCTTTCTTACTAAAGAAAGGTATAGGTTTTACTTTAAGGCTGGACGTCATTTCCAGCTTCGTAAATATGTCGATTCAGCATGAATTTTAATCGGAAAAATCGTCAAAAAATCACACTGCATCGATTTTCGACGCTTCGTCGCCAAGCCGACAAGTTGTCAAGTTGAGCTTCGAATACTGGCGCGAGAATGCTGGCGCATCTATTTTGTGGCTCGACTTATACTCGTTTTGTAGTAGCTTGTCTACCGATGTTTCCTACAACATGTATGATATCGTAGCTTTTCGGTTTCTTTTGCTCTGTCCTTTTTTGCATAACTGTCCAATGTTTATGCAAAAACTTTTTTGACATAGGACATTCATCCGGCTACAATCAATTTGTTTCCCGTGCGCTCCTAAAATCGCCTAAATGTAGACTTCATTATCGTAATTTTATTTAACAGGGTTCATTGGATTTTAATAGGAGCTTTCCAAGCTTTCATCGTTTATATCGTTTTCAAAGTTTTCAATGCTGGCGACGCCAATGGCTTTCTACCTAAGGTTCTCGCGATTGAGTGTGTAGTGGTGCGGTTGTTGAAAATAGCTATCTCTGACTCTGTCACTTTCTTAGAAGCTGAATGGCTAGCTTCCCTGCACCGTGCGGCACACGCGGTTCATCGAAGCTAAAAAACCAAAACCGCGGTGTGCGTTGCCACACGGAGAGACCGGCCGGGGCAAATCTAAGAAAATCTTGGTTAATTTAACTAAAAGTATGGGTTAATTTTTTACACAGCTTTTTTTCAACAATCGATTGTTGATTTTGTTAACCCGAAATTGCTGACCACCAGTACCTAAAATTAACTAAAAAAATAGTTGAAATTGCCATTTTTGTTGGTTAAATGGCCGAAAAAAATTCTAGCAGTCGACTGCTAGAATATTTTTTTCAGAAAATTAACTAAAAATTTCTTGTTTTCAGCTGAAATATTGTGGAATATTCTGTTAAAAACTGGCTGGGACATATATTTCAACTATTTTTCAACTATTTTTTTTCGTTGTATCAACCGAAATATTTTTGCATGCAGCAAATTATTAGTGGTTTATAACAAAACATTTCTTAATTAGACATAATTTATGTAAGTGTTGATACATATTTTCGTTAATTATCTAACGATATAGGCTGGGCCGAATTTCTAGCTATATTTTAACTAATGCCTTACTTGAATACAGAAAAATATTCGTACTTGTAGTCAATAATTAGCTGTTGTTAGCAATACTTTTATTGAATTAGCAGTAAATTTCGTAATAATAGCTCCAAAAAAATGCTGAGTGTTTTTATATTCGCATTCATTCTGCCTAAAAAATTAACGTTTTGTACTAATTTGTTTTTTTGTTTGCATTAAGTTGTTAAATAACTGTTAAAAAGCATAAAAAAAAACATTTTTTTTAACTGTTGTTATAAAACATGTAAAGTTTGACTAATATTTTAAAAAATTACGTTGCATTAATCTAAAAAAATAATAAAAAGCATATTACAAATTTTGTTAAACATATTTAAAAAAGATGTTTAATTTCTCGTGAATTCCTTAAAAATAGAAACCGAGCAAAATTTTCAACAAGTTTTACGCCTATATTTTTATTATGTTGTATAAATTAAGTGTTGTATTCACTTACCATCACTGTGAAATCATCCGATAAGTCATCATCATCTACAACGGTCTCAGGTTTAGTTATTTTTCTTGTGGTGGGATACAGAAATTTCACCACCTTTTGCTGCAAATAGACATGTGAAATTTATTAGTAATTTAATACAAAATTCTTAATTTCGGCTATAAACTGAAAAAAAGGAACGTAAATAAATGTAATTATAATGAGGAAAGAAGAAATATCAATAATGCTACTTACCAAGCTTGCATTGATTTATCAATTACTTTTGGCAACACACTTTCACTGCATTTGATTCAATTTATTCAACGTACTCTGATTCCTGAAAAAAATATTTTGAGTTTTACTTACCATTTTTTTGAGCAGCCGTGTTGCAACAAAACTTTTTAGATAATAATTATCTTCTTTTATATATTTTTATTTTTTGATATTTTACTTCATTTCTATTTGTTATGTTGTCATGTGTACGCATTTCTATGTATTTTATAATTGATGACTGAAAAAAATGATTTATTAAGATTTTATCCGTCGTAAGCACGAAGCTTTTTAATGATTCAGTTTTCTAATAAGAATCACATAAGATAAATTATTGTGCAAAAATAAACCCATACTTACTTGGATTAACCAACATTTTGTTAAATTTGCCCGGGCTACTCTATCCGTGAAGAGTTGGCCCGCATCTCCCTTCTCTCTTTCCTTCAAACATTCTTATAACGTGTTCAACTCACTCGCATTAAAGGTCCTCATGGCGAAGGTCATCCTCTTGCTCTTCATAGTTTATCACCTGCAAAGAAATCATCAACAAACCTACTCACCAATTCCACCTCCCCAGTTGCAACACTTTGATTTGCCACTTCAACATTAGCTAAATAGTGTAATTTTCACCTTTCACATCCTCTCACTTCATAATTAACAACACAAACTCAACAAATCGACCGCTCTCGTTCGAATCCTGACTTCAAATGACAGACGTAAACAAACCCAAGTTCATCTTTTAAATATTTCACCAATTATTAATTATATTCAACCAATAAAATTTTTGATTTTCCTAAAACCAAAGCTAACAGTCGAGCACGTTCATTCGAGTTCGGGAAATCTGTTAGCTTTTTGCCTTTAGCGTTTTCAACAAACAGGTTATTAAATTATTGCTGAATTTTGGTTAATTTAACTGAAAATTGGCAGTGACAAGTACGTTTTTGTTAAAATTTACGAAAGTAAAATCAACAATTTTAATTGTTAAAATTTCTGGGCACAGTCTCTCCGTGCACTGGTGCATGGGAAGCTTGCTATGATCGCGTTTGTCATAAACGTTTGTTTGATTACAAACGTACAAACATATTGTACGATTGAATATATTCTTTTGGTGAAAATTGCGTTTTTTATTTCTTTTGAATACAATACTTTGCTTTCGTCATAAGACTTTCTTTTGTGCTGACGTTATAAATAAACAAAGTCGATATTATGAATTGAAAAAAGTTTTACCATTGTTATATTCTTTAGTAAGAAAGGCTCTATCTCACCCCAGGTGGGATTAAATCTGGTTTTTCAAAATATAGACGAAAAGCATATTTTTTAAGAATGGTGTGATTTTTAAAGCTATTTAAAAAAAAAAAACAAATAACTAAAAACGAGAAGATCCCCTTTAACACCATTGGTCTTGGCGATCTCTATGTCAACATTTCTACTTGAACCTAAACGTTTGAATGATTGAATGGCATCCAAACTTAAATCTAGGACTTTGGAGAAATTGCCATTCATTTTAAAATGGCGTTTATTTCTTCCAAAATTGAACTAATGCTGATATTTTACTAAGAGAAAATATTCTTTTAACTTTTTTCTACATTCTGATTTGATCGATAAAGTCTATAAACTGAAGTTTATTTTGGCAAAAGGACATCAAACGTTCAAAGATTGACATCAATGCTATTGAGAGTCTTTCAATATATATTGATGTTGCTATAGACTCCCCAATGAAATATAACGATTCAGCTCTAAAAATGTTAGAAAATATCCCCTCATTAACATGACGTTTTTATCCTAAAGAGCTTGAAAAAGTACACTAAGGGACAATGTTGGGATGATTTTATATTAGCATTGAAATATATGAAATTAAAATTTTTAATTCTCAAAAACAAATTTAACACTTCAATTTGTTGGAAATTCAATTAATTATATTTATTAATAAATTATTCCATTTTTGGAACGGTTCTTTCGAAAGATCGGAGTTTAAAAAAGAACCGCGGTTCTTTTTTTGTGAGCTATGATTCGTTGGCTCTTTTTAATGAACCGGCTCTTTGAGCGGCTCGCTCTTTTTTTGCCCACCTCAACTGTTCAGCCAGATCTACTGCGTTGCGTTAGCCGCAAAGAAGATTCTGTGAAAGGATCTACAAAACACGACCCGAATAGGGTGTAGAGACTTCATTTTGGAGCTTGGGCATCAACTCCCAAATATGAGCTGGATTTTGTCGTTTTTTTTTCGACTTAACACCATGATAGCCGTACATTGCCGGCTGCTCCCATCTCCACCGCACACCAGAGACAAGGATAAAGGATAGGGATTGGGAAGACGGAAATGGTTGATGCTCCACTTTTTCAACAGGACAAGGGAAAATCTCTCTCGAGTAAGTTTCGCGGTTTTGAGAAATTTTAAAAATCTAATTATATAAAAAAATTATAACAAATTTCACTGCATTTGATACCTATATCGCAAAATTTGAAGTATTTTGGAAAAATGTATTTCGTGGAAACTTTAGTATTTAAAAAAAAACTCTAATAAAGTGGAAAAGCATAAACTTTTTAGTTTCGTTTGATACCCATATTGCATCGCAACAATACGATATTTTGTGAAAATTTGAGTATTTTATTAAAAAAATCTAATAATCTGAAAATGAATAATAAATTTTGCTTCGTTTGATACCCATATTGCAAATGATGTAAATTTGAGTACTTCCGAAAAAATACGGTTTTTTGTGAAAGTTGGAGTATTTTATAAAAACTGATAATGTGAAAATTTATAACAATTTTCGCTTAGTTTGATACCCATATTGCAAATAATAAAATTTTGAGTATTTTAGAAAAAAATGAAATTTTGTGAAAATTTGAGTATTTTATTAAAAAAAATCTAATAATGTAAAAAACAAGTTTCACTTCGTTGACACTCATATCACAAATTATGAAAATTTTATTTATATTTTGTAAAAATTTGAGTATTTCGTAAAAAAATCTAATAACGTGAAAATGTATAGTTAATTTCGATTCGTTTGATACCCATATTGCAAATTTTAGAAAATTTTGGGTATTTTGTGAAAATGTCAGTATTTAAACAAGAACTCTAATAAAGTTATTTGCATACCAAATTTTGCTCCGTTTGATAATAATATTACAAATTAAGAATATTTGGGTACTTCAGAAAAAATACGATATTTTGTGAAAATTTGAGTATTTGATGAAATAATCTAATAATGTGAAAATGTATAACACATTTCGCTTCGTTTGAACCCATATTACAAATTTTGAAAATATGAGTATTTTTGAAAAAATACGAAATTTTGTGAAAATTTTAGTAGTTTTCCAAAACAAAACTCTTAAACAAGTGACAAGGCTTTGATCGTTGAAAAGATTATCGATTTTTTTTGTACCAAGAATTTTGTGAACCAATTTGTTGTTGTTGAACGCAAGGATGCCAGATGCACAGATTTGTCTGTGTTTCACAGATTTGTCTGTGATTCGCAGACTTTTGAGCTTGTGCCAGACATTTTTTGAGGTGCACAGACTTTTAGAAAACTTCATTAAATTAATATTTTATGAAAATATTTGTCGAAATTTATTTCATTAGTCTTCAAATGCTCAAATAAGCGATTTCTGATGGTTTTCAATGACTGTAAATTGAAATATTTGAATTTTAGACAAATGCACAGACATACACAGCCTTTTTCCAGACATTTAAAAAAAGCAAGTGGCATTGACAGTTATTTTTTACATTTTATTCGTTTGGTTTACTGCAAATTTTATTTTCAGTTTTTTCCTCTTTCCCCTCAAAAATCCCCGAAAAAGCAATAGAAATACTATTGTATTGTATAATGTATTTAAAAGATGAGCAGTTCTCTACCGAAACCGGAAATGGATTTTGTTTGTATTTTTTTTTTTAATTGCCTCAAACTTTGTTGGGGCCTTCCCTATGACCAAATAAGCTGTATGTCAGCAACCAGAGGCCCAATCTTCAAAGCCTCTTAAACAAGTTTATAGCAAATTATCTAAAGTTAAAAAAATACTTTCAGAAATGGTCAATATTTATAAAGATCGAAAAACTGCTAATATTTCGCTGAAATCAAAATCAAAAAATCTGTAAAGCACTTTTCGATTGCGAATTCAATTTTACATTAAAAAAATTAGGTAATTTTTTGTGTATGAGATTTAGTTTATTTTCCAAAAATCACTATTGTTTCAAAAAATAATAACTCGGCGGCAGAATTATTTACCATACTTTTCTACGGCTCAAAAGTTGAGGGGTTTTGTCCCCTAAAACATATCAAAAAATCCCGAAAATCGAAAAATACATATTTTGGGAAATTGATTTTTTGTAAAAAAAACAGCAGCCTTTTTTTTGTGTACCTATTTTTTTCTGAATATTCCTCAACAATACCTACAACTTTGCCCAAGACACTAAATTGATCAGAAAATTTATTCAAAAGTTACAGATTATCGAATATTTACGTACCATTTTTGTATGGACTGCTGCCAAAATTGTATGGAGACTTGTATGGGTGAACCAATGAAACAAAATAGCTTCTTTGGTCCATAGGGAAAAAAGTGCAGACCCCTTTCCCTTCTTGGTACTTAAACTTCAAGTACCAAAATGCAACATTTTCGTAACGCTCGCCACACTTTTCGTTTTCTCTGGATTGACACCGCAGCAGAAATAGAGCCCTTAGGACAAAGTTCTTTTGTTACTCACCTTGTCGGCCGCCTCGTCAAAGATGGGCTGCAAAATGTTGCTGAACCGGCACCATTCCGCGTAGAAATTGATAAATACTAGTTCATTAGAAGCTGCAAAAAAAAAGGTGGGAAGATAACGTTTTAGTGAGGTATCATCAATTGTCTTATCAGGAAGAATCATTTGAGTTGTCGTCAGACAAGATATTCCACTTTTGAGACTTTTTAGTGATAAGAGAGTGAGACGAACTCACCTAACGTCATATCCAGATTCTCACTGTTGAGCTGCACCGCTCCGCTGTCCGTGGGATTGTAGAACAGGTAGACCACCTAAAAAAACAAGGAAAAGGGTTAAGATCAGCATGAACATTTCGCTTGCATAACTTCATAATTAAGTCAAATTGATTCATGAAATCGAAAGTCGACGAATCTTTGTTTCTTTTTTTTTTGGGGAAGTCCATGTCCGAAGCAGCGAGTCTCGGAATTGGCGCTTGAAACAACGCGAGGCACAGAGGAAATGCAAATAACCCAACGTGTGTGTTGACGATGGTTATGAAACATGAAGATGCCAATGACTCGTCTTCACTGAATCTCTCTCTCTCTGGGGTTGGAGTCTGGAGTCGACCCAGTTGAACCGGTTGATCATCTTGGTCGACTTAATTGGGATGAGTCGAGAGTGTCACACACCGCCTACGTCACAACCTGACTTAGTCGAAGTCGTGGCACAAGTCTGGCGATATTATCAGCAATTGTAGTAACAGCTCACGCACAAGTGCTTATTTTGCCATTAGCAACCTCAGACAATGGCTTATCATTCACAGTTTTTTTGTTCAGAACCGGAATTTTCCCATAAAGTCCCACCACCAAAACAGCTGAAAACGAGCCAAATTCATATCATCAAGGTAGGCCGAGCCCGAATCGGAGTGCCGTTTTTCTACGCTCGATTATGTGTGGTGGTGGTGCCCGGGAAGACGGTAATAACTCAATCCATGCCATTTCAATAACAAATACTGTTAAAATAACAGAAAATGTTATAAAATCTTCTTGAAAAATCCTTTTTTGCATAAGAGTTTCATATAAGTTTATGTTATCATAACAAAATTTGTTATTAGTCTGATATTAGTTGAAAGCCAAAACAACTTGAGAATAACATTTTTTGTTATGGAAGAATAACTCACACTGTTATTAGGATGATAGAATTAGTTGTTAAAATAACAAAAAATAATAACAGATTTGTTCGAAGAATAACTAAAAATGTTATTACAATAACAATTCAATAACAAAAAAATCATAACGACGAATAACAAATTTTGTTATAAACAACATAAAATGTTATTGGCCTAGTATTTTCAAATATCAAAAAATGTTATTCCCAAGTTATTTCCTTCTGCTCGGGTGTGACTAAACAACAACAAAACATTGCCGACGACTACTGCGTTTACGACTACGATCTCAGTGTATGCGGCAAATGCAAAATGTCAAACGCTGATTCGTCCAGCGAGGCCCGGCTAAGCGGCTCACCACTATCAACTCAACGAAGTTTACTAACACTAGTGTGAAGCTAGTAGTTAGTGACAAAGCACTAGTTTGGGGTTAGGGTGGTTCTAAAATTATAATTATCCACATTTTTCTTGATATTTTTGGCGCTGCTCAGTGAAAAAATGCTTGAAATTTTTGCGCACGAAAATGGCTCGATTTTGGCTAGATTTTTCTAACAGCTTTTATTTCTTTCATTGACTTCGATAAAAATAAGGGAAATTTTCTGTTAAAGAGTATCATGTAGAGGCATGTGTGCTCAGAACAAATGCATCCCTTCGATTTGCAATAAAATAAATAAGGTAAACGTTGTCTCAGCTGCTTTCAAGAAAGAATAAGAATGCCTTTGCACAATGTGATACAAAATCATCAAGGTAACACAATTAAATATAAGCTATCTGCTTTGAATATATCAAATTTAATCTGAGTCTGGCAGAAATTTAAAAAAATCAAAATAAAGGGCAGAAGAGGGTTCAATACGAACGGCCGGCAGTGAAATTACGATAAAATATAAATTTTGGAGATTTCTACTAAGGTCCTAAATTTTTTTTCGAGGATTTTTATTTTTTCCATGTTCAGCACCTTTTAGCACAACTTTTGTTCTACGAAAAAAAAAATACTTCTCTTGTTTTATGTATTTCTTGTTTTATTTTCAGTATTTTAATTTACATTTATCTTGTTTTTGGTAGTATTTGCCTATTCTACCACCTCCTATAATTACATTTTGTTTTTTCTAATTTTTCCATGTTTTTCAATTTTATGCTTGTTTTTTTCACATTTGTTGCTATATAATGGCACCATTATCATTCAAATTGTAAAAAAAACTACGTAGAGGCATCGTCTAGGACATTACAAAAATTACTACATATTTCTTTTTACTCAAAATATAGGAAATGTACTAACATTTCCTATATTTTAAGTCTTTTTACAAAACACAGCCGAATTTGACCTCTAAAAAAATACATTTTTAAAAACATTGGACAAGACACATAAAGCAAGAAAAACTTCCAACCCTAAAATTTTCTAAAATTTTAAGAGTTTTTCTTTTCAGTGCTTTTTATAGATCAAAAATCGGTTGAAAACGGATTTTTGGCGAATTTTTAGATGGAAGCGGGGTTGGGTTGTTTTTAGGAGCCGCTCATTTTCGCTCGCTCATTAAAATGTGCGGCTCTTTTAGACGGCTCTTTCATCCTTTTCCAAATTTTGATGAAAAGGCAATTTAAAAAATGGTGTGATTTTTAAGGTTTATTTTTTATCGGACCCCGAGCAGACGGAAATAACGCTGGAATAACATTTTTTGATATTGGAAAATACTAGGCCAATAACATTTTATGTTATTTATAACAAGATTTGTTATTCGCCGTTATGATTTTTTTTTGTTATTGGATTGTTATTGTAATAACAGTCGACTAATAACTTTTTTTTAGTTATTTTTCGAACAAATATTGGTTATTATTTATTGTTATTTTAACAACTAATCCAATCATCCCAATAACAGTTGGAGTTATTCTTCCATAACAAAAAATGTTATTCCATAGCTGTGTTGGCTTTCAACCAATATCAGGCCTATAACAAATTTTGTTATGATAACATAAACTGTTATTGAACCCTTATGCAAAAATTGATACTTCAAGAAGATTCCATAACACTTTCTGTTATTTTAACAGTATTTGTTATTGATATGGCATGAATTTTATTATTACCGTATGCCCGGGTATTTGTTATTGAAATGGCATGAATTTAGTTATTACCGTCTGTTCGGGACTTTAATAAATTATTAGAAAAAAAAACTTACACGAGAAGATTCGCTTGAAACCAATAAATTTCTGATCTAAACGTTCAAATAATTGAATGGGGAGATCACTCAAACTGAAATCTTTGAATTAAAAAAAAATGATTATTTCATTTTTGTGTTTTTGATTTGTGTTTTTAATTAGAATACGTTTTTAGCAAAGTTGTAACTATTATTTATCTCACAAAAAAAGGATTTTATTTAAAGTCAATAAACTTAGTTTACAAAAAAAAACATTAAATTGTGATTTCTCCAATGAACTTAAACGCATATACCTACTTTAAAAATATTTGCAACGCACTGAATTTTGAAAATCTATAAACATATCTAGATTTTTAAACAAACAATTGTTGCGTTTTGTGTGTTTTTTAAACCGATTTGAGTCAGAGGTATTCAAAGACACCCAAAAGTAAAAACTGAAATTTGGTTTATAGGACCTTTAAAAAAAACTCTAGATATCTAGAATGTTTTATTACAAGTTTTTTTTATTTATGCAAGAAATTTTGTCATTTGAGCAACTTTGTTGCACAAAAATCTTCACTTTTCTTATTTTGTGTTGTTTTTCATCAATTTAAAGTATTTTTTTGTGACGGAGGAGAGGTATGGCCTCTTTTATTTTTAACATTTGAAAAAAGACGTATTTTCCATAATTTGCAGTCTGAAATGGTGATTAATGAGAAATTTTGTGTCAAAAGGACTTTAATGTAAAATATGATGCACTCAATTTAACATTGGCGAAATAGTTTAAGTATCGAAACAATTCAATGTTTAAAATATTTTCAAAATTCAGAGAATTAGCAAGCAAAATAAGTGCTTCCTTAACACCGACGAGAAGGTCAAGTATCTAGAAAGCATACAATTGTGAAGGAAATCTAGCGCTTATCAATTTTTATATCCCTTCACAGAATCTTCTTTGCGGTTAACTCAACACAGTGAGGCTGGCTACCTCAATATTGATGTAAATTTGGGCGTAATCTTACCACAATAATTTAAGGTTATTTTCTGTAGGGATACATGAATATTTTTCATATTCTGCATTTTTTAAAATCTTGAGACAAATTCAGTAAATTTAAATATTCAAGCGACCACCCTAGGGCACAGCCAAATCTTCAAGTTTTGTTGCACCCACTAAAAATACTCCAAAAAATAGCATCATTTCAGGAAGAAAATCGAAACCCAAAATCTCCAGCAGCCAAAAAGAAGCAGACAGGTGTGGCATGCCGGGCGAGGGTGGTACGGAAGAGCGGAAGAACAGAACGGAAAATTAACCCTTTTTGATCGAAATTAGACCAACCAACCAACCAACCAATTAGACTCACCATCAAATAGCTGAATATCGCCGACTTTGCACTGCTCAGCACATTCATTTTTGATTTTTTTTTAGAAGTTTTTCTTTCCCGTGACGAACTAAGGGGGTGGAATTCACTGCCGGAACCCAAAACTAATTAAAACCACCGCGACGAGATCTTCCGGAACTGTTCCGACGAAAAGTTGTTCCAGTAATTTCCAACCAAAGTTGCTGACGACGACCCGCGCGAACCGCTGCTGCTGCGTTTTGTGAGATCGAAATTGAGTGTGATGCGGCGACGACCGACGAACCGAACAGCAGCCAGCGAGTCCACCAAAATTAGACAAAATTTTTGACAACCTGACGGTTTTCTGTTTCTTTTCTTTCGGACTTTTCCTTCCCTTTTGAGCGATAGAAGCGCACGTCAGCGGATCGGAATGACAGCTGCGCAGCGCTGTCACTGTCAGATGAAAAATGCGCAGGGTGGAGGAGAGAAAAATGCCAGGGCCCTGTCGTGGCTGTAATTTCTAGAAGAGTGGATAACCATTTTGATGGCCATTTTTTACAAAACATTTAGTGTAAATAAAAAATCTGAAAATGAAAAAAAAATTCCGCGTATAGTTGATGGATGCCCTCTTAGCTTTATCGTTTGTATAAATATAAAATCAACATAAAAACATCATGATTATGAAATAAATCTGAAGATTGGGATTCTATCTTGAAATACATAAATCCACCAAACATCTCGAGCACAACAACAACAAACAACTCTTTCACTGTCAAACCAATGTGATGTAAAGAGAAGTAACGTTGTTTTGATTTTTAACAATCGTTTATAGAGTAATCTACGTGCGCATGTGTTGCGTATACCTACACGAAAGAAAGTGAGGTTAAATTTTGTCCGGTCAGCAAAATCAAATGGTGCGCTAGTGTGCGTACGCGAAACGTCATAAAGCTCTATTCGTTTAAAACTATTTCTCGATTAAATTTTCAAAAGGCCCTATCTGCGTAGGAAACCCATGAGGGATAGAGACCCTAAATAGGGAGACTGGTCTAAGCTTGCTAAATCGATCTGGCAACGTATGTTTTGAGCTTGGCAACACTGATAAGTTTTGCTGGGCGTAAAGGCAAATGCTCGTTTGGATACGTCAAACTCGCGTCTGTTTGGGTACGTCAAATTCACTTCGTCCGGTCTCCCTATTTAGGATCTCTAATGAGGGATAGGTTGTTTTGAAAATTTAATCTAGATTTCATCACACAAAGAAAAAATACTCTAAATTTAAAAAGATCGTTCGTTGGATTAAAAGTTCGCGTTGGTGAATATTCGTAGAAAGTTCAAACTTTTTAATTTAAAAGTTGGAAAGTTTTTGATACTACCATGCACTTCTGGAACAAAATCGTTGTATCGGTAAAAGTTTTTTACTTTTATTATAAGAAGAAACTTTTTATGGCAACAATAAATAACATTTAACATTACAGTTGTGTGGAGTGATACACCCTGTTGCGGTGTAAGTGAGCGCACTCCATTGGATCGAGTCGAATAGGCCCCTCGTACGATGGACTTGAAGCAGCCATGCACTGACAGTGCATGGACGCAGCCATCGAACGGTTCGATGACAGCTGACAAATCAAGTCTAGCTCGCGTCCTCTTTCCTCGTGCGACGCTCGGCCGGATCGGATGCAGGACTGCACCGGTTTCCTCGGCAGACGATTCCTGGTACGGATCTGGGATCACACATTGGCGACCGTGACGGAGTTGTAATTCATTACAACTTTTGAGAACCTACGGGGAATCGTCTGCCGGGGAAGATTTTTTTTTTTAGTTTCTACAGGCGGAGTGTGTTTTGTTGGGTAGGCGAAGTGCTGCTGCTGGTTGACGGTGTGAAAGGTTTAGTTTGAGTGAGTAAGGGAGTTGCTGCTTGAAGGTGTTTTATTTTGCGGAGCGTGGTCTAAAGGAGTGTGCAGAAGTGTTTTCAGGTCTTGACGAGAGTCTGGGAAAAGAGCTTTCTTTTAAGGAATTTTCCAAAATATTGTTTGTTTCCTTAAAAGGTCTTCTGAAGAGTTGGCGTTCGAGCGAGAAAGGTGCTGCGGACGCCTGGGCAAAATAGGACAAAGTTGGCGCACCGCGGTGAAGGTAATAAGTGGAAATCGTGTTTGACAGAAATGCGAGTAAATTGGTATATGTAATCGCGTAGGGCACGGTGGGTCAAATGGGCCCGCCGTGGAAAATAGCCTGGAAGGCCGCGATTAGTGGAACATTTTGTCGCGTTGGGCACGGTGGGTCAGATGAGCCCACCGTGGTAAATAGCCTGGAAGGCCGCGATAGTTCCTAGAAAAAATGAATCGCGTTGGGCACGGAGGTCAGATGGGCCTGCCGTGGTAAGTAGCCTGGAAGGCCGCGATTAGTGGAACATTTTGTCGCGTTGAGCACGGTGGGTCAGATTGGCCCGCCGTGGTAAATAGCCTGAAAGGCCGCGATAGTTCCTAGAAAAAATGAATCGCGTTGGGCACGGAGGTCAGATGGGCCTGCCGTGGTAAGTAGCCTGGAAGGCCGCGATTAGAGGAAAATTTTGTCGCGTTGGGCACGGTGGGTCAGATTGGCCCGCCGTGGTAAATAGCCTGGAAGGCCGCGATAGTTCCTAGAAAAAATGAATCGCGTTGGGCACGGAGGTCAGATGGGCCTGCCGTGGTAAGTAGCCTGGAAGGCCGCGATTAGAGGAAAATTTTGTCGCGTTGGGCACGGTGGGTCAGATTGGCCCGCCGTGGTAAATAGCCTGGAAGGCCGCGATAGTTCCTAGAAAAAATGAATCGCGTTGGGCACGGAGGTCAGATGGGCCTGCCGTGGTAAGTAGCCTGGAAGGCCGCGATTAGAGGAAAATTTTGTCGCGTTGGGCACGGTGGGTCAGATTGGCCCGCCGTGGTAAATAGCCTGGAAGGCCGCGATAGTTCCTAGAAAAAATGAATCGCGTTGGGCACGGAGGTCAGATGGGCCTGCCGTGGTAAGTAGCCTGGAAGGCCGCGATTAGAGGAAAATTTTGTCGCGTTGGGCACGGTGGGTCAGATTGGCCCGCCGTGGTAAATAGCCTGGAAGGCCGCGATAGTTCCTAGAAAAAATGAATCGCGTTGGGCACGGAGGTCAGATGGGCCTGCCGTGGTAAGTAGCCTGGAAGGCCGCGATTAGAGGAAAATTTTGTCGCGTTGGGCACGGTGGGTCAGATTGGCCCGCCGTGGTAAATAGCCTGGAAGGCCGCGATAGTTCCTAGAAAAAATGAATCGCGTTGGGCACGGAGGTCAGATGGGCCTGCCGTGGTAAGTAGCCTGGAAGGCCGCGATTAGTGGAACATTTTGTCGCGTTGGGCACGGTGGGTCAGATTGGCCCGCCGTGGTAAATAGCCAGGAAGGCCGCGATAGTTCCTAGAAAAAATGAATCGCGTTGGGCACGGAGGTCAGATGGGCCTGCCGTGGTAAGTAGCCTGGAAGGCCGCGATTAGTGTAACATTTTGTCGCGTTGGGCACGGAGGTCAGATTGGCCCACCGTGGTAAATAGCCTGGAAGGCCGCGATTGTTCCAAGAAAAGATTGAGTCGTGTGGGCACGGTAGGCCGGTTTGACGTGGTAAAAGCCTGAAAAGCAGCTATTGTTGTTAGTATATTAGAAAAAGGTGATCCAGACTGACTCACTGTGGCTGAAAAGCCTGAAACAATCAAAATGCTGAATTGTTGGTAATTGAGGTTGTTTGTGAAGAAGGCTATATTGTTTGGAATGCTGTCGTGAACAATGGATGGCAAAGCTGTTATAGGATGTTGATGGTACGCTTAACAGTGACTTTTTAAGCGTAAACTTGGGCAAGAAAATATCGAGGAATGGCGTTTCGAAAACAAGTGGAGGAAATGTGTTAGAATTATGAGAACAAGAAAAATAAAAGAAAAAGATTTCTGGGCTAAGAAGTATAATGAAGTAATTGTTTAAAAAGATCGAGAGTTAAATAGAGAGAGAGAAAGATAGATAGATAAAGATAGAGAGAGATAGATAGAGAGAGATCAAGATATATATAGAGAGAGAGAAATATATAGAGAGAGAGAAAGATAGAGAGAGAGAGAAAGATAGAGAGAGAGGCAAGGATAGAGAGAGGGAGAGATACAAAGATATAGAGAGAGGCAAAGACAGAGAGAGAGAAAGATAGATGGAGAGAGAGAGAGAGAAAGATAGAGAGATATAAAGAGAAAGATAGAGAAAGATAGAGAGAGAGAAAGATAGATAGATAGAGAGAAAGATAATTTCTTAATCTTTTTATAGATTGATGGTGTTTATCTAATCATAATTGAATCTTGTATAACTGAAACTAAGAAGAAATATTGTGGAAGCAGACTAAAATCAAAATACGAGAGCAAAGCTGTTGCGCCATAGGCTGATGTACACGCTAACGACTTCGGTTTGGTGCAGCGCGCATAATATCGGATAGGTTTGAATATCGCGACTACGAAATTTTTCACGAGCTACCACTACTTAATTGGGCTAGATCTAAAATTGGCCGAAAAAATTTAATGCAGATATGTACAAACAGTTGACCGAGTCATGGACTAGCAGCTAAAGAGCGAGCCGATGGTGGATCAAAAGAAATATGTGGCACAAAACATGGAAGATTTTTTTTTATGGAGAAGAGGAGAGATGTGTGGAGTGATACACCCTGTTGCGGTGTAAGTGAGCGCACTCCATTGGATCGAGTCGAATAGGCCCCTCGTACGATGGACTTGACGCAGCCATGCACTGACAGTGCATGGACGCAGCCATCGAACGGTTCGGTGACAGCTGACAAAGCAAGTCTAGCTCGCGTCCTCTTTTCTCGTGCGACGCTCGGCCGGATCGGATGCAGGACTGCACCGGTTTCCTCGGCAGACGATTCCCGGTACGGATCTGGGATCACACAACAGTGATGATTTTCGAAAAATGTGATGGATTTTATTTCTATTTTTATTTTAATATTAAAACTGCTGCTTATGCTGCTTAACATCGCGGCCTACATTTTGGAGCGCGACAGCGATGTAGAGAACAGGGTGGTCTCGTTGCCGGCCATCATCAGGACAGGCTTGGAGGAGTTGGCCATTGGGTGTTAATTCGGGAAGGTAAGTCGACGTTTTCCGACTGGGAAGTGAAGCGCCTGAACCGATAGTTCCCGATCACATCGTCCTCCTTCGGAATGGCACAGATGTTGCCAGTTCATCCGGCCGAAGCTGCGCCGTCGCGAGTTGAGAGTTTGCGGGCGGGAGTTGCTGAAAGAGTTTGAAAGTAAATTAAATTGGCTAGACACTGAACACATTCTCAATACTCACCGGTGACTTCTTCGGTATTCCAGGAAGATTTTCTTTATCAGGTTCGTCGGATATCGCTCCAACCTCTGGAAGTAATCCGAGTACGACAGCTTCAGGACCTGCGGCTTTCGTACAGACGGTTCTTCCAGAACTGGTGCAAACTGTTCTTCCGGATGTTTATGTAATACTCGTCAAACATGTCCCGCACCGAGAAATGGACTGCGGACCCTCAGGACATCCCACACTGTCCCGTCATCACTTCCGGCACATAATGCTGCTGATGGTCGTAAACCGCCGGTACCGAGTGCAACATCCGCGCTGACAACCTCCGATCGCTTCTCGTCGTTTCCCTCTTCCGTCGGATCCTTCTCCTCACCGTTAAAATTAACTTTATCGAATACAACCGGTGCAAATTCACATCCGCATAAACGGCGTCCTACAAAAACAAACAAAATCAAACACAAACGCCACCAAACACCCAAGCTTCCTTCTTACCCATTTCGGTCGTGAAACAGCTGCAGATCCGGCAGGAAGCTGGCCTCATCCTTTTGAAAACCAACTTTCCCCTAATCCCCTAACCTTGTTCCGCACCATCCTCCTTCCTTGATTGACGTCGTGGACCCCCACTCACTAACCACCGGAATCACCTAAACGTTTGTTTACATTTTGGACTTAGACGTACACGGTTTCACGAGAACGACAAAATGAAAGAAATTATACAGTCGAATTAAAAGTTAAAACTTTTAAATAAGTTAGCAATGAGATTTTCAAAAACTGTAGCATTAAAAGTTTTCATTTTCAAAACAAGAAAAAAACTTTTAATGTAGCAAATTTTAACCACTTATTAATTTAAAAGTAAGTTACTTTTGTCATTACCATAATATTTTTTTGTGTGATTAATTTAGAATGTCGCGTCCCTCGAGCGAATCCGCAAAAAAAATTAGCAAGATGTATTTACTTTTTTGTTTGATACTTTTTAGTCTGTACCCCGTTGAACTGTCTTTTTTTACACGGGACATACACTTACTATCAAACCAATCGTTTGGTAGTGTGTGTATGCTCCGTGTAAAGTTGGTGTCAAACAAAAAAGTGACCCCATTCGTTTGACAACAATAGAGTTATCTACGTGCGCATGTATTGCGTGTACGTACACGATGGATTTCTAGGTTAAATTTTGTACCCGCCAGCAAAAACAAATGGTAAGCTAGTGTGCGTGAGATCGGCCTTAGATAACTCTATTGGTGTCAAACCATCGGGGTTTGAGTGTAGGTACATACCGTCATCAGGGGTGACATTGGGTCTGGAAGGTGAGATTAGGTCTTACAAATTTCAGCCTTTTTGTATGACCCAATCTCACCCTTCAGACCTAATGTCACCCCTGATAACACTAACCAAAATGATTCGCACCCTTAGCAACTTGACGTTTGCGGGGAGAGTCGAAAAAATGAAAACAAATCTCTTCGTCAAAAGAATGTTTACATGTCGAGATGGATCTTCTACGGTCTTAGACGTCAACAGACAGAGCAAAGAAAAAAAAAAAGAATGTTTACATTTCGACGCCAACATTTCAAAAAGCATCATGTACAAACCATGCGTTTTGAGAAAAACGTATTTGAATGTTGAGCATCCATTTTCAAATGTTCTAATAATAACAAACGATGAAAAACGTTGCTTTTATTGATACTTGACCATCCAAGCTCAATAAAACATTATTTCCGTAATTTTATTTAAGAAAAACAAACATAACTCCTTTTGAAATCACCAACGTCTATATCACCCTTTTGTCATTGAGGGTGACGATTTGTTATGATTCGTTTTTCTTCGCCGAATGTACATGTCGCTTTGTTCATGTTGCTTTTTTTTCGTCACGAGGTTCATGTAGTCTTTTGTTTGACAGGTTGACAGGGTTATATAAACAGGGACTGCTGATGGCAGAGATTTTGTTTATGTTACTTTATTTAAAATCATGATTAAACAGACTTTACTGAAGTAACTTTTGCTCATTTTTGGTGGAGAGGTAGCTTATTAGGAGTACTTTCAGAATATGCAATAACCCAGAAAATGTCAAAATGTACATGATGCCTTTTGAAATGTTAGCGTCGATTTGGCGATTATTTAAAGATACCGATGCCTCTGTGCTCTACAATGATTGAGATTTGTTTTAGATAAATAAATCTTTATCCGAGACTTTATCCTCTTAATCAGTGAATTAAAATGGGGTTCACTGTGGATTAGGGTAACAATAACAAAAAATCGACATCAGGGATACCCTGTGATCCGATTCTTTAGGCAAAAATAAGTAACTGAGCCATATTTGGGCCAAATCGGTTATGGTTAAGGGGTCGCTTTTTATTGTTGAAGTTTATATGGGGAAAATCGCAAATATGCAGAAAAACATCGTTTCAGTATTTTTCTGCCAAGTGGCGCGGGTCTTGCCCAAAATTGTCCAAATGTGAGATTCTTGTAGGAAATTTCATTCCCTACAACTTTGTCGAAGGGTGCAAAACGATCATCGCATTGCTAATAACTCACCAGGATCAACTCGGATCGTTTTGCACCCTTGGACAAAGTTGTAGGAAATAAAATTTCCTACAAGAATCTCACACTTGGACAATTTTGAGCGGAACATGCGCCACCTGCTGGCAAAATCTTGAAGCGATTTTTTTCCCCGTACATTTAAGCGATTTTCCTCATATAAACTTCAACGATAAAAAGCAACCCCTTAACCTTAACCGATTTGGCTCAAAATTGGCACAGTTACTTATTATTGCCTGAAACATCGATCCAGGGGGTAGGGGAACCATACCCATTTTCAGCCTATTTCTATTATCGGCTTATCAGCACTTTGATCATGAATTACAGCTTTCATAAAGTGTTTTCGACTGTTCCAAAGTCATAAATAGCTCAAGTAAAAGTGAGCAATCAACTGTCCATTGTTGAAACATCTGAAAATGAGCATGAGCATGAGCATGAGAGACCACCCATGGTTGTCCTTCTCCGTTGCTGAACAGGACCGTAATATCCTATCAGCACAACCGATCATACGCTTCAACGATCTAGTGATGTTTCCCTTATCAACAGCATGCATGAATGCGCTGAAAAGATAAAACATCAAGATCATCAAAACTAGAGCTGCCGCAGATATAAAACAGTCGTTGGCCACCAACGGCGCCCGCCATGTCAGTTTGTAGATCTCGGAGGGGACGGGACGGGAATGTTAGTTAGCACAGGCTGCTACCAAGGGTGGGTTCTATACGATATCCACACCCCCGCGTGTGCCGGAAACTACTTCTACTTGGGATTTTGT
The DNA here is from genome assembly GCF_016801865.2 of Culex pipiens pallens. Lineage (NCBI taxonomy): Eukaryota > Metazoa > Arthropoda > Insecta > Diptera > Culicidae > Culex > Culex pipiens. Next base: position 24,208,026 of record NC_068937.1, read on the forward strand.
TAGTAGGGAAGGGTAATGGTCAGGATTCATCATAGAAGATGATGATGTGACCCAAATAATCGATATGTTTTGTTTAATGGGGTGATGTATTATTCCCAAGGCAAGCAATCGGATGCTGCGGTTGAGACTATTCCCGTTTATATGTGATTTATTAACGATTAGATGGATTATCCTAGACAGCCGGCTGTGGAAAGATAAAACCACAAAAAAAAATATTTAACAGGTAAGATATTCAACTCTACGTAAAGTTCTTGTGGATCATAGAAGATTTCAACTTATGAAAAGTTATAAGATTAGCGACCGATAACTAATGTGTTTGAAGCTACAAGAAGGGCATGACTATCGCGTAGAAGGAATACTCGTTATCGCGCTCTCCGAGCTATAATGCTTTATAATGAGATTTTTTTTCACGCGTTTTACGGGAAACGTCTTTTCGAATTTTAAATTTATACCTCGCAAGCGTATAGTGAACCTACAAAACAAATACTTTCGAATCGTATAAATAATACAAGGAAAAACTTTTATCGAACAAACGAACGAACGAACGCGCAAAACAAAACTGACCCGACGCGTTGCTCATCAGTCTAAACTAACATTAATATAAAAATTGATCACACGACCACCGAAAAACGCTACCCGTTCGTTCTTATATCAGCAGTAAGCTTGCCCTGAAACCAAATATTTCATTAGTAATTTACATATTCTTTCATTCATTCATTCATTCACTCAGCCAATCACACTACAAAACTAATTAATTTAAATTACTGCCTTAAAATGTTCAGTGGAAAATTTTGCGTTTAAAACATATTATTGCAAACTTTGCACTAAATTCTCTACCCTTGCAAATAATATCTGCACACCAAATATTTGCACACTTGAAAAATCTACAAAAGCATTTACCACATTGATCACACAAAAAACTGTGGTATACTATATCTATTGAAAAGTATCCATCGCGATCCATTGCGATCAATTTTGACATTTCGACGCCAACGAATAATTTCAAGAAAATTTACCGCGGCCAACCAAAATCAAATTAACAATGCAACTCCAATCTCAGTAAACTATCCGGTGTGACGCGACGCGAATACCGACATTCATTGAGCCTACCTCTTTATGTTTCATCTACCCTGTGTCAATCTGTCAAATAGCAAAAAAAACACACACACATACACCCGCACACACTCAACCTCCATTCGTCCCTTGCTCATCACGTTATGTAAAGGAGCGTTCTTTTATTACGTAACCCAAAAAAAAAATGATTTTTCGACTATCTCCCCTCTCGTAACAAAATTTCCATACAAATTTTAAAAATGTTGTATGGAGCGTAAAACAGCTTTCGACCCCCTTCCCCCCCGACTGCGTTACGTAATAAAAGAACTCTCTCTCATCAGACAGAGAAAAACCAAATCAAAACGGGCTCACCAAAGTTGCTGCCAAACTGTAGACTCTCGCTTCACTCTCAGCAACACTCTCTCCTGGCCATCATCAACGCCTCGCACAGATCACGATGATGCTTCGACCGTTCTCGCTCTCATCATCAGGAGCGTGGCCGACAACACGCCACGCACACGAACAAAGCTCGATGCCAGCCGTCTGAATCATCGCGCTTCCCGTCTCGCTCCAACACACAACTCCTCGCTGCACCACCACGAAAGAGACGCAAAGCGGACAGAGAGGCCTTTTTCTTTTCCGTTCTGTATCCTACCACTACACTAACACATGGCATCCACGGCCCTGCTTATAAAAAGCTTCCATCATGGAATCACTCGGAAATACAAATTTATTTCCTCAAAAACCACACTATTTCCGCGGAAATTTCAGAAAACTTCATCATTCCCACACTACAATTATTCACGTGCACTGAATGGAACATTTTTGACGACGCCAATTATAACATTGCACCGGAAAAATCTAATCTAAAACTCGCGAACAAAACTAACCGACCGAACTGGGCAAACAGTCGAGGCCCTCTCTCCATTGTTGAAACATCTGAAAATGTTGATTTAATAGCGGAAAACGACAAAAGTGATTAGAATTGGTCGACCAGCTTAGAGTGATTAAAATGGGTATATTTCCCCTATCTCCTCAAATTTTCAAAAATATTAAATTTTTCTTGACACCCTACTGTGGATCCACTTCAGGACACCCTACTGTGGATCCACTTCAAGTTGTGTGCAGGTCTTCAATTTAGCATTTTTGAATTTATAAAAATTATTGATCAGTCAAATATGTATTTTTAGACGTTATTCAAACAAAAAATAAACCACAATACATTGTTGTGAACATGGCCGATGTCAGCTGCCAAAATTGAAGTGCTACCTGTTGTTAATGTACTGAATATTTTATCATTAACTTCAATTGATTTACTAAACAAAACAATCTTTCATTGAAAAAAAAATTAATTAAATTATTTATCATAAAACTTATTACAGCAAAGAACAAAATTCTATAGAAAGCGAAGAAGATTACAAAAATTATTAAAAACAAGCATTGCAGTAACTTTTTTTCGAAAATGTTAAACTTACTTTTCACTAAAAGACTATAAAATTAAGAAAAAATGAAAAAATACCGATTTTTAAATTAAATCGCATCAACTTTAAATAAAGATAAATGTTATCAAAACCAGTGTTAACAAAATTTTACTAAACTTCTTTTTAAACACCACCTTAATAAACATAAATTGAAAAACTTAATTAAAAGTTTTAAATAAAGTTCTTTCCACATATGTTGGTTTGGCCCTAAAAGAACTGGCAAAAAACGAAATTTCCTCACTTTCAAATTAGATTTTTGTTGTCTGTATTCAATATATCACAAGAAATTTAAAACATCTTTGCAAAAATAGAAATCTATAAATCCATTCAAATATTGTCATGGCAGCTATTTGGTTTATTTTGATTAGCAGTATAAATTTGAATGAAAATGTTTCTACAGAGGATTCATTTTTACTGAAAAAGGACAATCCAGCAATGGTTAATAAATTAAAATGAGTGTTAATTTTTTTCAATTATTTCAAGCCATGTCAATGAAGTGGCATAACACTAATTGAAATGCCTCTTGAAATTTAAACAAATTCCTAAATTAAATTAAAAAAAATTAACTAATTACTCCGAGAATTATTGAAGAATTTAATTTTTTTCCAATATTTTGCATTTTTTATCTCGATCAAATTCTTTTTTGGGCTGCAATCTACTTTGACCTAAATTAAAATAATTCGATTCAGTTGATTTTAGGTTTATTTTTTTTTAAATTATATAAGCCGTTGCTAATATTTTTATAATTTTATATCGACCAAAAATCAAGCGGCAAAAATATTTAAAAAACAACTTAAAAATGTAAAAAGAACTTCAATAAACTGAAAACAAGTAACATGCATTTTCCTGCGTTGATTTTCATATTCGGCATGTTTGGGCTGGTTTACAAATATTTCGAAATTTTGTTAAATTCCAATGTTTCACGATCCGAATTTTAGCGAAAAAAATGTCCGACGATTTCTAGATATTTTGAAAGCTTTTGATTGCAAAACAACTGCACTGGTGTAACATGCATTTTAAAATACTTTTTTTCATATAGATTTTGAAACCATGGCTCGTAATTCATTTTTTTTTATTTTTTCCCTGCCCCCTCCCTCTAGACTTTTGCAGAGTCATGATACGTATGCTTCTATCAAATTCTATTAAATATTTTCAAAATATCGAAAAATTCATGGATATCACTGTTTTCCCAAAGTTTTCTACCTTTCCAGATTTGTAGTGCTAAAATTAGCAATTTGTAAAAAGCCTACAAAAATTAAAAATATTAAATTAAAATTACAAGCCACACTTCCAACAGTTGTTTAACAATTATTAGTTTACAAAAAATGTGAAAATAAAATTTAAGCAAAAACAAAAAAACTTTTTGCAGCACAGTATATCAAAAATTCACCGATTCTAAAGGAGGGGAGGGCAAAAAAAAATATTTGCAACGGCCATAATAATAATAATAAAAAACGTTACTTAATCCACCTTTAGGTGGTTGGTGCCTTCCTCACATCCATAAAGTCAATACATGTAGTAAAAATAGCAACAAGTTTAGCAAGTCAACTTTATTACTCATTTCTTTTGATAGGGTTCACAGACCTTAAATATTTCTGGCTCATCGGCAAGGTCTGATAAAAAACCTTTCCAATGATAGTTCGCATGGATGATTCAGGCAATATTTCTATCACAATATCTGAGATCCGGCCTCCAAAAAGTGTATGAATAACACTTAAGTGCTAATAACTTTTGATGGGGTTGTCAGATCTTCGAGGTTTTAGGCTCATTTGGAAGGTCTTTCCATTATCTAACTAACGATGGGTCGCATGATGGACCCGGACATCATTTTTATTGAAATATCTGAGATCCAGCCTCCAAAAAGTGTATAAATAACACTTAAGTGCTAATAAGATTTGATAGGGTTGTCAGATCTTTGATGTTTAAGGCTCATTTGAAAAGTGTTTCAATTATCTAACTAACGGCGGGTTGCATTAGAAACCCGGACATCATTTTCATCGAAATATCTGAGATCCGGCTTGCAAAAAGTATATAAATAACACTTAAGTGCCAATAACTTTTGATAGGGTTGTCAGATCCTTGATGTTTTAGGCTCATTTGAAAGGTCTTTCGATTATCTAACTAACGATGGGTCGCATGATGGATCCGGACGTCATTTTCATTGAAATATCTGAGTTCCGGCCTCCAAAAAGTGTATAAATAACACTTAAGTGCTAATAACTTTTGATAGGGTTGTCAGATCTTCAATGTTTTGGGCTCATTGGAAAGGTCTTTTTAATACCTTTCTGAAAATGTATAACATGATAGGGTTTCTTGCAAAAACCACCCTTTTTACAATCTTCCGGACATTCGCCAAAATCGGTTTTTTAGCATAACTTTTAAAGTACTTAACTAAACTTGCTGATTTTAAATAGAGACCTATGGGACCCCAAGACGGATCGAATGAGACTAATACGGTCAAAATCCGTTCATCCAGTCTGGAGATAATCGAGTGACATTTTTTTTGTCCACCCACCTACACACATCCACACAGACATTTGTTCAGAACATGATTCTGAGTCGATATGTATACGTGAAGGTGGGTCTGCGAGGTCAAACTAATAAGTTCATTTTTCGAGTGATTTTATAGCCTTTCCTCAGTAAGGTGAGGAAGGCAAAAATCTCAAACTCCAAAGAATCCATGAACTTTTATTTATTTATTTGGTTTCAACATTGAACAAATTTCTCAAACAGTGATTTTTTCAGAATTGAAAAGTTGATCAGTTAAATGAGCTAACAATTCGTTTCTTTTTGAGTCAATTCGAGTAAATTTCAATCAAAATGAAAGATGGTCGATTTCACTCGCAAGTTAAGAAATTTGCACAAATTTTTCACGGAAAACGAGTGGCAATATTATTTCTAAATTTAATTGGAGCCTTTTAGAAAACCTTTACATCAAAGGTCGCATGCGAACGTTTTTCAAACCAAATTTCAAAAGTCGCTTCCATTCTACTACGCCTCAACGCCACGCGCCACGCGGTTGCGCGCAAACAAATTCAAACTCCCAACAATCTCTCTCCTCTCCCATTCAATTTCCCTCTCCGAGCAGCAACACTTTTTTTTCTCCCGCGGCGTCGCGACGCCCGCCGTCCCGTGAGAGCGAGCGGTTTTGATTCCGTTTTCAAAGCCGTGCCGTGGTCAGTCACGTTTCACTGTGCGCACTGGAAGGTCGTGTTGTCGCGTGTGTTTTCTTCTAAAAAACAAAAATTCACCGTTCTTTCGTCGTTCGTTCGTGTGTAAATCCTTGATTGTTTGTTTCTGCCGGCGGTGCATCATCGATCGTCGTCCTTTTTTTTCGGTGTTGCTGCAAGGAAGAAGACACACACACACAAACGTAAAGTTTGAAAACAGATAAAAAGAAGGAGGAAAAGGAATACAAAGCCGTGGTGCCGCCGCGTGTGTATACGTGTATTTGTGTTGTTTTTTGAGCTACCGGAGATTTTTGTGTAAGGAATCGAGTTCGAGTTGATGTTTTTTTGAAATTGTGTGTTTTCTGTAGTTTTTGTTTTACGAAGGTTGTCCTTCAGGACAACAAGTGGCGTTTAAGGAAGACCTGTAAATGTGGTTTTTGCGGTTAAAATAAGTCTAAAATCAACAAACCAAGCATCTGATTAGTATTGGTCTTTCTTGTCTGGATTTTGGATTTGCTGGATGCTGCGAGAGGGACGTTGGACATCGTCACTCTGGACCGAGGTCGTCTACTGTGATGATGGGCTTAGCAGAGGGTGATGAAGATGATAGAAGGAGAAATAATACGGGCTCTTTGGACTGGGCAGAGCAAGGTTTTATTCCGTTTCTTCTCAGCTCGCGGCAAGTCTGAGGTTGGGATTGCTTACTGATGATTAAAATTTTATGATGGTAGAAGAAGGATTAGCTCATTATTGGCGTCTGGTAAGGGTTATTAAAATCTGAGGTTCAAGGAGATTTGTATGCAGTTTTTAAAGGAAATTTCATCAATTGTATAATAATTTATTAGGAAACTTCTTTAATTAACAATTTTAATTTAATATTTCATTTCTAATTCTAAGAAAATCTAGACTTATTATTTTTGACAAAAAACTTTGTCCTAAGGGCTCTATTTCTGATGCGGTGTCAATCCAGAATAACGAAAAGTGTTGCGTTACGTTACGAGACGATTCCCATTTAGATACTTGATGTTCCCGTTCGTGTTTGGTAAGTGGTCTGCAACGCAACAATTTTTAACACTGAAACCACGTGCTCGGAAATAGTCGAACAATGGGGTTGAACATCACTTTGACAACTGGTTTTGACGTTTGTGTGCTTTTTAATTCGAATACGTTCCAATTAGCGAGCCTTCGAATAGAGCTTTATGACGTTTCGCGTACGCACACTAGCGCAGCATTTGATTTTGCTGGCCGGACAAAATTTAACCTCACTTTTTTTCGTGTACGTACACGCAATACATGCGCACGTAGATAAGTCTATTAGCAGGCATTCGATGTAGAGGAATTCGAATTAACGAATTCGCTCTGTATTTTCACTGTAATATTTGCAAATCATTAATTAATTCTAGAGGTCCTATAAACAGAGGGAATCCCAAAGCTTACAGGAATTAAAAAAAAATAAAAAAATCTTGATTTGAATATAAATTTTGGTGATTTTGGAGAAATTGATACTAAAAATCTTTCTGTCTGAAGCGTTATTTTATTGCGTAACGCAAATTTTTAAATTTTTAGACCCACTCTCATTTCGTAACTCACTTACTATACAAATTAAGATCTTCTGTATGAAGCTTAACACAGTTGTCGACTTCTTCCCCTCTCCCCTAAATGCGGTATATAATAAAAGAATGCTGATATTACGGGAGATTATTTGGTTATCATCAAAATTGTACATTCATCTTATTTTAAAGGTAATTTTATCTGTTTTGGGAGAAAAAATAACCAAAATTGCAATGCTTTTTCTTCTCTACAAAATCTTATAAAACAAATAACCCCTTCAAAATCTAAATAACAGGTTAAAAAATTACTTTCAAACGAGATTCATCTTTGTTACTTAGCTTTAAATCAACATTTCTGGAGTTTTATTTGAAAAGGTCCAATAAACAATAATTTTATGTTTTGCTTTTGGGTGGTTTTGAATCCGCTTTTAGTATGTTGTATTCAAAAACACCAAAAAAGCCAAAACAATTGTGTGTCAGACCCTTTTTTTTTTTGAAAAAAAAACTAATATTTTGCTTCAATTTTCTAAAAAAACGCAACTTAACAATTTCATTTTCAAAACATAAATTCTTGTTTGTCAAAATGTCTTATTTCGAAGTTTCTATTGAGGTTTTGCAGCGCGACTGTGTTTCAAATGTAGGTGGCGCCAAAATGAGGTTACTTGCCAAAAATCGCATTTCTTTCTGCTGGATTGAAGAACAAAATCGCTTATTTCTCATGATTCTCTGCATCAATCTTTATGAAACGGGTTGCAAAAGACGAGAAAAATTTTTTGCTTTAAAATAATGAACATCATATTTTGGGCGCGCAAAAATTTGTGACCTTTTTCTTTAAAAAACATGTTTTGGAACACGAAAAAATGAGTTTCCCCGTATATATCAATGAAATAATCAGTTATATAGTTGATAACAGATGTGTTAACGTATATTCAACAATTTTTATTGATTTTTGACAGACTGTCTTGCCAAATAGTCCAAATTACTATCTTTTTCTAAATTTACAGTTTTCTCATAGAAAAATTAAACAAATATTGGAAAGTTGTACACCAAATTGTTGGAAATAATTTTTCTCATTCGAATCCGGCATAAGTTTCATAAAAATGTTGATTGTGAAGGAAAAAACACATTTTTTCAAAAAATCATAGGTTTACGCTATTTGTTCATAGGTGGCGACACGCGTCTTTTAGCTTTGCTGCAAATTCTCTATTGATCATAAACATTTAAAATGCAAAGTTTTGTTTTTTAATTTTTATCAAAAAAATTAGATTTATTTAAAAGCATTGACACTTATGAGAAATGTTTATGAGTAATCGGATTTAAATTGTTTTATGTGCGTACTTTGAAAAATTTGGTCCCTTTAGTTTGTAGGCAATCTTGATAAAAAAAATATTAATCATAAATTGAATTTTGGAGTTCTCTTATCTGAATAAAAGTATTTTTAAGTAACATCCAAATTTAAAACATTAAAACTTCTGAAAAGTAATACATTTTAACATTCAATGGAATTTTGAAAAGCATCAAAGTATTTGCAAGAAAACAACTCTCGTTGTTAAATTGTTTGTTAATTTTATTTGCTAATTGTTTTTTATTAGTACACTCAGTTTGCGTGAAAAATGAAGCACCTTTCAGAGTTGATTTTAAAAAGTTAGTTGAAAAGACTTAAATTTACTCCGAGTTTGGTGAATTTTACTTTTTTTCTTTTTTTATGTTTTTCGATGAATTCTAAGTAAAATTCACTCATATGAGCAATTCTCCACCGAAACCAGAAATGAATAACCCATACAAGGCGCCATACAATTTTGGCAGCTGTCCATACAAAAATGGTACGTTAATAATCAAAAATCTGTAACTTTTGACGGAATTTTCTGATCAATTTGGTGTCTTCGGCAAAGTTGCAGGAAAAAATACTAATTTTTTGTCAATTTTTAAAATAACTTAAAAATATTTTTTTCCAAAATCCTTATTTTTTTAAGGATGCCTTTTTTAAGTTTTTTGATATATTTCAGGGGACTAAAAATCGCAATTTATGAGTAATAGAGAAGTTTGAACAAAATATTGGCCGCAGAGTTATGATTAGAAATTTCAGTCCAAATTGTTTAAATACTTCAGTTTTTAATGTAAAATTTGGTAAGCAATTAATAAGAACTTTACAGATTTTTTTCCGTTTTCAAGATATATCCACTAAAAGTTTGACTTCCCGTTTTTCGATTTTTTAAAATATTTTTTATGATTGTTCATTCCATTTTTTTTCGAAAAGTTCAGAAAATTTCTAACAAAATTTCCTAAGAATCATTGAAGATTGGACCTGCGGTTGCTGAAATATAGCAAATAAAAAAAAAGAATCAAGAAAATTGAAGTTTTTAAGTCTCACACATTTCCCCATTTTCAAATGCTAATATCAATCTCAAAGGTTTTTTTTTAAAAATTTTCCTTCTCTTGCCAAATCTATTGTTAGAATATCCAATTACATCTAAATGAATTATAGTGTAAACCATAGTTGAAAGGAACTCCAAAACTCTATTAGGTTATAAGAAACACGAAATTGTAAATTGATTATTTACTAATAAACGCTAATTGAATTGAATTGAACAAATGCCAATATCTCAGCAACTAATGGTCCAATTTTCAATGTTGATAAATGAAACATTTTTGTAAAATTTTATGATCTTTTCGCATTTTTTTTTCAATTTTGCAGTCAAAACCAAAATTCTAATAATATTGAAGATTTGGCCCTTATGAAATGTTAGTCTTGATTACAAAATTTAAAAAAAAAACTTAATCTGACACCAATGCATTCACATTTGTCAAAATAGTTTGCTTGCAGCACTGCAACTTTAATGCCTGAGTCTTGACCAAGGCTGTATATCATAGGTACTCGCGATCTTGCTTTGCATTATAGTGTGAGTGCATGACTCCGTGCCACTAAAACCAAAACAATAACAAACGAACAATGGACCGTGCCAGGAAAACCAAAACATAAACAATGTCAGTGTCAGTGGAGAGAGAGAGTCAGAGATAACGATTTTGACAACCGAAAGCCATGAGTCTTGACTCTTTATTATTTTACATTTTATTGTGAACAGCTCATTGAAACAAAAGAAACTGAATTTAAGTGTCAAAATGAGACGCAACTGCTGTGCAGTTTTGCGAATAAAAAAGTTATAATAAGAAAACTCAAAGTGACATTTCAATGTTTTGGACCATAGATCGGAAAATGACGCAAAATTTGCTTCATAAATTTTAAAAATGTTTTGCAAATGTTTGACAGTTATATCTGTAGTAACTTTTCAAAAGGGTGAAACTTTTGATGTAAACAAACAGTCTATCTAAATCTAAATTGATTTGATTTGATTTTTTTTTGCGAAAGATGTCAGAAAACTTCAGTCAGAACTAATTTGTGAAGTCTTTTTTAAAATACTTTTTACGCGTTTGTAATTGTGTCCAGTCATTTTTAACAGCTGTCGGCCCTACAAGCCAAAAATTCGATAATTTCTTATGGGGTACTAGTAAGTGTTTACAAACACTTCTAATCATTCTCAAGCTAAATTTAAGTTATGAGCAATGTTAAAACTGTTCAAAATAAGTTTTTTTCCTGCATGAATAACCCACCTCATTAGACGAGCGTGTTTTTCCTCATCATCTCCCTTCATTTAAACACCTTACCGCAATCTTAAAACTTGCCTCACGCATCGTTTCACGACTCGCCGCCCGGTTACAATTGTCTGTCACGATCTCTTCCACCAACACAGCCACACACACGCGCGTGAAAGCCGGTTTTTCGGGAAAGAATTCACCACACTCTCGTTGCCTCCTCTTCTTTTTGTCATGTGTTTAAATAGCGACTTGATAAACATGATTGTTGTGCCCTTTTTTGTTGTTGTTGTTTTTATGCCGGGGTTGGGTTTGTCATCGACTTGAGGGCAAAAACGTTAATTTCAAGTTGAAGGTTCATCAAGAGAGCCCTAATTGCGGGCGCGGTGAATTTAAAATTTGGGTTTGTCTCGAAGAATAGTTTTAAGGTGATTCAAAAGGGCGTAACCTTTGATGTGGTATTTTTTTACATCCAAGATTACGTCCTATTGGAATTTGACAGCTTAATTTGCACTCATAATGAGCGAAATTATATTTTTATGCAAAATTAAACCACAAATTTTCGACCTTTTCGGAAAAGGCCTTTTTTGGCGTGCGCGAGCTTCGTCGATTCGTTCGACAGTTCAATGTTTTCCAAATTGTTGTTGATATTTACGTTTAAAAAGGGTGGAGGAAGAAGAAGCTGGGGAGGGAGGCAGAGAAAATGATGATGCTTCAAGAGGGAAAAGTATGATTGGGGATGATGATGGCGCGTCGAGAAATTAGAGTTACATTTACGTTGCCGATTACATGCCACTTTTGGGGGCCTTTTTGGCTGGCAATTTTCTTTTGACGTGTAATTATGCGTGTGTGAGTGAGGAGGTTTCTTGTTGATGAATAAGGCAAGTTTTACGTTTGATTGGCGAGAATTTTGCACGAAAACTGCAAGTTTGACATCTTTTTGTCTGTGCCACAACTGTCAAAAAGACAAACAAAGCAGTTTGGCAGCTCTAAATTTGACAGCTAGAGCTCGTATGTCCTTAAAGGCACAGCTGAACAGATGTAATGCTGCACAAAGTTTGTGACATTCAACGTAAAATGACGCGAAACGTCACCTTGAATGCCAAAAAGTGTCAACAAACAAACTTCTAGCCCGAAGGGCAAGTGCATCTCCGTCCTAAACGCACAATAATCACTCTGCTAAAGTGTGAATTCAGAAGCAAGTGGCAACTGTAAACAAACCGAGCTCGGGGATGTGGCGCGGGTTGGCATTTATAATATGTCATTGAGATTTGGATGTACGCAACAACAACAAAAGAGGGCGCCACTCCACTCCAATATCAACAACACACTTCACACTTACAATGCAGTACAATGTGTACACAAAAGTGGAGGAGGAGGCGGGTGGCGTTTACAATGAAAAAGAAGAAGATTTACCCATGGTAGTAAGGAAATTTCACTTTCTGTGTGAGTTTTCATAAATACTCCGACAGTATGGCATGTCTCTGTGGTGGGCTTTTGACAGCTGCGCGCGCGTGATGTGCGTGAGATAAGTTTTATCAAAAGTTTGAAGGTAGCTTTGTTTGATGGAAAAGGTGCATTGGCCCTGCCCAAGGGAACGCCTAATCAGAATACAATTGTGTGGAAAAGTATCGTCCGACAAACTTTTACTTTTCTTGACATTGAGCTCTCCGCGAAGGTAAACAATGTTACGAGAGTGAGGTTATGTTCGGTTCATTAAACGCTACAAATGATTGAAATTTCTCGGATGAACAATGAAGGGTTTTGTTCCCAATTACTGGCTACACTGCTGTCATTTTTGGGAGAAAATAAACATAAACAGATTAATTTGACAATTAAAAGTCAGTATTGTGTCAAAGTGGTTCAAACTGTCAACAATACCACAGACTCATCAGATGAGCAAACCTCGAAGTAATCAACTTTGCGTTGAAGACCACCTTAACTGTAACCGTCATCCGCTAATTAAGCGTTCCCGTTCAGAACTAAACTCGACTCGACGTGGATGACACTTCACACATTTGTTTGAGGTTATCGTCCCCACCGTATTAGACACGTGTGCTGTCAAGTCGTACTTTTTCCTTTTGTTTTTCAAGCCAAAGACTCGTTTCATTCATCAAACACACTTGATTTTTTTCGTGGTTTTGTGCGCCAAACACCGAAATAATGAGCAAAAGAGTGAGAAGTAACGGAAAGAACACCCGCGAGAAAAAAAGAAAATAAAAAAGACGAAAAAGAGGCAATCAGAGAGAAAGGAGAAAAGATAAAAGAATTGCGCGAACGAATTGGTTGCTTTGTTTTCTTTTTTTTTGCGTTTTTATTTCTATGTTCTTTTTTTCCTTTTCTAACCATCATTATCTCTGGAGCAAGTCCGTTTCTTGAAAAATAAAATCTTCCTTCTCTTCAACTTTGTTGTCTGTGGTAAATCAGCTAAATTGAAAACAATTTAAAACAACAAAAGAGCGAAACACACACAAGAGTAGCGGAAACAATCGAAATCACCCACTCACACAGAGGCTCAGCATCGAAAGAGAGTGTGTGTGCAGAGGAAGAACTGAAAAGAGGAAGAAAGCCGACGTCCGGAATTTTTCAAACTCGGTGAAGTATCAAAACCAGGTGAAACAATTGCTTCTGGAAGATTTTGCCTTTTTTTCGTGGTTTTTTTTTTGGTTTTTTGGCGGCTTGCACCACATTATATCTCTTCATTTTTTGGGGAAGAGGGGCTTCTTGGTGCGTGTGTTTCAGTAATTTGTGCAGAGAAATAGCGGATTTTTGGGGTTATTTGAGGAGCTTTTTGGTTGTGTGTGGGTTTGGACTGGTGAAAAGAGATCATTTTCTTTGCTTGAGAGGAAAAAATGCTTGAGAGGAGCTTTTTGCAAATTTTAAAAATAAACTGATTATTTATTTTAAAACCTGAATAATATTAATTATTGAAAGAGATTAGAGAACCAAGTAAACGAAATAATTTGTCTTTTATAAACATAGAATAGGTAAAAATATAATTCAAATCAAATAAAGAATTTATTGAAAAACATTTTTAACTTATATGAAATATTTTTTTAAATTAACTAATTCGAGTAAATGCTGTCAGACCTTGAAAGCAATTTAAAAAATGTTGATAATATCGTAAATTTAAAAGAATAAGCACCTACAACTTTTTACAAATTCTGGAGTAACATTTAAAAAGGGCAGATTAGCATTTTGACAGCTGGAATGATTTTGCGAATTTCGATAGAACCGATATTTTTTTCACAAAACTCGAAATGTAAAACAATAGCTGGCCTTAGTTAGTCTGTTGTCTTGGATTTTTTTCAAAATAGTTACAGCTGTCAAAATGCTTATGCGCCCTTTTCAAATAAAGCTCCAGAAATATCGTATTTTTAGGAAATACTTATTTTTTAATAAAAAGCATGAATAAACGCAAAATGTTGTGTACATCTTCACTACATTTAACTTTATAGTGTAAAATATAGTATTTTTCGAGAAATACTAATTAATAAAAAATGCTGGATGTGTTTCAAAAGACGAAAAATTCACTGTATTTTTTTAATTTTACTGTATTTTTTTTTAATGTTAAATATCAAAAATTTCACAGAAACGGTAATTTTTGAAAAATAATATGATGTAGTAGAATTTATACACAATTTTGCATCTTTTGTTTCTCATATAATGCAAATTCTAAAAATTTAAGTACAGTCAAGACTCGAATATCCGAGTTTCTCAAAATATACCAAAATAAAAGTATTGATATTTTTTTCATTTTTAACATCAAATTTCAGCTTTGTGACCACATTTTAGTCAATTTTGAATGGTTGATTGCCCGGTTACGTAATCAACTGCATTTTCTCAATATTTAATCAGGACCATTTTGGCCAATTAATTTAAAACCTTTTCGGCGTATTGTTTAAACTCATTGCCTAATTGGATTTTGTGAAAATTTTAGTATTTTACACTGAAAACTTCGATGAAATGTAAATCTTAGCAAAATGTTGAGTCGTTTGATACCCATTTTGCAAATTGTGTAAATTTCAGTATTTTTAAAATAATACAAAAAAATGATAAAAAATTAGTATGTTCCCCTAAAAACTCTGAATAAGCGTAAATTTTTAGGTTTATAGGTTTGAGATTTTTCCGCAAAATGAAGAGTACAAATAAATTACATACGGAATGGTTTGTAATCATACTGACCAGGGTAGAGAAGTGTTCAAAGTACCTAAAGAAGAACTTTGCATAAAATTTTGAAAAGTTTAAATAGTTAGTTAACTAAAACTAAGAAAATGTTGATGAAAGGCTTTATTTAAAACTTCTCAAAGTGTCATGATTTTATCAATAAACATGATTTTGAATCGGAAAACGGAATGCATTTTCGGATTCTTTGGGCAATTTTCCACTAGGAGATGGTAAAAAAAGTTTGTAAATAATAAATTATATGTGTTTTTTAAAACACATTTCAATAAATCTCCAAATTTAAAGGCAATTTCAGTTGAACAAATTTCATGTAAAATGTGAAAACTTGTGATTCGTGCTTTGAATTTAGTATAAAATGCAATATAAATCGATAATTTTGTAAACAAAACTAGTTTTCACGAATTTAAGGAAAAATTCCGACATTTTAACAATTTTACCTGAAATTTATATGTATTTTGTTGAAAAGAACATAAACTTAGTCAACTAAATATAAACATTGATTTTCTTTCTTTAAAACTGTATCAGCAATCTACTGATTGTACATTTGACGTAAAAATAAAGTTTGAACACCTCAAGTCTGATTTTAACAAGAAAAACTACGACTATCAAAGTCACCCCGGAATTTAAACTAAGAATTTTTAACGTAACTATTTTTCCAATTACTATTGAAAAAACTTTTTTTTCAAAAATAGTGCATGGACTTTGTGTGGCATACCCCAGTACATGTTTTAAAAATAATAATCTTGAGAAAAACCTTAACAGTTGGAAAATATTCCAAAAACAAATTTAAATCCTATCAAAGTCACCCCGGTTTACGGTACTTTCAAATTTATTCGGTATTTTGTGAAAATTTGAGTATTTTACACTGAAAAACTCTGATGAAGTGAAAACCTTACACAATTTCGCGTTGCAATTGATACCGATATTGCAAATTATGTAAATTTAAGTATTTTCGAAATAACACGGTATTTTCTGAAATTTTTAGTATTTTACAATTAAAGCACCGATTTTCTGAAAATCTTTTCAAAATTATGTAAATTTGAGTGTTTAAAACATATTTATTTAAATATTTATTGGCATATTATGTTAATTTGAGTATTTTCATATTTACGGTATTTTGTGAAAATATCAGTATTTAACACTCAACACTCTGATTAAGTGAAAATCTTAAAAAAGTTTTGCATCGCTTGAAACCCATATTTCAAATCATATAAATTTGAGTGTTTTCAAAATAATACAATATTTTCTGAAAATTTTAGTTTTTTATACTTAAAGTTCCGATTTTCTGAAAATCTTTTCAAAATAATGTAAATTTGATAATTTATAAAATACGGTGTCTTGTGAAAAATTTAGTGTTTTAATAAAGAAACACTATTGTACTGAAAATCTTCACAAAATTAGAAATAAGACGTTTCTTGAAATTATTTGAGTATTTTTACACTCATTACTTTATTGAAAAATACGTTTTTATGAAAAACTTTCAAAACTCGATTATCCAAAGGCTTGGGACTTCAAATAATCGAATCAAGAACATTTTTTTTTTAGTTTTTTTTATTTTTTGTTGAGCGACTCGACTTCAATCGTATTTCAATAGTTTGTTGCCTATTTAAAAATAACAAAATATATTTTTTTCAATATTTTATCACTGCCATTTTGGCTGCCATCTTCGATTTACAAAAAATTGATTTCCTTCAGCGTAGTTTAGGGGTCATACTTAAACTCAAAATAGAACAACGAAAAAACATTTTTTTCGTGATTCGATCATCCGAAGTAAAATTTTTCCTAGGTCTTCGGATAATCGGATTTGGACTGTACTCAAATAATTTTATAAAAAATATTAAAGCTACAAAAGGTTGTATTAATATAATATCGACAATAATAATATTAAAACCTAAAAATTCATATTGAGATACGTTAATGAAATAAATGCAATTTTTGAGAAGCATGATTTGGAGTCGTTGTAGTGAAAAATCACGATCTCACAGCCTAAAAAACGATGTGGGAAATTGACGTTTACAATAATTTAGAAGTTAAAAATATAAAACCTAAATTGAATATAATCAATGGTCGGCGCAAAGAATCTCCCTCTCCAATCGTGAGCGTAAATCAGACGCTACGCAAACCTGCGCCGTTGAACTCCTAGCGTTTGTCACTACCACTCCAATCACTACTGAATACTCTCTCTTTTCCGCTCTCACTCTCTCGCTCTCTCTGATCGGCTAGTACAAGTGCCGTATTCTGCTATACCTGCGCTTCTCTTTTTGACCGTTCATGTGTGAGTGTCACCGACGAGCGGAGCAGGACACGCAAATCATTAACGATTTGGATAGCTCACGATTGGTTGCGCGCTGACGATTCAAGCGATTGGATCGACGATGAGAGAGTGATTTCTGGTCAGTTTTACGACTGAGTTCGAATTATTTGGAGTTAGGATGACCAAATCCTCAGTCCATACTCCAAGTCTAAGCAAATTAGCGATGAAAGAAGCTTGATCAAAAGTGTTTCATTGAGCACTCACTGAGAGAGATATTCGGATATTGTCACTCGCACGAATAAAAAAAATCAAACACGATTTCTTCTGCCTTTCAAAAAATAGTTCAAAAAGCTCTAGTTTTGGTCAAAGTTCCGCCCTTGTATTGATTCGATTATTACGCCTTTTCTTCGGTTATTGACAGCTTATTAGCGAGGTGAAAGCACCCCAAAATTGATGCTCCATTGTTGTCGCATCCCCTTTTTTCATCCCCCACTTTCGCAAAAAAAAGAACCCATTTCGCACACAGGAAGAAACCACGCCAACAGCCGGCGCTCCACATCGCAGCATCCATTGAACCAAAATCAAACTGCCAGCTGGAAAAAAGCACCGCTTGCTATTCTCCACACGTGCATAGAGACGCCCGCACACACACACGCACACGTTATTCACACACTCACACGTGTTTGTGAGTTTAACGCGCTGAATCTGTTCCACTTGAAAATTTACTTCGCCTTTGTTTTACTTTCTCCCTCTCATCTCACCCCTAACTCATCTTCTTTTCTTCTTTTTCGTTGTTTCTTCTTTCTCCCATCTTCTAGGAAGGTTATCAACACGCGCGGTCGGCCTCTCAATCCCTCTCTCTCTCTCTCTCTCGCGCCAGCATCCAAAACGTCAACAAACTTGCCAGACCGTCATCATCATCATTGAAGGGGTGAGAGTGTATTGGTTTTGTTGTCGGAAGCTGTGTGTGACGACGAAGAAGCAGAAGAGCCCATCCAAGTAGCCCGAAAACAAGTTTTTTTTTTCGCAAGTGCGTCGGCAAGGTAGTGTTGGTGCAAGTGCATTTATTATCTCTTTCATAAAAGGAAGCAAAACGGGTGCAAAATAAAGGGTGCGATTGTGTGAGTGTGAGTAATTGAAAAAGGGTAATTTTTACGCTAAAATCACTGCAGGAGATTTGCCTTGACCGCGTAAACAAAGGAGCTTGAGATTGAGAGAAAGAACGGGAGAGAGTAACCGGAAGAACGTGACACCGAAACCTGAAAGGGTGAGTTTAGCGCTGAACATGGGTGCGCTTGTTTTTGCTTGAACACATCTCCAGCAGCATCCAGTTTACAACGTGTTCGATCATGACATCGTGTGCCACCCTGGGTTGGTTATTTGAGATGTTTATTTTTTTGCCCATTCTCAATTTTTTTTCGATATTCGCAATAAAAAAACTTGGGTTCAAAAGATTTGAATTCAATGAGTTTTTAAACTTATTGATTAAGTTTCAAAATATATAATGAAATATTTTTTTTAAAGAATTAATATTGTAGATTTCAAAACTCTGAAAGGTTTTTGATTGAGAAGATTCCCATTACATTCCAGACTCGATTATCCGAAGCCTTGATTATCCAAATGATGGTAATATTCATAAGGAAATGGTGACAGATTTTGTGTCAAAGAAATGATCAATTTTACATCAGGAATCAGTGAATTTTCATCGGTTTCTGATGAATATTCGTGAGGTTCACATTTTTACACATTTTGTAGGTAATATTCCTCATAAAAGAGGTGATATTCAACCAACCAAATTTTTACCTTCCAAAATTCAACTTTTTTTCTGTGTAATATTTTTTTTAGTTTTTTTTTCTTTTCATACTTAAAACATTAAATTTGAGTTCTGCGATACAAATTTGCCTAGTTGATTGCCTATTTAATAAAAAAAATGCATATTTTCAATATTTTATCACCGCCATTTTGGACGCCATCTTGGATTTAAAAATTCTAAATCACTTTACTGCCCCTGATCGCATAAATGTCCCATATGCATTTTCATCGATTTCGAGTTATTGATGTAGTTTGATTCAGAATTGTGTGCTCTTTCGAAAGAGCCTATAACATCCAGTACTTTGTTCTAGATATCAGGAGGAAATCCAGTTTTTTCGCGAAAATTTAACACGTAGCCTTATGTATGGGACAAACTTCAAATGCGTTTTTCTCAGCTTGCTGTTTTTGCATATGGGACATTTATGCGAACATGGGCAGTTTAGAGCATTAAGGGGTCATACTTAACTCAACAATCAAAAACAGGACACTGAACAATTTTTTTTGGTGATTCGATCATCTGAGTGAAGTTGCCCTTTTTTTGTGATGCAAAGATGTTTTTAAACTGTTTTTTTTGGATAATTACATGTTCAAAATGATTTAATGAAATCCTTCAACTACTGGACAATTTCAACAGTAATATGATTTTAAATCATAATTTCTCTCAAAAACTCTAGTTTTCCTCTAAAAAACTCGTTTAAATTAACTTCTTAAAATTTACTTATTCAAAAAAAATCTCTTCGGCATTGAAAGCTGTTTATATTCTTTTTATTTTGGTAATTTTAAATGATTTGGTTCATTATTTTTTTATATACCTTTTTTCATTCTCAATTTGCCATATTTAATTAAAATTTTAACAAAATATCTATTTGTTTAAAAATTCTCTTTTCAAAAATCAAACGACGACAAATTTGGTAAAGACTTTGTCATTACCATTAATTTTTCTGCCTTTCTTTGAAAAAAGTAAATTTTTCATAATTCAAAATATTTTACACTAAAAGCAAATCGAATGATAATCATATTGCAAACTATATTATTTGATTATTCAAAAAAAGCGATATTTTGAGAAAAATTTAGTATTTTACAAAGAAAATGTTGGTGTTGTAATGATCCATTTAAAAAAAAATACAGCATTTCTGCTTAAATTATAAAAACAATATTTTTTTTATTTCCAAATTTTTTTCGAGAGAAGAACTTATTTTGCTATATTTTGTTCATATAAAGCTCCATACAATTTTGCGGGGTAGTTTACAAAATGGGCATGTGAATCTCAAAAAATCCGTATATTGAGAAGGATTTCCCGATCGATTAGGTGTCTTCGGCAAAGTTGAGACATTGCATATTTTTATATTTTTCTTTTAATAAAATTTGGATTTCTAAAATACGTTATTTTTTATTCAAGATTTTTTTAATTTTTTTTTGTGCTAGAGTTTAGGGTGGTGCAAAATCTGGTACTGTAGTTATATTTTTTCAAAAAAGAGTGATTTTTGGAAAATCTAGAATATTGTCAAACAAATTTTCAAAAACTATTTTTGGATGCAAAATAAATTTTTCAATCGAAAATTACAGAACATATCTAGAGTTTTTTTTATTAGGTCCTATAAACATATGAAAGACAATATTGTATTGGTCTTTTTAAAAAAAACTCTGGATATCTACACAAAAAAAAATTCTGAATGTTACATCGTTAATGATGTAACACTTTTGCGTCATTAATCATTAAAATTTAAATACACAGCAAAAAATCCGATGGTAAAATCGCATGCAAAAGCATGCACATCACCTTCGTCAAAATAAACACTTAATATTACACACTGCATGTACAATTTTTGCAAACACAAAAAAAAGTTGCAACCAACGGGATTCAAACCCAGCACCAACAGTGAGGACTGGTGCCTTAGCCCACTCGGCCATCAGACCGATGAAAAGCTGTAAGGATAAACGCATATATATAAGCTTGACATTTCGGCCAAGTAGGTTTCCCATACTGATGGGCTACATATTTCAGGGTGTAAAATCACATAAAATTGCATAGAATAATGCAATATTAATTTTAAACCCAGGCCTTTTACACGCAGCTAGATTACTACTTTTTTAGCTGTGTACGGTATGATGTAAATTTGCATCAAATCATATGTAAAAACATGATTTTACGTGTGATACAGAAGATTACATCTGAAGTTTACATCAACCGAGATTACATGTGATTTATAATTTCCATGTCGAGTAAATTTACACTTGTTTCTGTGTAGAGTTGTTTTTTTAAAAGGTCCTATAAGCTATTGTGTTTCATATGTTTTTAGGACCTATTAAAAAAAACTCTAGATATTTTATTAATGTGCACCGTTTTAATGTATAGTAATTTTAAAGTATTTTTTTTCATTTTTTTCCGTTTTTGGCAAATTAAAATCATTTACTGAAAGAAAAAAATTGTTTTGAAAAGCAAAGAAAATTTCTTACAACGTTTTTTGACATTGCTGATCGTACTGTTATTTCCTTAGATACAGACTCTTAAAGTTTAAATTTTGTAAAAAATGTTTTTTCTTACTGTCATCTGTTTATCATCCATTTTTCGACTAGTAATTTCTTGGAAAATTTCTTGAAATTGTCAAATTTCGAATTTTTAGAATCAAGAGTTATCTTTGGAAAGAATTTAAATAACTTGGAGATTTTTAAATGTTGGGTTTGATTTTCAATTTAGAGATTATTTAAATGAGAAAAAATAGAATATTTCATTAGAGTTTAATTGTTAAACATTGAAAATCGAACCAATAGTTTCGCAGGTTTTAAAATGAGTGACACTGAGCAATACTAATTTTCTCCAAATCTAAACAATGTTTTAGTTGATACTGCAACAAAGTTGATTCAATTTAAATGTCCCTCAAACTCTAAATTACAACCATTAAATAATAATTCAACCGTGTTAATCCCATCTTAACGGTTCTTTTTTCATAATTAACTTGTCATGTCACGATAACATGTTAGCTCAGGTTATGGTCCAACCCTGCTCCAAACTGCCCCCCATGGAGCGCTACCCCCTTTACTTCTGGCAGGTCTCGTTTTTCGACGACCACAACTGGAAACCCAACTTGCCCCCACACACATTCGTTTCGTCTAGTCCGCGGTCGCTGGTGTCTGGTCTATGCAACTGAGTCAACAAAATTGCAAAAAAAAAGCAAAAATACCAATGTAGTAAACATGTAGGCCACACCATCAACCCGCGTGTTGGACCTTAACCACATCATCTGGCGTGAAGACCAGCCATAAGAGACCTCAACCCACTCCAAAGATCTCCCCCCTTCAGACCTTCACCCCTTCCGAGCTCTTCTGGTTGGAACTTGGGACACCGTTTAAAAAAATCGTGTTATTTTATCTGACAAAGTGTGTAATTTTTCTGCTTTCTTCAAAAATGTAAAATTTACATGTAAATTCATGTGAAATTACATAAGAGCTAGATGAAATGCTAAAACTTGGAGAATGTGACAGGTTTTGTTGTAATACCTCTTTTTATCTGTAACATAAATTTTCTACATTCCTGAATGTAAAATTACATAAAAACTTAAGCAAATTCACACTTTTTTGTACTGTGAAGGAAGAAGGTTGCGCAAAAGCACTCTTTACAATATTTTTTTCCAACTTCTTTCTGTCAGCTCAGTTTTGTTCGCGCACGATGAGATGCAGAAAATGGAAGAAATCGCGCGAAGATCCGTAGATCTCGTTGGATCGAACACTGGTTCCGCGTAACAGGAGCCAGATCTCTCAGATGGTGGATGGTGGCCATCGATCGATGTGTTATTATCTTGTGCGATCATCATCGTGATTCGAGCAAGTGTGATATACCTTGTATGAGGCCGAGCAGTTTGTGTGCGATATGATTGAAGTTTGAAGAATGGGGTATGGTAATGTAACGTGATTCAACCCTTTTTCGGTGACCCAGATGGGCTGAAATGTGCTGGAAAATATGCTGTAATCGTGTGTCGTTATGCAACTTTGGTTACAGACTCCTTTGCATTTGCAATTTAAAAGCAACTTAAAGCTAATTTATATCTCAATTTAAATATTTTTCAATATAATGTCCTAAACTGTTGCTCTGGAAATTCAATTTATTTATTATTTATTTAAAATATTTAAAATCATGTACAAAAAACTGATTTGATTAATAACGAGGGACAAAAACAAATAACAATAACATTAATAATAAATAATAACACAAAATAATCAAAAATAAGTTCAGGTCTGACTTACTTCAAACTTATTGAGTAAATATGTTCAAAGATATTTTTCATCATTTCGTAAAGGACAAAAATGATTTGAAGTTTTTTTTTTAATTCATTCGGCATAGTGATTTTTCACGCTCAAAAATTGCAATTTTCACGGGGAACATAATTCCAAAACACAAAATTTCACGGAACGTGAAAAATGTTAAAATAGCCAAAATTCATAAACATTGTGAATTTTTATATCAGTTTCACGAAAATTTTCAAATTTCAATTATTTCACGCTTTCCGCGCGAAAGTCACTTCGGAAAATTAATTGAAAAAAGCAAAATATCGTTTTCTTCAATTTCAAGCCTGATTTTCAACATTTTGATGCAAACAGTATTGCAAAATAGTTTTTACACAGAAATAGTTGTACCGCTGTCAAAAGTTTAGAAAAAGCCAATTAATTTATGATTTTTTTTTTCTAATATTTTTGTTTTTTCCAATCAGTGATCCAAAAATTCTAAATTTTTAAAAAGACTTCAAGTGCCTTGTTCAGTTAACACATAAAAATAATCGTTTAGCAAAAACACAAAATAATTAACAATCAATCTAGTTTTTTTTCCTTGAATATTTCATAATTATCACGGTTGTTAATCGATAGAATTATCGTCGATAATATTATCGTCTAACGATAACGATAATGGTTATCGTTATCGTTATTCCGATAAGTTTATCGACGAAAACGGATGATAACTTATATTTAATATATTTCTAAAATTTCATAAAACCAGCCAAATTAAGTTGAATTCTCTTAGTGAACATTTGTTTGATAAGATGGTAGGTAAGTTTCACAGTATAAATACTTAAAAAATCACAAAATACCGTATTTTTTTTTAAAGTACTCAAACTTTTATAATTTGCAATAGGGTATCAAATGATTCAAAATTTTGCATGTATTTTAACTGTTTTAGTGTTTTTTGAATGAAATACTTTAATTTTCACAAAATACCGTATTTTCTCGAAAATACTAAAATTTTTATAATTCGCAATATGGGTATCAAACGATTCGAAATTTTGCATGCATTTTCACTTTTTTAGAGTTTTTTTTAATGAAATATAATTTTTTTTCACAAAATACCGTATTTACTCGAAAATACTTAAATTTTTATAATTCCTAATATGGGTATCAAATGATTCGAAATTCTGCATACATTTTCACTGTTTTAGAGTTTTTTGAATGAAATACTAAAATTTTCACAAAATACCTATTTTCTCGAAAATACTCAAATTTTTATAATTTGCAATATGGGTATCAAATGATTCGAAATTTAGCATTTTTTTTAACTGGTTTAGAGTTTTTTTAATCAATTACTAAAATTCTCTTTAAATACTGTATTTTCTCGAAAATACTAAAATTTTTATAGTTCGAATTGAAAGAATGTGAGAATTCCAAAAAAGTGTTTACGTGGTTTGTGGATGGTCCCTTTCCAAAGTATTTGTTTTACAAATCATCGTATTTTTGGAAAATAATATTTGCAATGTTGAAAATATGAATGTTTTAAAAAATAATGTATTTTGCAAAAAAAAATGTACGTTATAATTAGGATTTTTTTGAGAATCCATGCAAAATGTCTTGTTGAAAAATTCAATGGAAAAAAGCGCAAAGTGGATTAAAAAACACTATTTTGTGGAATGCATTTTACAATCTTGAATAAAAAATTTCGGAAAAAAATAAATTTTCCCTCAGTTCATTACTTTTTTTTGCAAGTCATAATAAAATATAGCATTAAAATATACGTTTTTGAAATTTTAAGGTACTTATACTTAAAAAATTGCTACATTTTAAATAATAAATGCTTATGTATGAGAAGATCTTGTTTGAATAAGTTTATTGAATTAAGTCAGTCGGTTAATGTGGATAAAGTTATCATTAATTACCTTGATTTTAATCAAATAATAGTTTAAAAATATCAAAATTTCCATCTCAAATTAAAAAAAAACTGTTAAATGCTTTAAAAAAATAAACAGGGATGATGTACCTATTTTGGACCCATTTTCGCACCAAACTGTGCGCCACCATAAAAATGATATAATTGGACTCGATTAAACGTATTCAGACTTGTTGGTAGAATTCCAATGTACATTAAAGCAAAATCAATACTTAGATATTTTGATTGCAAACAACTGGGTTGATGTTAAATGCATTTTATAAAACCTGTTTCATTAAATTGGTAATAAAAATCACAAAACAAAATTCCAACAAAACTAAAAAAAAGGCCAAATCTAAAACCCATTGAACCAGTAAGCTCACAATTCCGATAATTTAATCTGGAGTGGAAGGTGCACGCGATTCACCGCCCAAAAAGCTAATTTAAAGCCAAATTAACTAATTTGCCCGGAGAAAACCCATCCTTTCGGTTTCGGCTCTAGTTCCCCCATGAAATAAGATTTGTTTTGTTAACACTTGCACAATAAACGCATTCTTTGTTTTCTTCGTTGTCTTCCAAGGTTTCGCTTATTTCCTGGTTTTTGGATTTCCTTTTTTTTTAATTTTCAGCTTCAATCAAGTGTTTGATTTTTGTGGAAACAAGCTCTGAGCCATAACCAATAAACCACCCAAAAAGCATAATTGAATCTGACTCGCTTAAAAAAAAGTCGGAAAATGGAGAGTTGCCAAATATTAAAAATAAACTTGAAAAAAAATCTGTTGGGATAAACATTCTAAAGTTGATGCTTCAGTTTTAACCTCTGCTTCCACCTTTCTTGGCACCCTCGCCATATTTTTTCCACTGGTCCACTGGAATTATTCCATTTTTCCGATGCTTCTTTTTTCGCCAACTCATTCAGGTGGCTTGGAATTTTTGTTTTTGGCAGGAAAAACTCGCCAAAGAAACGGTATCAAAATAGGCTTTTTCTCTCTCTCTCTCTCTGGTCGATTGTTTTGGCGGAATATTTTTGTTTCTGGGGTATTGAATTTGGCCAACAAAAAAGAAAAGTTACGTAGAGCAGCGCGATCTTCCTTTCTCTGGGAGAAGAAGAAAAAATAAGCCAACTTTGATAATCACGCCGAGGGGTTACCCAATTGGTTTACTTTTAAGCCGACCCCTAATTGTCCAGCCAAAATCGCACCAATATTAGCATTTTATTGCGGTGCGATGTGAAATTTGGCAGTCAGTCGGTCAACCGACCGGTAATCGTAAATCGCAAAGCTGTCAAACTTGTCGCGTGGACCCTGGCTTGACCCACTTGGAAAGCACGTACCCCTCGGCGCGGATAAGTGTTACGGCTGGGCAAGATAAGCCGAAAGTAGGTTGTTTGAGTATGCAAAAAAATATGTATGAAAAAAGTTGCAACTTTTACTGCACATTATGTTGCCGATGGCAAAAGTTTTGGCCAAACTTCTTAACTGATTTGGCCGAACCAGTTTTACGCCGACGCCGGTGACAGTCAACGACCGACATAACCTCAATTTCAACGGTTAAATCTCGACGGGGAGTCTTGTGTCGACTAGTGTGTGTCTGTGACATGAATTTAAGGGTTTTATTGCATAGATATTTGCGAAATGTTGATTTATGAGTGGTAATTTGTCTACCGTCGACAGACGGTTAATTTTGATATGGAGATATCTTTAATTTGGACTTGAAACCAACTTTTGCGCATTTCAAGCCATTTAACCAATTCCCAGCAAAACAAGTAGTAATCCAGCAAAACAATTAGGGCAAAAAAATATAAAAATTGAAATAACAAGCCATAATTTCAACATTTGAACGAAATAAGGGATTTACAATGCATTTTACACTAGTTCAGTTGTTTTCAAAAAATGTAAGATTCGACGAAAACAAATTTTAGCAAAACAAAAAAACTTATTACGTACTGTACATCCAAATTTTAGAAAAATTCAAAAGTTGTTTGGATAAAAAGTACAAGTACCCCTAAATTTTGAATTTCTTCAATTTTGTTTTCAAACCAGAGAAACGTTGTGAAAACATGGGCAAAATTACGTGTTGTGCGATATCCTTATTACAAATTACTAAAATAGGAGCAATTCTCTACGAAATCGGTTTTTTTTTTGAATTTTAATTTTTGTATTTTTTAATCCGCCTGAAACTTTTTTGGTGCCTTCGGTATGCCAAAAGAAGCCATTTTGCATCATTAGTTTGTCCATATAATTTTCCATACAAATTTGGCAGCTGTCCATATAAAAATGATGTATGAAAATTCAAAAATCTGTATCTTTTGAAGGAATTTTTTTGATCGATTTGGTGTCTTCGGCAAAGTTGTAGGTATGGATATGGACTACACTGAAAAAAAAATTATTCATGGTAAAAAAAAATTGGTGATTTTTTATTTCACTTTTTGTCATTAAAACTTGATTTTCAAAAAAAACACTATATTTTTTTTTAAATTTTTGGTATGTTTTAGAGGACATCAAATGCCAACTTTTCAGAAATTTCCAGGTTGTGCAAAAAATCTTTGACTGAGTTATGAATTTTTTAATCAATACTGATTTTTTTAAAAAATCGAAGTATTGGTCGCCAAAATTTTTCAACTTCATTTTTCGATGTAAAATCAAATTTGCAATCAAAAAGTACTTTAGTGAAATTTTGATAAAGTGCACCGTTTTCAAGTTAAATCCATTTTTAGGTGACTTTTTTGAAAATAGTCGCTGTTTT
The DNA here is from genome assembly GCF_016801865.2 of Culex pipiens pallens. Classification (NCBI taxonomy): domain Eukaryota; kingdom Metazoa; phylum Arthropoda; class Insecta; order Diptera; family Culicidae; genus Culex; species Culex pipiens. The sequence continues at coordinate 24,235,994 of NC_068937.1, forward strand.
TCAATTTTTAGAATTAGTGCACATGTTTGCCCACTTTTGAAAAAAATACAAATACAAACATTTCAAAAGGGCCAAACATTCGATATTACGCCCTTTTGAAATGTTTATCTCGGTTTAAAAAAATTGAAAATATTTTTTTCGAAAAGATTTGAAAATTTCACGAATGTTTCATATTTTAACATTGTACATCGGACCATTAGTTGCTGAGATATCGAAATTAGAAAATGGTGGGTTTTTTGGGTGAGACTTAGAAAACATCAATTTTACTGTTTTTAAACACTTGCATGGCTATATCTCAGCAACTAAGGGTCGTATCAACAAAGTCCGACAAAGCAAAATATAGAGAATTTTCTCAGCTTTTCAAAAATATTTTTTTCATAAGTGGGCAAACATGGGCACTATTTTTAAAATATCAATAAATGCGACTATTTTGAAAAAGTTACATAAAAATGGCTATTACTTGAAAACGGTGCCATTGATCGAAATATCACTATGGTACTTTTTGATTGCAAATTCAATTTTACATCGAAAAATGAAATTGAAAAATTTTTGCGACCAATATTTTGATTTTTTGAAAAAAATTGTATTCATTCAAAAAATCCTAACTCGGTCAAAGATTTTTTGCCCATTCTGGAAATTTCTGAAAAGTTGGCATTTTATGTCCTCTAAAACATATCAAAAAATAAAAAAAAATTAAAAATAGTTTTATTTTGCAAATTAAGTTTTAGTGACAAAAAGTGAAATTAAAAATCACCAAAAACTTTTTTACCGCGTATCATTTTTTTTCAGTGTAGTCCAGATTTTTGAATTTTCATACATCATTTTTGTATGGCCAGCTGCCAAATTTGTATGGAAAATTATATGGACAAACTAATGATGCAAAATGGCTTCTTTGGGCTTACCGAAGGCACCAAAAAAGTTTCAGTCGGATTAAAAAATACAAAAAAAAATCGAATGACCGAAATCTGAGAGAACTGCTCATAGGTGATATATTTTTTAAATGGAACACGTTTTTTGTTAAAAATCTGAGTTTTCTGCAAACAAATTGAAAAATTATAGTTGTGAATATCTTTGTTAAGAATTGATTAGTTGAATTTTGATGTTGTAAATAACAATAACTTGGGCTATTGCGGTATACTATAAAAAAAATTCTTGAAAAAAAAAATCGTTGTAAAAATGTATGTAAAAATTTCAATCCATTTACACAAAAACATTTACGTTTACGTTCAAGAAAAATTCAGTCTCATTTTACACTGATACTTGAAGTAAAACCATAAAAATATGAGTATTTGTAAAAAAATATGGAATTTTTTTACTAATCAAAATCAAAAAATATTTTCAAAATTCTGAGAAAATGGTTTTAACCGATAATAAATTTATTAACCATTCATGTTGGGAAAAAGTCTGAAAATTCCAAAAACCCTTTTAAATCCAGAAAAAAATCTGGAATTATTTAATATTTTTTTCAAAATGTCGATAATCTAAAATGTAATTTTTTTAAACTTTACTTAATTCACCTTTAAGTGGTTGGTGCCTTCCTCACATTCATTAAGTGGATACACTACACAGCCTCAAAAAAGTGTAGAATTCTGAGATCCGGCCTAAAAAAAGTGTATATAAAAACACTAAAGTACTTATAACTTTTGAAAGGGTTGTCAGATCCTCAGCCTTTTGGGCTCGTTAGAAAGGTATTTTGATTACCTATCCAACGATGGGTCGCATGATAGATCCGGACAACTCTTTCATCAAAATATTTGAGATCCGGCCTCAAAAAAGTGTATTAAAAAACACTTAAGTGCTCATAACTTTTGATGGGGTTGTCAGATCTTCAATCTTTTGAACGCGTTGAAAGGTGTTTCAAATACAACAATATATAGCATGAAAGGTTTTCTGACAAAACCACCCTTTTTACAATCTTCCGAAGTTTAGCTAAAATCGTTTTTTAAGCATAACTTTTGAAGTACTTTTCTAAACTTCATAATATTAACTAGGGTCTTGTGGGTGAGGAAGGCAAAAATATTTAATTGCTTCAATATTGATTTTTGATTGAATTACATAGGTTCGGTTTTGTCTTAAGAATATAGTTTGAAATTAAGCACCTAAACTATTTGGAAAATAGAAGGCATTTTTTTTTCTTCTAACAGTTTTATTCAGAATTGTGCTGAACTTCAATAGATTTTTTTAATTAAAATTTTATCCATATTTTGCGATATTCTCATATCTAAAGATGTAAGGATAAGCCGTTAAAAAGTATTATTTAACTTTTTTTTAATATGTTTTCTGTTTTTAGTGTAAATTAACATTTTAAAATATTTTAAAATTCCGATATTGAGAGTAGCAAAAAAAATAAAAAAAACAATTGTTACCTAATCTTTAAAAAGCATTGGAAAGTTGAACTTATATATTATTTTAATTGTTGGATTTGATTATTTACTCAAAGTTTAGGGTAAAGCCTACACACATCCAAAATTTAGGCTCCACTGTTTTATTTCGGGGATTCATAATATGTAGTTTAAACATAGTCTTTTTAAAGATATTTTTTATAGTAACTTTTAAAACTATATTTTTACGCTTTTATTTTTAATTGAAGCAATGAAATAGTTTTTGATAACTAATATCTTCAACTTCTTAGTAAAAAATTGATCCAACTTTTTTTTTAATGGATAATGGATTTTTCAATGGATAATGGATTTTCGTTTATTTCTCCATTCGTCTCCACAATCCGATTTGATGTCTTGGGCAAAGTTGTAAGTTATGCTTAGGGTCTTTTTTGGAAATTCGGATGTATGAAAAAAATTCCGATTTTTTCATTTGACTTTTTGTCATTCACTACAAAAATACTGTGTTATCTAAAATTTAAAATTGATTTCCTTGTGCATAACCAAATTTTGAATCGAAAGTGACTTAGTAACTAATACTGTGCTGGTTGTCTTTTAAATAGCAAATTTAGCAAAAAAAGTTTTTTTTCTCAGTGCTTCAAAACTAGCTCCATTTTTCGATTGATTTTATTTCGAAAATAAATGGTTTTTGTGCTAATTTAAATTAAAAATAAATCAAAAATCAAGCCTGTCATTCAAAAATATCCGAAATAATTGTTTAATAATCCTTCCACAAACATAATTTTGAATAGACGCATAGGCCACACATGTCATGGCTGAAGGAGATTATTATTGCAAAATTACTTCGTGGAAAGGACGTTTAGGGAGTCCTTTTCAAATATCCTAAACTAGAAAATATTTTACCTAGAGATTTTTAATGTATTCGAATTTGAAAATTTTCCATATATTTCCAAGGAAGTGCGCGATAGTTCATGAATCTTCACCTATAACAAAAAGTTCGCTAAGCGTCCTTTCCGCGAAATATTTTTTTAGGTATATTGATTTGCAATAATAATCTCCTTCAGCCATGGCGTGCCCCATTTAGGACACTTAAGTTCCAAATAAAAGAAAAATATGATAAGGTTTATTTTTGTTTGTTCAACTTTGTGCTTACGACCCTACTTTTAACTAGACAGGCACTAGACTAGTAATTTAGCTCATAATAAGAAAATAAGCAGCTCAATTTTCGCACAGTTTCTCAACTCCATTTTCACCGCATGACATTTGCTGTCATTTCCACCTTTCAAAGTTTGGCCATTCTAAAACAAAAATAACTCTTCCCAACCCCCTTTATAATAGACGCTGCTCCACTTTCCAGAATTGGTGGAAACCTACTGCTCTACAAACTACCCTCCCCCGAAAGAAGCAAACAATTGCATTGTGCTTCAACCAATTTGCAACTGAAATTTCCTACGCCTCGGTAACACCGGTGGTCCTCGTTTGACAGTTTGAAACCATCCTAAGCTCCAGTAGCCCAAACCAAAAACCCCGCAGTTACATCGATCTTCAACTCGTTCCAAGTCCAAAAGTTCGACGGATTTTTTTCAACGCGCCCAATTTTCAAATTTTTCCACGCGCTTTTACGTCACTGCTGCATTGTTTGGCGGCGTCGTGAAAAGCTCTTTTTTCCAACTGTCTTTGGTCAGAGTAAGAAACAATACTCGAACCGAGAAGAAATCAATTTCCGTGGGCCACAGCAAAACTCGCGGTGCGTCGTATTTGTGGGCCAGAGTGTGTATTACCTTGTTACATGAGAAGGAAATTTAAGGTGGGTTGGGAGTTGAATCGCAATCTGTTGAGCTACTTTGCTCGCGCAGAAAAAAAATCTGAATATTGCGCCTTGCAGCAATTCCTAGAGTTTTGTGTCAATCGTGCTAGGCCTAGATTTTTTCATCACACTGCTTTGCAGGACTGAGAACTGTCAACTTTGCGCACTTTGCACCGCAGTAGAGTGCTGCGGGAAAATTTTCATCACAGTTGGCAAACTGATTTTTCATCACACCATCAAAACAAAGCAAGTGTAATGCAACGACTTTTGACCACAATCTAGTCACCAAGCTGTGGTGGCCGAGGCAGTTAAGTCATTGAGATGGTCTGTCAAAGGTTGCTGGTTCGATTCTCGTAGATGAAACATACGAGTTTTTTGACGATTTTTTTTAATAAGCACGAGGGCATAATTTTATCGGCCACCTCGAGCTGTGTTCGCTGAGTCCGTAAACGGTGCCATTACTCGAACGATTGCTGCCCAGTTTTGGGTGAAGGATAATTGAAATTATGTGGATTTGGCTGTAAATTCAGCAATATTATATTTAAAAAAACAATACATTTTGGACGAAAGAAATCTGTATATCTATCTGTATATCGAACCATCTAGTATCTGGTATTTGGGATTTCATCTTATCCGAAAGGAATGGTTCTGCTTCACATAACCGTTATAAGACTGGAGGATCCCTTGAAGGGCACTGGTCACTGGTCTGAAATAAGTCATGTGATAAGCCTTGAACACGAACACATTTATTAAGCTCTAAAATACCAAAACCACTGCAATTTACGACGGGATCCTTCAAGAACTCAGACAGCGATTCTAATTACGCTGATTTCATCACATTTGTAGTAGATTCCACTAGTTCTTTACTGAAATAAACAAGCTCTCTTTTACAAAATCTGTCGTAATTGGAAATTCAAAACAAACAAAAACAAAGTTGCTATGGTAAGCTCAGGAAGTGTGATGAAAAATCACTGTGATAAAAAGGTACTGTGACGAAATTATTGAGGCAAGACTCTAGTAAAGTGCAAAATGCGCAATATTTTTCCTGAATTTTCTAGTGCCAAAACAAACAAAACAAACAAAACAAACAAAACAAACAAAACAAACAAAACAAACAAAACAAACAAAACAAACAAAACAAACAAAACAAACAAAACAAACAAAACAAACAAAACAAACAAAACAAACAAAACAAACAAAACAAACAAAACAAACAAAACAAACAAAACAAACAAAACAAACAAAACAAACAAAACAAACAAAACAAACAAAACAAACAAAACAAACAAAACAAACAAAACAAACAAAACAAACAAAACAAACAAAACAAACAAAACAAACAAAACAAACAAAACAAACAAAACAAACAAAACAAACAAAACAAACAAAACAAACAAAACAAACAAAACAAACAAAACAAACAAAACAAACAAAACAAACAAAACAAACAAAACAAACAAAACAAACAAAACAAACAAAACAAACAAAACAAACAAAACAAACAAAACAAACAAAACAAACAAAACAAACAAAACAAACAAAACAAACAAAACAAACAAAACAAACAAAACAAACAAAACAAACAAAACAAACAAAACAAACAAAACAAAGAAAACAAAGAAAACAAAGAAAACAAACAAAACAAACAAAACAAACAAAACAAACAAAACAAACAAAACAAACAAAACAAACAAAACAAACAAAACAAACAAAACAAACAAAACAAACAAAACAAACAAAACAAACAAAACAAACAAAACAAACAAAACAAACAAAACAAACAAAACAAACAAAACAAACAAAACAAACAAAACAAACAAAACAAACAAAACAAACAAAACAAACAAAACAAACAAAACAAACAAAACAAACAAAACAAACAAAACAAACAAAACAAACAAAACAAACAAAACAAACAAAACAAACAAAACAAACAAAACAAACAAAACAAACAAAACAAACAAAACAAACAAAACAAACAAAACAAACAAAACAAACAAAACAAACAAAACAAACAAAACAAACAAAACAAACAAAACAAACAAAACAAACAAAACAAACAAAACAAACAAAACAAACAAAACAAACAAAACAAACAAAACAAACAAAACAAACAAAACAAACAAAACAAACAAAACAAACAAAACAAACAAAACAAACAAAACAAACAAAACAAACAAAACAAACAAAACAAACAAAACAAACAAAACAAACAAAACAAACAAAACAAACAAAACAAACAAAACAAACAAAACAAACAAAACAAACAAAACAAACAAAACAAACAAAACAAACAAAACAAACAAAACAAACAAAACAAACAAAACAAACAAAACAAACAAAACAAACAAAACAAACAAAACAAACAAAACAAACAAAACAAACAAAACAAACAAAACAAACAAAACAAACAAAACAAACAAAACAAACAAAACAAACAAAACAAACAAAACAAACAAAACAAACAAAACAAACAAAACAAACAAAACAAACAAAACAAACAAAACAAACAAAACAAACAAAACAAACAAAACAAACAAAACAAACAAAACAAACAAAACAAACAAAACAAACAAAACAAACAAAACAAACAAAACAAACAAAACAAACAAAACAAACAAAACAAACAAAACTAACAAAACAAACAAAACAAACAAAACAAACAAAACAAACAAAACAAACAAAACTAACAAAACAAACAAAACAAACAAAACAAACAAAACTAACAAAACAAACAAAACTAACAAAACAAACAAAACAAACAAAACAAACAAAACAAACAAAACAAACAAAACAAACAAAACAAACAAAACAAACAAAACAAACAAAACAAACAAAACAAACAAAACAAACAAAACAAACAAAACAAACAAAACAAACAAAACAAACAAAACAAACAAAACAAACAAAACAAACAAAACAAACAAAACAAACAAAACAAACAAAACAAACAAAACAAACAAAACAAACAAAACAAACAAAACAAACAAAACAAACAAAACAAACAAAACAAACAAAACAAACAAAACAAACAAAACAAACAAAACAAACAAAACAAACAAAACAAACAAAACAAACAAAACAAACAAAACAAACAAAACAAACAAAACAAACAAAACAAACAAAACAAACAAAACAAACAAAACAAACAAAACAAACAAAACAAACAAAACAAACAAAACAAACAAAACAAACAAAACAAACAAATATTTTTAGTCTCAATATCAACATTTTTTCTAAAATTCATTTTTTTTTTAAATAAATGCTTAAAAATGATTCTGAAAGCAGGGAAATGCATTTTAAATTGATTTCATCTGATTGCACTTAAATTTCCTTTGAAATTTTGATGTAATTTGTTGAAATATTTTTAAGATTTTTAAGAAGGGGTGTGGTGGTGGGTGTTTGACAAAAACTTTAAAAAATATTTGTACCAGCCTAATATTCTACAAAGTTTGATACATTTAAAAAAAAAAAAGGAAATTTTAAAATTAAAATTTTGTTCCGAAGCAGGAGCTTTAAAAATATGTTGTTATTTTTTCGATGAAAATAACTTTTACCAATATTTTGAGCACGCCACTAAATCGTTCTTCCAAGTCCCGACAAGGACCCCTTTATGCCCTGATTAGATTAGATAAGATCAGATTAGTGATATAAAAAATGGTGATTTCTGCATGTATGTAACTCATAAAGAAAAGATACTATCTTGGAATAATTTCTATATTTTTTTTTTGATCTGTTCTAAAGTTTGTAGATCGAACAACCCTTTGATGAGATATTTTGATCAAAAGTGATGTTTATCTTTCTACAATTAATGAAAAGTTTTCCTCCAAATATAAGTTAAACAATCTTTATAGCTAATCTTGGTATTTCGAATAATTTAAAAATTAACAAAAAAACATGCCAAATGAACAAAACCGTCATCAAATATTAATTTCCCGTCAGCCATTTCCCCGTCATAATCTGGCCTAAAATTGGTTGTCACATGGCGCAATTTCCTTCACCCAAACCACGTGGTTGAATCCGTCACGGGACATGTGTGCTGAACCCAAACCACCAAAAACCAACAAAAAACACTAGTTATCCGTGCCAGCCTCGGCAAATACACTAGAGCTCTCTATCTCTGTGTGGTGTGCAAATTTGCACGGAAATTGCGCTTGCAATATGGCTGCACTCAGCAATACTGGCTTTTTTTGAAAACAGTTTTTTTAATTAAATTTTTCCTTTTTAATATTTTTGCACAACTGAATAGCAACCCGAGCAGGGGTAAATAACACGGGAATACCAAATTTTGGTATTACTTGGGCAAATAACAGCGACCAAAATGTGCCCTTGGTTGCCCAGTAATAGATGGTAAAATACCATGAAATCATACCAAAGTCCAGTATGTGGAAGGGCCAACAATACCAAACCATGTTATTCCAAGGGTAAAATAATACCTCAAAATAAAACCATTTCAATACCAAGTTGAGGTCTTCTGGATTTTTGAACATTGCTTGAATACCAAAACTTGGTATTGCCATGGTTTTATTTTTAGGTATTCCCGCGCCCTTGGAAAATCAGATTTTGGTATTCCTGTGGTCTTCCACATACATGATTTTGGTATGATTTCATGGTATTTTACCATCTATTACTGGGCAACCAAGAGCACATTTTGGTACCTGTTATTTGCGCAAGAAATACCAAAATTTGGTATTTTCATACCATTTGCAGTTAGTGAAAAAACGGAAATGATCCATATGCAACAGCCAAATCTACTCACCTGATGATTCCTTGTTGTTCTTAGTGATATTCTTCACCACATCGAATGCATTTGTCGTTGATGAACGGCCTGTGCTTGAAGTTCTTGAAGATTCTAAAAAATAACAAGATTGAAATATAAGTGTTATTAAAATGAAACTGGATTGAAATTCACCAAAATTCAATAAAATGTCGATTAACTCGTTTTTCAAAGTATTTGGTTATCCCAACTTAGACATATTTCAACGTTTTAAAAAAAAACTTAGTGGGTATATAAAAAAAATTGAAAATCAGCTTTAACATTTTTGGGTTTCAAGTCATTTTAGCGCAAAAGTAATTATCTCATCAAAATTTATAAAAAAAAAATCCCATAGTTTCAGAGGAATTAATTGAAACCTTTCAATACCAAAATAATACCAAAATGTGGCATCCTAACTTAGAAATTTTTCCACAATTTCAAGTCATTTCTTTAGGGGGTATATCAAAAATGTTTGCAATCAAGTTTAAAATTTCCGGTTTTCAATGAAAGCATTCACTTTGAGACATCATTTTAGCGCAAAATTAATTATTTTGTCAAAATTGGTCCAAATTTTCCCATAGTTTCAGAGGAATTTGATAAAACACTTTAATACCAAAATAATACCAAAATGTGCCATCCTGACTTAGAAAATTTTCCGCAATTTCAAATCATTTCTTTAGGGGGTATATTAAAAATCTTTAAAATCAAGTTTGAAATTTCCGGTTTTCAATGAAGCATTCGCTTTGAGACATCATTTTAGTGCAAAATTAATTATTTTGTCAAAATTGGTCAACATTTTCCCATAGTTTCAGAGGAATTTGATAAAACACTTTAAAACCAAAATAATACTGTTGCGAACGGCGAAAGTCGGGAGAACCGGGCACCGGGTTCTCGAACGGCCCAAAGAAAAAGTCCTTAATTTAGGCACGTTGAAACTATAAAATTTATTACAATTAAAATACACAAAAGTTCACAAAATAACAATTACTTACAACTTCGGTGTTTTACGCAGCTGAGGCCAGGATTATTAATCCATCAGCTGCGCCCGCACTACCGCTCGCTTCGAATTGTTGTTTTTATTTGATTCTACTTTGAGCAGTTGCACGGGCACCGAGAGTTGCAAGCACACACAATAGAACGGAACACAAAGATCTTCAGCAGCAGTGTCCGAGGGGCGCGTCACTCTGCGTTTATACGCAACACTCCCCCCCGTAACACTCCTGCTTCGTTGAAGTTGGAGTTTTTCACAACTACCAGTGACGCGTTCCGGAGCTGCTGAACTTGGTCGTCGTTGCCTGAGTTGAACTTACTAGCGACGTCCATTATGTCGCTCTTCAGTTGCTCTGCTATAGCCGCCGCCAGTGTCTGCCCCCTCGCTCCTATTCTTGATGAATGCACCTTGACGGATCCCACACGAACCACATTCGGCGCAGCGCAGACCCGCTAGCTGTCGGCCGTGGACAAATTCCCGAAACGTTCCTCCGCCGGGCCTCCGTTTGTAAGCTGCTGACGTGGAGATGACGGATGGGAAGAAGCGACCTGGGTGACGTGCAGTCCTGCCCGTTGAACCTCCTTTTGGACGCCTCATCGTCCGCCATCTTTTTCCTTCGATCAGCTTACTTCACCGTTGCTACGTCCAGATGGAATTGATTTCGGCTTCCACGCACATCTGCATCCTGCTCCGTGGTTCCGTAGTCATCGATTTCGCAATGTTCGCCGAAGTTTTTCAATGTTGCGAACGGCGAAAGTCGGGAGAACCGGGCACCGGGTTCTCGAACGGCCCAAAGAAAAAGTCCTTAATTTAGGCACGTTGAAACTGTAAAATTTATTACAATTAAAATACACAAAAGTTCACAAAATTACAATTACTTACAACTTCGGTGTTTTACGCAGCTGAGGCCAGGATTATTAATCCATCAGCTGCGCCCGCACTACCGCTCGCTTCGAATTGTTGTTTTTATTTGATTCTACTTTGAGCAGTAGCACGGGCACCGAGAGTTGCAAGCACACACAATAGAACGGAACACAAAGATCTTCAGCAGCAGTGTCCGAGGGGCGCGTCACTCTGCGTTTATACGCAACAAATACCAAAATGTGCCATCCTGACTTAGAAAATTTTCCACAATTTCAAGTCATTTCTTTAGGGGGTATATCAAAAATGTTTAAAATCAAGTTTGAAATTTCCGGTTTTCAATAAAAGCATTCGCTTTGAGACATCATTTTAGTGCAAAATTAATTATTTTGTCAAAATTGGTCAACATTTTCCCATAGTTTCAGAGGAATTTGATAAAACACTTCAAAACCAAAATAATACCAAAATGTGCCATCCTGACTTAGAAAATTTTCCGCAATTTCAAATCATTTCTTTAGGGGGTATATTAAAAATCTTTAAAATCAAGTTTGAAATTTCCGGTTTTCAATGAAGCATTCGCTTTGAGACATCATTTTAGTGCAAAATTAATTATTTTGTCAAAATTGGTCAACATTTTCCCATAGTTTCAGAGGAATTTGATAAAACACTTTAAAACCAAAATAATACCAAAATGTGCCATCCTGACTTAGAAAATTTTCCACAATTTCAAGTCATTTCTTTAGGGGGTATATCAAAAATGTTTAAAATCAAGTTTGAAATTTCCGGTTTTCAATAAAAGCATTCGCTTTGAGACATCATTTTAGTGCAAAATTAATTATTTTGTCAAAATTGGTCCAAATTTTCCCATAGTTTCAGAGGAATTTGATAAAACACTTTAATACCAAAATAATACCAAAATGTGCCATCCTGACTTAGAAAATTTTCCGCAATTTCAAATCATTTCTTTAGGGGGTATATTAAAAATCTTTAAAATCAAGTTTGAAATTTCCGGTTTTCAATGAAGCATTCGCTTTGAGACATCATTTTAGTGCAAAATTAATTATTTTGTCAAAATTGGTCAACATTTTCCCATAGTTTCAGAGGAATTTGATAAAACACTTTAAAACCAAAATAATACCAAAATGTGCCATCCTGACTTAGAAAATTTTCCACAATTTCAAGTCATTTCTTTAGGGGGTATATCAAAAATGTTTAAAATCAAGTTTGAAATTTCCGGTTTTCAATGAAAGCATTCGCTTTGAGACATCATTTTAGCGCGAAATTAATTATTTTGTCAAAATTGGTCAAAATTTTCCCATAGTTTCAGAGGAATTTGATAAAATACTGTAATACCAAAAGAATACCAAAATGTGGTGTTCGACCATTGAAAAATTCTGCAATTTTGCAATATCAAAACAATACCTCAAATTGGTATGATAGCACATTTTGCTCTTGCATAATCCTTAAGACAAATTTTAAAGGGTCCTGGAATAACAAAATTTGGTATTGATACCAGAGAAAGGTATTATTACGCATTTCCCTTGTTATTTACCCATGCTCGGGAAAAAGCAGTTCAAATTGACTTTTTATTGTATTTTTGTTAAAAAAAAAGTTTCAAAGAAAAATAACACTTTATAAAAAAATGCAGTCCGTCTAGCTCGACATCCCAACGCGAACTCTGTGGCAATAGTTTTCAATTTTCCACTGTTGCTTTTCCTAGTTTTTCCACAGTTCAGCGCAGCATCCCAAAAGGGGGGTGGCTTGGGCAGGGTGGCACAATGTTTGCCTTAACCCAGCCTCCCCCTTCCCCTCTCTCATTCGAGATGCTGCTCGACTGCTCGACTGCCAGCCGACGCCACTCTGGCAGAAAAACTAATTTGCACAGCCAAAGATTGTTCCACGATTTCAATTTCACTCAAATTAAAACGTAATTATTCCATCATCCTGTGTCTGCCAGTGCTTGCGCGAGCTTTAAAAGCTCCGCTGAGCTTTAGTGGGTGGCATCATAGGTGAGTGTGTGTTGAGCAGAGCAAAAAAAAAAATCACGACAATTCGTTTTTCTTTCCTCCGCACTCAACGCGAATTCGCGCGCGCGTAATTTTAGTGAATTGAATTTACATCAGGTGAGTTAATTGAAATTTTGCCATGAAACTCATTTTTTGTGAGTGTGTCGAAAAAGGGGAGAAATGTGGCCCCAAAAAGTGCCCCCCACCTTCTTCTGATGATCCAAAATTCAAGTAACAAGTATGAAAATTGAGATTTGCCTCGGAGCTGTGTGAAGTAACGCGACTTTTGCGGGTCAACCTGTCAGCAGTTCAACTCGGTTAGATGGCATCATCGTCGTCATTCCGGGGCAAGTTGAGATCGAGGCGGGGGGATTGGAGTAGGTGTCGCGGTCACCGGCAATTCCGTCCTCGTCGTTGTGGTGTGAAATTTGAGCTCTAGGCGCTGCAAATTGTAATTTAGCGTATTAAAATTGCGTTACTTTGATTGAATTTGAAGCACTGAAGAGATGCTTATAAAAATTACAAACTTTTTAAAATTTCAAAAAATTATGCAAGTTTTATATGATTATCTCTACAATTTTAATAAAAACAGAACAATTATTTGAGTAGCTCTCTAGAGTTTCGCCAAAATTATCCTGAATTTGTATCAAACTGTGTCTATCGATTCCTTGTGTCCAAATAAACAATTTTGCATCATTAGTGTATTCCATAGAAAAGTGCTATGAACACATTCAAAATCTGTACCTCGAAAATGGAATTTCTGGTCTGGTGTTTTGAGCGAAGTTGTAGGTTTTGATAAGGGTTTAAATCAGATTATTTGGCCTTATTGAAAGTTTCGATTTAAAAAATAAAAATAATTTTTATTGTCAAGAAGTTGAGAAAATTTCATACAAGTCTCACTTTTTAACATTGATAACCTGGTCAATGGTTTCTGTGATATCATCAATTGAAACTTAGAGGAACTCATTTTTGTTATTTTTTTTTCTCTGCAAGGCCTAAGATAAACAAAGGTCGGATCAACAATGTCCAAAAAAGCAAGTTTTTTTTTTCGAAGATGGAAAATGATGCAGGCTATTTAAAAAAAAAATAAGCCTTTTTGTTGAATAATTTAACCTCAAAATGACTATAACTAAAAACCGGTGCACTTTATTGAGGTTTTGCAGCGCGCCTGTGTTTCAAATGTAGGTGGCGCCAAAATGAGGTTACTTGCCTAAAATCGTATGCCTTTCTGCCGGATTGAAGAACAAAATCGATTATTTCTCATGATTCCCTGCATCAATCTTAATAAAACTGGTTGCAAAATACGAGAAAAATGTTTGCTTTAAAATAATGAACATCAATTTCTTGGCGCGCAAAAATTTGTGAACTTTTTCTTTGAAAAACATGTTTTGGAACACGAAAAAATTAGTTTCCCCGTATATATCAATAAAATAAACAGTTATATAGTTGATAACAGATGTGTTAACGTATATCAAACAATTTTTATTGATTTTTGACAGACTTTCTTGCCATCTAGTCCAAATTAATATCTTTTTCTAAATTTACAGTTTTCTCATAGAAAAATCAAACAAATATTGGAAATTTGTACACCAAATTGTTGGAAATAATTTTTCTCATCCGAATCCGGCATGAGCTTTATAAAAATGTTGATTATGAAGGAAAAAACATATTTTTTCAAAAAATCTAGGTTTACGCTATTTGTTCATAGGTGGCGACACGTGTCTTTTAGCTTTGCTGCAAATTCTCTATAGAAAAATCAAACAAATATTGGAAATTTGTACACCAAATTGTTGGAAATAATTTTTCTCATCCGAATCCGGCATGAGCTTTATAAAAATGTTGATTATGAAGGAAAAAACATATTTTTTCAAAAAATCTAGGTTTACGCTATTTGTTCATAGGTGGCGACATGTGTCTTTAAGCTTTGCTGCAAATTCTCTTTCAGAACTTTACAGGAGTACTTTTTGAATTAGAATTCAATTTCACATACAAAAAATACTTTAAGAAATTTCTTTGGGTGCATTCTTGATACTTTTAGAGAAAAAAAATACATTTTTTTTTTCAAAAAACATAACATGGCGAACAACAACATATTTTTCATACCCTATAGCTCATAATTTGACACTTTTTGTCTACTAAAACATATCAAAAAATTAAAAAAGGAAGGGAGTTTAAGTTTGTCAAAATCGAGGTATTATGATAAAAAGCAAAAAAAATATTTTTTAAGAGTATCTATTTTTTCCGAAAAGTCTCAATCATAACCTACAACTTTGCCGAAGACACAAAGTCGATTAAAAATCCCATCTCAAGATACAGATTTTCATTTCATACATTACATACCCATTTTGTATGACAAGCCCGCAACATTTTATGGAGACTTATATGGAAAAACTAATGATGCAAAATTGCAATCGATTAAATTATCGTCAAACGATAACGATATCCATCAAATTTCGTTATTTCGATAATGGGCGATAACTCGTTTTTCGAATATTTCTAAAATAGACTTAATTCAACCATATCATGTTAAATTTTCCGTGCAAGTAAGTTTTAAAGCATAAATACTCCAAATTGTTCACATAATACCGTTTATTGAAAATACTCATTTCTTTCAAAATTTGCAATATGGGTATCAAACGATGCGAAATTTTTTAATGATTTTTCACTTCAATAGAGTTTTTTTTAAATACTAAAATTTTCACAAAATAGCGCATTTTTTTTTGAAAATACTCAAATTTTCTAAATATGCAATATGGGTATCAAACGAAGAGAAATTTTGCATGCTTCAAACATACATTCAAATTTCTTAGCAAGTTCTGAAAATTTAATTATTTTTGAAAAATACGGTATTCTGTGAAATCTAAGGAAGTGGAAAGGCACACAAAAATAAGTTTCCAGTGATACCCATATTGCAAATTTTGAAAATTCTGGTATTTTCCAAAATACGGTATTCTGTCAAAATTTTAGTATTTTTCAAAAAACTCTATTGAAGTGAAAAAGCATAAAAAATTTCGTTTCATTTGAGACCCATAAAGAATTTTTTTTAAATTTTAGTATTTTCGAAAAATACGCTGTTTTGAAAAAAATAGTATTTTAGAAAAAATACGCTATTTTGTAAAAATGTGAGTATTTTCGAACAAAAATAACTCTAATAAAGTGAAAAGCATACACAATTTCGGTTCGTTTGATACCCTTTTAGCAAATTTTGAAAATTTGAGTATTTAAAAAAAATAAGGTGAACAATTTTAGTATTTAAAAAAGCTATAAAAACTGAAAAGCATTCAAAACTTTGCTTTGTTTGATTCCCAGATTGCAAATTATGAAAATTTGAAATATGGTATTTCTTGAACAATTTTGAGTATTTAGACTTTGAAACTTACTACATTTTCAAGAAATATATTCTTTGTAAAAGCATTGAAAATTTAACATTCAACCATATTCAGTCGATTTTAGAAAGAATAAAAAAGTGATGTATTCCATTCCAACGATAGAACTATCGTTGTCTAGATTTCGCATATTATTTTGTGATTTTAAAATTTGTTTTTTTTATTTATTTGAAAAAAAAACTTTGTCTAACATTCCCTATGTCAAAAGAGGCAATTTTGCAAGGTTGTTAACGATAAAATCTTCGAGGCTCGATAACGATAATGATTTCAGTGTGTCATCTAAAATTCCACAGTTCTTTTTAAGTCAGACCATCGAACTCATTAGTTCTTAAAATTTATGTAGTTTATCATCCAGATTAGTTTTTTGAACTAAAAAACTTAAAAATAAATAAGATTATATTTAGTATTCGAAACGATACCGACTGAACACAAAGCGATCTAAGTCTACTGTTCTCAGGCTGGAAAAGATACCAAATTGTCACACGTAGCACTAAGGTGGCTTGAGACATCTAGAATCTCAAGGGCCTCAGTGGTACAATTGGCAGTGCGTCTCAGTACTAATGAGGAGGTTGCGGGTTCAAGTCCCGCCTGGAGCCCGGTGATTTTTTTCGCTTCGTGGATCAGTTGGATACCAACAGTCGTCGTTTCTTTCGAATGTCGTCCCTAAAGTATTCGAAACTATAATTTTCTAATTAGTTTTGGCCTAAAGGGGCCTCCCATAAACCACGTGGGCTAATTTTTAGAAATTTGAAACTTCCCACCCTTTTGGTTCACGAAAAAAAAACTTTTTAGATCGCAAACAAACAAAAAAAAGAAATAAAACTTTATTTAAGAAAATTTATAATTTTACTAGCAAATTTTGATGATTTGTTTTATTCAAAATTGCAAACATGTAATTTTCTTTTGGGAATATCAAGCTAATTTAGAAAATGACCATAAAGACCAAAAGTTGGTGAAAAATTGTAAAAAAAATAACTCACAAACTTAGTTTTTTAACTTGAACATTTTTGAATATTACATTGGAAATTAAGGTTAAATATTTGTGAAATCGCTGATTTTAAAAAAATTGGAAATAATTGTTGAATTTGCAAATAGATATTTTTGGGAAACGTACAAACAGAAGAGTAAATTAAGAATAGAACAAAAGATTTTTATGTTACTTTATTTTCTTCAATTTACAAATAAGTAAATTTATGCTCGCTGATATTTAACCTAAAACGTGAGCAAATTAACTTCAACGAGTTAAAAATGTACCTTTTGGTAGTTTAAAATTTTTAACCTAGTTTTTAGTAATTTGAAATTTTGAACTTTTTATGCTTATACAAATCGGTTAGTTATTTAAAAAACGTTTAGGCCCCTTTAGGCCGTTGAAAATATTGTTTAAAATTTATGTCTTAGTTGTTTTTCAATTATAAGTTACACAAAAATCATTATATTTTTAATCGATACCAAGCATACAAACTATTTTTTTTAACGCAGTGAAATGCATTTTAAATCGTTTTCAGGTGATTAGACTTCTATTTCCATTATAAGATAGATTTTTCTTGAGTAAAAATTTTCCTCCTGATTTTTCGGTCCGATTTTGAGGGTTTTTTTTGGGGGCGACATCAACATTGGAAAATATTTAAAAAATAAATGTCAAACTGGGTTCTCCCATATTGCTGATGATACTGCAATATTTTTTTTACCGCTAGATGGCAGTGTCTTTCAAGTCAAAATTTGCATGCAAGTTCTTTTAAAACCTTCAATTAAGCTTGAAACATTACATTCAAGTTTATTTTCTAATTGAATGTTTTAATTCTCAACTTTAAATAGCCTTCTATTTTTCTCTCATAAATCATGTCAACACGCACCGAGTCCATCGTCCACTTGTGCCTCTCTGACCTCTTTCGAGACCCGTGTTAAATGAATGACATTCATTCATAATTGCTGCAAACTCAGCAATTGGTCAACCATCTTCTGGTCATCGTCATCACGATCCCCTCTCTCTCATTTGGTTCCAATCTGCATTTTTCAAAGAAGAACCCTGCGACTTGGTTTTATCATTTTTAATTGAATTAATTATTAATCAAGACTTTCCTGTGCGTGCGTGCACATCTTGATGAACTGGATGACCAGTCAGTGATCAGTCAGCGGAGAAAGGCCTTCACGACTGTCAACGAAGAGAAATTACCATAAGTTTTTTCAAAGGGGAGTCTTTCACGCACTTTTTTTCCAGCGTCGGTGCACTTATGTTTTGCCGAGCGGTCAATTAGTGCCCATTAAGCGGTCGTTTCTTTTCAGTTTTGCTGCTGCAGCATTGAGCTCTCGGAATTGAGCATAATTCAAATTAAGCTATGGGCCGATGACGACTGAGGAAGGTTGGAGGAGGTTTTCCACGGCGATGGTTTGTACTCCTTGCCGTAACACCATCGTGCGTTTCATATTTGTTTGTTTTTTCGAGAGTTATGCGAACGCAAAGTTACAGTTTGGAAGGAAATGGACGGTGATGTAACGAGTGAGATCTGCAAGCTGTAACGAGCTTGGATCGCAAAAGTTGGCGTCACTTTATGAAATGAACTCTAAGAAGTTGGCGTCACTTTCCGGAATGAACTCTAACAATTTGGCGTTACTTTCTAAATTGAATTCTAACAATTTGACGTCACTTTCTGAAATGAACTCTACCAAGTTGGCGTCATTTTCTGAAATGGACTCTAACAAGTTGGCGTCACTTTCTGAAATGAACTCCAACATGATGGCGCCACTTTCTGAAATGAACTCTACCAAGTTGGCGTCATTTTCTGAAATGAACTCTAAAGAGATGGCGTCACTTTCTAAAATGAACTCCAACAAGTTGGCGTCACTTTCGGAAATGAACTCCAACAAGTTGGCGTCACTTTCTGAAATGAACTCTAACAAGATGGCGTCACTTTCTGAAATGAACTCTAACAAGTTGGCGTCACTTTCTGAAATGAACTCTAACAAGTTGGCGTCACTTTCTGAAATGAACTCTAACAAGATGGCGTCACTTTCTGAAATGAACTCTAACAAGATGGCGTCACTTTCTGAAATGAACTCTAACAAGATGGCGTCACTTTCTGAAATGAACTCTAACAAGTTGGCGTCACTTTCTGAAATGAACTCCAACAAGTTGGCGTCACTTTCTGAAATGAACTCTACCAAGTTGGCGTCACTTTCTGAAACGAACTCTAACAAATTGGCGTCACTTTCTGAAATGAACTCTAACAATTTTGCGTCATTTTCTGAAATGAACTCTAAAGAGATGGCGTCACTTTCTAAAATGAACTCCAACAAGTTGGCGTCACTTTCGGAAATGAACTCTAACAAGTTGGCGTCACTTTCTGAAATGAACTCTACCAAGTTGGCGTCACTTTCTGAAACGAACTCTAACAAATAGGCGTCACTTTCTGAAATGAACTCTAACAATTTTGCGTCATTTTCTGAAATGAACTCTAAAGAGATGGCGTCACTTTCTAAAATGAACTCCAACAAGTTGGCGTCACTTTCTGAAATGAACTCCAACAAGTTGGCGTCACTTTCTGAAATGAACTCTAACAAGTTGGCGTCACTTTCTGAAATGAACTCTAACAAGATGGCGTCACTTTCTGAAATGAACTCTAACAAGTTGGCGTCACTTTCTGAAATGAACTCTAACAAGTTGGCGTCACTTTCTGAAATGAACTCCAACATGATGGCGCCACTTTCTGAAATGAACTCTACCAAGTTGACGTCAGTTTCTGAAATGAACTTCAAAAAGGTGGCGTCACATTCTGAAATGAACTCTAACAAGTTGGCGTCATTTTTTGAAATGAACTTTAAAAAGATGGCGTCACTTTCTGAAATAAATTCTATCAAGTTGACGTCACTTCCTGAAATAAACTGTAACAAGTTGGCGTCACTTTCTGAAATGAACTCCAACAAGTTGGCGTCACTTCCTGAAATGAACTCCAACATGATGGCGCCACTTTCTGAAATGAACTCTACCAAGTTGGCGTCAGTTTCTGAAATGAACTTCAAAAAGGTGGCGTCACATTCTGAAATGAACTCTAACAAGTTAGCGTCATTTTTTGAAATGAACTTTAAAAAGATGGCGTCACTTTCTGAAATAAACTGTAACAAGTTGGCGTCATTTTCTGAAATAAACTCCAACAAGTTGGCGTCACTTTCGGAAATGAACTCCAAAAAGTTGGCGTCACTTTCTGAAATGAACTCTAACAAGATGGCGTCACTTTCTGAAATGAAATTTAAAAAGTTGGCGTCACTTTCTGAAATGAACTCTAACAATTTTGCGTCATTTTCTGAAATGAACTCTAACAAGATGGCGTCACTTTCTGAAATGAACTCCAACAAGTTGGCGTCACTTTCTGAAATGAACTCCAACAAGATGGCGTCACTTTCTGAAATGAACTCCAACAATTTGGCGTCACTTTCTGAAATGAACTCTAAAAAGTTGGCGTCACTTTCTGGAATGAACTCTAAAAAGTTGGCGTCACTTTCTGAAATGAACTCTTAAAAGTTGGCGTCACCTTCTGAAATGAACTCTAACAAGTTGGCGTCACTTTTTGAAATAAACTCTAACTTACAGCTTTCTTTCCTTCTCTTTACAGTGAGTCTACATTTCCACGTGCCACCCCACCAAGGATGAACGCAAATTAACCCAAAACTAGATCAACCCGCTTAAGTAAGTGAACCACATTACCCAACTTTGCCACCGGCGGCGGTAGCCGTCTTCGTCGGTCATTTCCTTGCATTTATTTGCACGATTTCGTCTCGGGCTTCTTGGGGCCAAGAGGTAATCACTCAATGCCCCCCTCAAGAGAGCCGACCTGGTATTCACAGTCATGTCCCGCGCGCGCGATGCACTCTAGACTCCTTTCAGCAACACTGAGAAAGAAGATGAAGAAGAGCGAACAAGAAGTGCATCTGGTGTCTCACCTGTCTCTCCGTCTAATGACCCCGGCGAACCACCTCGCCACGTCGCCGCGTCACCGAGACATGCACGAGATGAGATTTCCATCGCCGGTAGGGAAAATGTGTCTCAGAATTTTCAGCGTCGCGTAGCGACGACGAGCGCGAAGATAGTGGTTTGGTGTGTCCGAGTAGGGTATGGGGATCCATTTTCGACTTGAGTTGCTTTTTCTGACATCAATTGCACCAAAAATTGGCTTGAATCACTTGTTGCCACTAGATGGCAGTGCTAATCAAGCTCAAACTTGCGTGCAAGATCAATCGGAACTTGCAAGCAATCATTTTTATGTTGTATGCAAGTTTGAAATTTTTTAATTTAAAACAAAAACAGTCTTGTTTCCCCCTTAAAAACAGAAGGAAGAAATTGTGAAGCGTGAAAAGCCCAGAAAATAACCTCTGCAGAGAGTGTTCAAGAGTGCGGCGTTGATGTGGGGGGAGGAAAGACCACCGTTTTCTTAATTGCTCTGTAAATTAGTAAATGAACCGTTGCGCGGCACGGGGCTGTGGTTGAGCCGCGGTTTCTTTCTGGCAACACTGTTGGTGGTGGGCCAAGTTGGGATTCTTGAGCTGGAAATTTGAAGCATTTTTTTTTTTGTTTATTTTGGAATTTTATACAATATTTTCCAGTTCAGGTTTTTTTTTTCATTTTCATTCTTAGTATTTCAGTATTTTTGTGTCTTCTTATGATGTTTTGTTTGGTTAAAATACAGAATTTGATTGTAGTTTAACAGTCTTGAGTGCTTTTAATATTTTTTCTTTTTATGGTTTTTTTTTCTAGATATTTTTTTGTGTCTTGTGACTATTTCCTTATGAAATGTGAGTTCCTTTTTTATAATTTTTTCAATTTTATTTGGTTTCCTGGGTAAATTTTTAACATTTTATTTTCACTTAATTTATATTTTCGAATATTTTATGTCTTTAGTTTCACTTGACTCTTGTTTTTTCTTTTTTTTTATGTATGCTTTTTTTAACTTTCTATAAAATTTTGGATTTCTAAAATGTATTTTCAGTCTATTTTAGTGCACTGCGCTTATGTTTTCGGTTTCGTTCTTAGTTTTCAGTATGTTTAAGCTTTATTTTTTGCTGATGATTTTTTTTATGTTTATTTGTTATAAGTTTTATGTTAAACATATCTTTTGTTCATATTTCATATTTTGAGACGACTTTTTTCTCATTGCAATCTTGTTAATATTTTGTTCGTTATATTTGTTTTAATTAAAAAAAATGGGTAATATTTCGTTTGCAGTTTTTACCTTTAGAGAATATTATTTGAATCATTTGATTTTTTTATTTCAATTTATTTTTCATTTTAGTTTGAAGAATCTTTTTTTTTTGCTTTAATGGACTAAATCCTATTTCGTACTATTTTTTGAGGTTTGACTATCTTTTATTTTTTATGTTATTTTTTAACATTTATCCTTTTGTTTCGAAAATTAGTTTTCTTTAGTTTTATTTTGTTTGTTATTTTATTTGTTTTCTTATATGTTTTTTTTTGTATTTTTGTATTTTTCATGTTTTTGTTATCAATTCAATGATTTTTTGATTTTATTTTATTTTATTCAATAATTTTTTTTAAACATTTTTTGTATTATTTGAGCTATAAAACATTACCATTTTTTGGTTTATGGATGGTTTTTAAGTTTGGATCCGATTGCAGTATTTTTTTTAAATATTTAGTTTTTGTCTTTACTAGGAATTTAGTAGTTCTTTAAATATTTTTTCTATGATTTTTAATTATTGTATTTTGAGCTATAATTTTTTATGAATTTTGTTTCCACTTGAATCTGGATTTTTTTGTTTTGTTTAAATTGATTTTTTGATTGTAATATTTTGCAGCTTCTTTACTTTGAGATCTTTTTTGGGTTTAAATTTAAAATTTGTTACAACTGTTCTTGGTGGTCCTGTTTATTTAATTTTAAGTATTTTTTTTATGTTTCGAACTCGAACTTTCGCATTGTTTTGTATTTATCTACATCTCGCTAAAAACCTTTTCAAATTGATGTGGATTTTCTTTGCAAAAGTCGATTTTTTTGTTAATGATTTGTTTGAAAAAAAAGTTTTTTTTATTATTTTAGTTTTCATGTTAGTGGAAGTCTATTAAATATTCCTTATTTTTTTTTCAATTTTGAATTAGTATTACAGTTTTTTTTGCGGTGAGAAAGACGGAAAAAGAATCACAAACAAAAAAACACCGATGAAAGACAAAAAAAATGCAAGGCAGAGAAATTATATATAATTGAATGGCATGGTAAAGACAGAATATGAAATAAAATAAAGATAAAAGAAATCCAGAAGAAATACATAAGAAATACAGAAAAATCACAGAAAAAAGACAAAAGAAAGACAGAGAAGAAACAGGAAAAGGCAGAAAAAGAACAGAAGAATTACAAAGGAGGACAGAAGGAAAACAGCAGAAAAGCCACAGAAGAATTACAGCAGAATAGACAGAAAAATACAGAACTAAGACAATAGTACGACAGAAGAAAGACAAAAGCAAAACAGCAGAAAAGACAGAAGAGAGTCAACAATACAAAGGAAAGACAAAAGAAAACAAAAGAAAAATAAAAGAAAAACAAAAGAAAAACAAAAGAAAGACAAAAGAAAGACAAAAGAAAGACAAAAAAAGACAAAAGAAAGACAAAAGAAAGACAAAAGAAAGGCAAAAGAAAGAAAAAAGAATGATAGAAGCAAGATAGAATAAAAATAGAAGAAAATAAGAAGATAGATAGAAGAAAGATAGAAGAAAGATAGAAGAAAGATAAGAGAAAGAAAGAAGAAAGATAGAAGAAAGATAGAAGAAAGATAGAAGAAAGATAGAAGAAAGATAGAAGAAAGATAGAAGAAAGATAGAAGAAAGATAGAAGAAAGATAGAAGAAAGATAGAAGAAAGATAGAAGAAAGATAGAAGAAAGATAGAAGAAAGATAGAAGAAAGATAGAAGAAAGATAGAAGAAAGATAGAAGAAAGATAGAAGAAAGATAGAAGAAAGATAGAAGAAAGATAGAAGAAAGATAGAAGAAAGATAGAAGAAAGATAGAAGAAAGATAGAAGAAAGATAGAAGAAAGATAGAAGAAAGATAGAAGAAAGATAGAAGAAAGATAGAAGAAAGATAGAAGAAAGATAGAAGAAAGATAGAAGAAAGATAGAAGAAAGATAGAATAAAGATAGAAGAAAGATAGAAGAAAGATAAAAGAAAGATAGAAGAAAGATAGAAGAAAGATAGAAGAAAGATAGAAGAAAGATAGAAGAAAGACAGCAGAAATACAGAAGAATAACAAAAGAAAGACAGAAAAAAGACAGACAAAAATTACATATGAAATACAGAAGAAAGACAGTAGAAATACAACAGAAAGACAGAGGAAAAACAGAAAAAAGACAGACAAAAATTACTGAAGAAAGACAAAAAAAAGATATAAGAAAAGCAAGATAAATACATAAAAAATATAGCAAAAGGAAAGAAGAACAGAAAAAGAGAGAAAAAAGCAGAAAAAGGCGATAAAAAAGGAGAAAAGACAGAGATACAATTAAAATAAGTATTATAAAACAATTCTTGATGAAGGTCCTATCTACATAGGAAACCAATGACAAATAGGTTGTTTTAAAAATTGACTCCAGAATTATTATTGCTGAAAAAAAGGAAAAGAAAAATCAGATGAAAACTGAAGAAAGAAGGAAAAAAATTCGAATTAGGAAATTAATGGAAAATAGAAGGGCAGCAGAGAGATAGCAGAAAGACAGAAAACAAGATAAGGAGATAAGTCATAATTGGAACAGAAAATACCTGAAAAAACAGAAACTTGACAGAATAACGAAAATGTTGTGCTATGTTTTTTTTCAAATTTTATTTTATTTGTTCCGTGTTTTAAATTCATGATCAAGTGAACCAGCCTCCAGCTGAAAAAATCTATAATAAAGAATAACAAAAAAAATCATGATCAAATATTCATGAATTTTATGACGTTTTTCAGTTCACCTCTCATTTTTTCCTTCACCACTCTATTCCAATCAAGGTTACACCTCACTAAAATGCACAAACGGCAGCCAAATCCCTCTTACTCATTTCAATTTTTCTTCTCCTCTTGCTTCTTCTTGCAGCAACTATAATTCCATTTCCATCTCTTGAAAAATTTCGTGTGTGTGTGTGCTCGAAGTTTGTTGCAAACCACCGAACAATGGGCCGCATTCATCTTTGCGATGTAGTTACTGTTTTGTTGCTGTAGTTATTGTTGTTTGAGGGGCTTTGTTCCGTTTGGCTTTGTTTTGTTTTGTTTGGGCCGCAAGTTGTAGTTTTGTTTTGTTTTCGGCAGAGCAAAGGGGGCACTTGCTCGGAAACGACCTTTCTTGTTGAATTTTGTTGCGGCGGGGGAAACAATTTGGGAAAGATTAATATAACGTTTTGTTTCATTATTTGCACTAAAAAGTGAAAAACAAATTTTGACCACCAGATGTCTCTGTTTGAAAAGATGCAACTTGCATGCAAGTTTTTATACTTGTATGCTTTTTGAGGCAAATTGCGTACAAGTTGATTTATCTTGTTGAACCTTTTCGAATTGTTACTCTCTCAAAAAGAGGCAAAATGCAACAATGTGTCATTATTTGGGAGGCAACATTTAATTGCTTCTTTTTTTCGCAGAACTTCACTCACACAGAGTGACAAATTGCCAAGAAAGGCTTGGGAAGCGTTTATGGCTGGCGCGATGCCAGTTGTTTAGAGTTGAGATTTTTTATTTGGAGGGGGACCACCTTGAGGGTGAATCATCAAGATCGTGGTTGGTTTTGGTTTGGGCACACGTTCATAGTTGTAAACAGGTTGAAATGTGATCTTGAGACAAAATGTTTGGAGTTATTTTTTTCATAATAAAATAAAATTCTTCAAACTTGAAACTAAATTTCGCCAATCTAAACAACTTTCAAACCTCAATTTGCAATCCAAAACGAAATCTTTTCCCATCTCTTCACTCAATTTGCACTTTAACACTTGGCATCTCTCACGAAAAGAGGGGTTTCCACTTTTTCTTCTTCTTCTTATCGCCATCCCATCTTCATCGTTTTCCAACATCTCTCCGTCTCTTTCCAACTTTATTCATTTGCTAATCGCTCTTTTTTCTTGTTCTCTGTTTCCCCCTCTGTTGCACGATTTCTGGCTTTCATTCATAACTCATGCTTAATTTATTTATTTTAGCACTCTGGCCTGACCTCGGCGGTTTTCCACTCCTACACTCTTTTACTTTTTTTTTGCAAAATTGCAAAGTGGCGCGGAATTTCTAGTGCACTTGGCAGATGCTGCACTAAAAAAAAGTTGTTTTTTTTGATGAAAAAATTATCTTCTTTAGTAATTTTTTTAAATTTAATCAAAATTAAAAAAAAAACTTCCCAACATTTATGACACATGGCGATGACTGATGGAGGAGGCAATTTCTCAAAATCTGTCGGAATGAATTAATCTGTCTGTCGCTGCCCGCAAAACAAAAACAAGCTGACTCAATGTGTGAATCGTTTCTCTATGGGCGTTTAATTGTGTTTTCATTTATTCATTCACAGCGTTTTGACTTTCGCTTTTCGTCGCTGACAAATTGATGTGACGGTTTTTTTTACTTTATTGGGAGATGGTTATTTCGCATTTGTCGGGAAATGTTGGCACGTTGATTATTACGTTGGTTTTTTAATTTTTTTTAAGGAGAATAGTTTTTAACATTATAAATCGAGCTGGTTAACCAAAAAAATTGAGAAAGGAACCAAAAAAATTAAATAAAACAAAAAAATTTTTTTTTTTTATGAAACAGAAATTTGAGAAGAAAATGGGTAACAGAAAAAACAGATCAAATCTAAATAAAATTCAAATTATACCAAAAAGAAATCAAATAAAAAAAAACAGAAAAATAATTTAAAATAGGCAAAAGCAGAATAAAAAAAAATTAAACAAAACCAAGAAAGACATAAAAAAAAACAATACAGCTCGAAGAATTACTACAAAACATTCAAAAAAGACTGAAGCAAAACCGAAATGAAATACGTATGATAGAAATAAAAAAATTAAATCGGACTAAAAATATATAAAATAAAAGAAAGACATTAGACAAAAAAGCTGTCAAAACAAAAAGAAAAATTAGACAAAAAGAAAAAAAAGAAAGAGATTAGCAGCAACTTAAACAGCGAAAACAGACAGAATTGAGAAGTATCTTAACAAGACAAGAAAAATACAGAAGAAAAACCACAGAAGTACAAAAGATAGACTGTTAAACGTCTAAAGAAAGGAAATAAAAAACATAGTTTAAAAACAGCAGAAAAAATAATATTACCAAAATAAATGCAAACAATACAGAATTAAGAAAGAAGATGAGCAGAAAAGACAGAGTAATTTCAGGAGGAATACAGTAGAAAACAGAAGAAAGTAAATTAAAGACATTGAAAAAAAGTGTAAAGAAATGCAGAACAAGTCTCAAACAGCTAGAACGAAGACAAAAAGAAAACAACAGATAGTCGAAAAAGTCCGAATAAAAAAAAAACGAAGTTCGAAAGAAGAAGAACATCAGACATATAGTGGAAATTCAGAAGAATTGCAAAAGAAACACTGTAAAAGGACAGAAGGATTTGAATTAAAGACGAAAACAGAGTTAAAAGAATGAAAGAAGTGAAGGAAGACAGACGATAGGGCTGAGCTGTACGATTTTGAACTAGTTAGTCGCTGTTGGCGGGTTTAGGGTGCCAATGTTCTTGGTGAGGGCGCCTATATTTGTACAAGGGGCGCCAAGTGATGAGCGGGGGGGGGGGGGGTGGAATATGCTGTTCGATTTTTGATTACACAAAAAATAACAACTACGTTAGCAAATGAAAAAGTGAGTTTCAGAAAGACACATAAATTTTATCCATTTGCCCTATCCATTACATCCCTGCACTAATCATAAAATGTTGTTTGATTATCGGCAAACTGCAACAGTTATACAGCAACAGTACGAGTATGAATCCCCTATTCGGAAAGGTAATCAATTTTCATACAAACATATTTCATTTAAAATCGACATTATTCTATCTGAAAATTACATTGAAAATTGTATCAAGTTAACATTACTGTACCGTCAGTTTGTGTGACTATGGGTCAAAAAACGATTCACTTCTCATTACTTCTTACGAACAAATCTAATCTAATCTATCTAATCTAATCTATCTAATCTAATCAAATTACTTCTAACGAACAAAAACAATTTAAATGATAGCGAAAAAGCGAAGGATTGATCTTAGATAGTTTACCAACATTTTCCAAAAATATGATGGAATTTGATGAATCGTTTAAAAATTGAAACTAAAATAATGCTCTAATACGAAGCAATGATCAAAACAAGTAACTCAGCAGTGTTTCTCTTTCAAAGGAATCGACCCATTTCAAAGAACATATTAAAAGGTTGATTTTTTGAAAAATCATTTTTGGTGAAAACCGTACCCCACATATATAAAGCTGCCAAAATCGCGGGTTTTGTTCTTGGAATGTGACATTTTCAGCAAACGTTTTTTAGATGTATCCTACTCTACCCTTTAAACATAATGAAGTTTCATGGAAAAGACTGAGGAATTGCAAATTCCATAGAAAAAATCATTTTGACCCGATTGCACCCCTAAAAATGGTAATTTTATTAATGATTTGGCAAAAAATAGCCACTCCAGCCGCAATAAAATAATCATCGCAGCGAACAAAAAATGTATATTTCAAACACAGATCAGACCCTGATATACCATAACACCGGTCATTGTATGCTAGCGATGCATAAAACGAACAGTGTGAACAGAGCGAACAGCAACGTAGCAGCATCTAGAAAAAGGAAAGAATCATCAAAACGGAACACGTTGAAGAGCACTGCTAGTTGATTCAAAACAAACGCGGCAGCGTTTCGCGGCGCAACTTGGCAACTTAGCAAATTTGCAAAATGCAAAGTTTCTCTTGGGCCCTGCTGAGGGCGCCAAATGGTTTAAGGAGGGCGACATTTTTGTTAAAGAACTTGTTAGTCGACGACTAACCTCGACTAACCTACAGCTCAGCCCTGATCTCCCTTAGGCTCTTTTTTTTAATTTTCAAAAATGGCATTTTGGGCGCCCTGGGGCTTCCTGAGGGGGCGCTTTATCTTTTTCAAAAAGGCGCAGCACAAATCGGCAACTTGGCAAATTTGCAAAATGCAAAGTTTCTCTTGGGCCCTGCTGAGGGCGCCAAATGGTTTAAGGAGGGCGACATTTTTGTTAAAGAACTTGTTAGTCGACGACTAACCTCGACTAACCTACAGCTCAGCCCTGCAGACGAAGAGCAGCTAATAGAAAAATCGGAAAAAAATGTCACAAAAAAAGAAAAAGACTGAAGGATGATGGTATAAGAACACACGAAAGACAAAGAAAAACAGAAAAAGGTAGACAAAATCAATAGAATGAAAGAAACCAAGTCTGGAAAATGACAGAATGATTGCAGGAGGAATACAGTAGAAAACAGAAGAACGTAAATCGATGACTTTGTAAAACAGTGTCTAAGAACAGAAAGAAAACAACCGAAAGTCGAAAAAGTCCGAATAAAACACAAAAAAAAAATCAAACGAAGTAAGAAAGAAAAAGAACAATAGCAACAAAGTAGAAATTCAGAAGAAATTTCAAAAGAAAAACTGTTAAAGGGCAGAAGGATTTGAATAAAAGACGAAAAACAGTTATAAATTTCAAGAAGGAAGTCAGCAGAAAAACAGAACAGAAAAACAAAAATAAAGTGTGGAAAAAGCCACAATAAAATAAAAAAAATATGTAAAAAAATGAAAAATATAAAGAGATAGAAATAACCAAGAAATAAAATAAAAAAATTGAACAAGACTGAAGGATGATGGCATAAGAACACACGAAAGACAAAGAAAAACAGAAAAAGGTAGACAAAATCAAAAGAGTTAAAGAAAGCAAGTCTGAAACAAATGAATTTGAAATGAGGTAATGAGGAATTTAAAACAGTACAGAGGTTTTTAGAAACAGTACAGAGAATAAGAAAAGAAAGGCAAAAATAAAAGAAATGAAAGAAATCGGACGGCAAAAAGATAATAAAAAGATTGCAATAATATAGACAAAAAGAATATAAACAGAAGACACAAGGAAAAAAAATAGGAAAAGGGTAGCTGAAATGTCAGAAAATCGCAAGAAAGACTAAAGAAAGGTAGAAAAAGGCATACAAAAAAAACATATATACATACATAAAGAACGAAAGGCAAAAAGAACATAAAAAGGTAGAAAAAAGTAGAAAATAACGAAAGATTAAAAATAGTATGTCTGAAAAAACCGAAATTGATTTTAAAAAGTCAT
Source organism: Culex pipiens pallens (assembly GCF_016801865.2). NCBI lineage: Eukaryota > Metazoa > Arthropoda > Insecta > Diptera > Culicidae > Culex > Culex pipiens. The sequence goes on from NC_068937.1 coordinate 24,266,421, forward strand.
AAAACATAATAAACAACAAGGCAGTAAAAAATAGTATCGTCAAAAGACAAAAAAGAAGAGAGACAGAAAAACAGAATAAAATTAAAAGAAATAATTAGAAAATTACAATAATGAAAAAATAAACGGCACATACAGAAAAGAAAGAAAACTTATAGAAAAAAAAACATAAAATTTCAGAAAAAAATAGAAAGAAACAAGAAAGACAGAAGAGAGACAGAAAAAGAAAAGAAAGAAAAAGATTGAAAAAAAAACAAAAAACGGAAGAAAGCAAAAAGAAATCAATAGCCGACAGACAGAAGAAAATCAAATGAAAAATTCAATGAGAACAAATCGAAAAATATGGTTAAATTCAGATAAAGACAGACAAAAATACATAAGATATCCCTTAAAAAAGTACTAAGATAATAGATGAAAATTAGTAAGACATAAAAATGCAAATTAAATATAGTAGATTAATAGTTTAAAGAAAGAAGAAAAGCAGAAAAAAGACTGAAGATTGACAAAAACAAGACTTGACAAAGATAGATGAAAGACATATAAAAGACAATAGAATGAGAGAAAAAAAAATCAAGAAATACAGTAAAAGACAGAAGAATGATGGAAAAGAGTGAATGAAAAGAAGAACTAACAGAACAAGTAAAAACGGAAAGACAGTAATCAGACAGCAGGAAGATAAACATATACGATCTCACGAAAAGTCTTAAAATAAAGAAGAATAGAAAAAGTATGTCATATAAGGACAAAATAAAGTAAGTCATAATGATGACATAAGAATCAGATAGTTAGATAGAAATAAAACCAAAGATAAAAGCGTTAATCAAATTAATCACTGAAAAAAGTAGATAGAAACAAGACAAAAGAAAGATAAAAAGAAAAAGAAGGATAAAAAGATAGAAAAAGAGAAGAAAAACAGAATAGCATAAAGATAGAAGAAAGACAGAAATAAGTGGAGGAAAAATTGCAATTAAAGGAGATAATATCTAACAGGTTGAAGAAAAAAAAACAAATTAAAAACAAAAAAACCAAAGAGATAATAACAAAATTTAATCGAACAGAAGATATAAATAACAATTAAATTAACAGAAGAAATAACAAAAAAGCAGTTCAACATTTCAAAAACTAAAAGCATCTGAAGAATATAACTTGCAAATTTAGATAGAAACGAGACAAAAGATAGATAAAATAATATGAAGGATAATAAGATCAAAAAATAACAAAATAGCATAAAGATAGAAGAAAGACAAGAGTAAGTGCTAATTTGTGCAGAAAAAAACGAAAGAAATTCAGAAAAAGTGCGGGAATTAAAAAAGGTTTATACTGTTAGAACTAAAAAAAATACAAAAATAAAAAATAATACAGCAGAGATGAATAGAAAAATAAAAAAGAAGATATATTTTATTTATTTATTTATTTGCATTTAAGGACCACATAACTCAAGAGTCAATCTGGTCCGACAAAAAGATAATCCAGAGTTTTTTTTTTTTTGAAAAGGACCAACAAACTTTTGTCTTTCATATGTTTATAGGACCTAATCCAAAAAAAATCTAGATATAAATACAATTGAAATTAAAAGATAATATAAAAAAAACCGTTAAAAAAAATCAAAATCTAAATGAATCGAAATAAAATAAGGAATTGCTCAACCAGATCTGTTGTAAAGCTTATCAATATTTAATTTATTTATTATGAAGTAGGACTACCTTATTCGCCAACCACGCTAACACAATTTTTCATAATTAATAAGCTCAAGTTCCGATAATTTACGATTTCCCAAAACCTTCTTCAAACTAATTCTATTGACCTTTACTCGAAAACAGATTTCCTCCAGCCAACCAAAACCCAGACCTCGTCAATTTCAAAAAAAAAAAAAACATGCTAGAACAAGCAATTTCCACCACTTGAGGTTTTTTTTATTATCGTTTATTTCCAAGTTATGATCGATTGAACACACACATTTTGCGGCGGATGTTTTGCTGTTTTCAGACATTTTAAGCAGCACGCACGCACGACTATCGGCGCCTAGTAGTAGTGCACTTGAAAAATCGGACTTTTAAACCGTCAACGGGGTAACGTGGCCAATTGTTGGTGACATTTTTGAAAATTATTCCGGTTTTCGGGAAATTTTAAAATGCTGTTGATTTCACAAGTTTTCACTTAAAATTTTTATTAAAACAAGATTACGAAAAGAAAAAAAAAACAAAATATGTATCAGAAGAATTGTGACAAATGTCATGCAAAATTAGACATGTGACAAGTAACATGTGACAAACGACGTGCAACAAGATTTGACTCGTGTTGCAAGTCGTTTGTCACAAGTTTCAAGAAACAAAACGAGACAAAAAAATCTTGTTTTCTCAAAGACCAAAATTCAGACTTATACCCTATTTCCAAAAATCGCACATTTAGGGCCCCATAAAAATTGAGCGAGAAGGTTTGTTCATCATCAGGCAGCATTTGTTGCAGTGAGGCAACCGTGGCCAGAAGCCGTGAATGTTTGAGATTAGGAAACTCCATTTTTCCATCTTCCGAAAGTTGTAAAATTCGACCACGTGTGAGCGGAAGCGGCTACACGGTCAAGTGGTGGACCTTGAAATTTTCGTAGGTTTTTGGTTATTCGGATATGGACGAGAGAGTAAATTTCGATTTTCGCAATCATGGCGTCTGTTTTTCTTCATTTTTTTGTTAACTTGATTTTTGGCGCGTTCAAAAACGCGCTTTGTGCGCGGTAGCCGGTTTCTTTGTCGGAGTTTCTCTTGTTTGCCGTCGGTAATCGACTTTAATTGCCGGCGGTTTGATGGGGTTTTGAAAAAGATTGATGATTGTGTGTCTTGGAAGCTCCTCGTGTGTTTCACTTGCAATTTAAAAGTCAAGGTTAACGCAAACACCTTTGTGCGGTTTTTTGATTTGGTTGTTTTTTTTTAATTAGTTAAAAATTAAATGTTTTCATTAAGGTGAAAGTGATTTTTTTTTTGATTTTCAATTTCAACTTAAAAAAAATGTTGCATGTTTTGTCGCATGCCTTGTCACATGTCACCTGTTGCATGTCTATTGTCACATGTTTCGTGTATCATGTAGAAATGACAAAATTTTGTCTCATGTCTTGTGTTGCAAGTCCATGTTACAAGTATTTTGCTACGTGTTTTTTTGTTGCATGTCTCGAAGCTTCAATTTTATGTCAAAACTGGTAAACAAATCAACCATTCCCGAAAAAGCCCGATTGACCGCACCAAAATTGATAAAATTGAATCGTTGGTAACACAAACATGGGCCCGTTAGATTGGACACATCCGGGGGAGACGCGTAATCGTCAACGGTGTCTCGTCGGCGGTGAAATGACTGTCCGCTTGAAATCAAAATTCTCACAGAAAAAAAAACCCCTGAACATCTGTGGGACCACCACCCAGAGAGTAAGCCCTGAAACGTCGTGTTTACGATGAGATCAACCAGCCAGAAAAATGGTCCCTCTCGGCGGTGCAAGTGCAAGTGGATTAGGGTAGAGGGAGCTAGTTTTGGCGTAACTTGTGTGACAAGGTCGGAAACATGCAACAAAACATGATTCCGAAGGCATGCAACATAAAAAATGTCACAGAAGACATGCAACTTGTAAACTTGCAACAACAAAATGTTGCAAGTAACATGCGACAAAAAATTAATCATGTGACATCTAGTGAGTGACATGTGACATGCAACAAGAGACATGCAACAAAAAGCATGCAACAAGTGACATGTGACATTCAAAAAGAGACATGCAAAAAAGGTTAACTGAGACTTGAGACAACAGACATGCAACATTATACATGCAACAATCGTCATGCAACATAAAACATGCAACACAGAGAAAAATCTTAATCAACGAAATTTTGACATCTTGCAAAAGTCCAACAAACCTCCCTCAACCCTCAAACGAGCCGCCGAAGAAAGGAGCAACATTATGCTCGCGTAAAGATCCGGCTGTGCGACTCGAAAAAAAACCCCTAAAACCGTCGGGATGAAAGATAAGTGAGAGAGAAAAAGGAATAAAATATGATGCAGCATATCTCCTGTTTGGGATCGTGAGAAGTAGACGACGGCGCGAGGATGAGGAAAAAGTAGAAGAAGAAATTCAAAACACGTAAGAATTCAAGTGAAGAGATAGAGACAGAGATGGAATTCCTTTGAGTTCCTGGTTCTCGGGTGCGGGGAATGACAGATGGTTTTTGTGTGTATTTCATCTCTTAACCCAGAATCCCAGGTTGAGAGGGACGTTTTTCTTTGAGTGAAAGATGAGTCAAGTGCATGATTCTGCAGATGTTGATGGGCTTTCAGTGCAAGCTCAAAGCAAGCGTTTTGCTAGCAAATGTGAAAGGATTTCTTTTACAAATAGAAAATTCGAGCAGTTTCTCTATGGTCGGCAGAGCTGTCGATTTGCTCAGATGGGATTCAAAAAGTTTTTTTGTAATTCAAAAAAATGTTTAAAATACTGTGTTATAAACAATCGACCACTTCTAGAGCTTAGAAAACTGTTAAACTGCTCGTATTCAGTTGAAAATAATGTGTTTAAAATATTATCAACAATGAAGTATCGGATTCGAGTGGTAGAAGTACCAGTTATCCCATAAAGAATACATAGTACAAAAAATCGAAATCTGCTTGAATGTAAATGCTCCATTGAAAATCGAACAGTTTTGCGACTGCACAAAGAAAATTTTGCTGGTTGTATTTTTTTAGATTTGTTAATTTGAATTAATTCCAATTAAAATTGAGAAATAAGCAATTCCGGGAAATTCCAACATCTACTCAAATATAGTTAAACTATTGATTAAATTATAATTTTTTTATAGTTATGTTATTCAAAACTAATTCAAATCTTAAAATCCTGCAGTTTTCCTAAAACACAAAAACTTCTCGAAACAATCGATCGAACCTTTGGATTTGAAAATGTACAGAATTTAAAATATTTTCTTTAAAACTTGAGAAAATTTAGAAATTGAAACAGTTTCCTAGTAAACAAACTCAAACGTTAGTTTTGCAGATGTTTATGAGCGTTCAATGCAAACTCAAGGGAAGTGCTTTTGAGTAAATTTGAAATGATGCCTGTCACTAATTTAAAGTTCGAACAGTTTTTCTAAGGCTTGCAGAACTGTCAAATTGTTCAAAGGTGATCAAATATATTGTTTTGTAATTCTTAATTTATTCGAAACACTGCAAAATTTAAAATCGAGCTTTGCTCATAAAACTGTTAAACTGCTCGAATTCTGTTAAATATACTGTAATGTCATTCATATTTAGTTCAAGACACTATCTTCAATGGAGTACTGAATTTTAGTTATCCCATAAAGAATAGTTAAATGCAAAATCTGCTCGAATGAAAGTGCTCCATTAAAAATCGAGCAGTTCTGCGAATTGAAAAAAACTGCTTAAAGCACATTTTTCTTATTTTGTTTTTTTTACAAGATTTCCTAAACATAAAATGATTCCTTTTAAAGTTGAGAAATAAGCCTTTCCGGTTAATGGTCAAGAGCTGCTCGAATTTTGTTTAAACTGTTGACAAATTTATGTTTTTAACAGTTTGCATAACACACAACAACTGCTCAATACAATCTAAAGAAACTTATGAATTTGAAAAAAATAAATGTTGAATTTTAGACGATTTCTTTCAAAACGAGAAAAACTGCACTGAAAGACTGCTCGAACTTGTTTGAAACATTGTGATTTTGCTCAAAATCTGGTATCTGTAATATAACATTCGAGCAGTACTCTCAAAATGCTTTCATTGAGTACCAAAATATTTGTGAGCTGATTTTGATTTTCGTTAGATTTGTTAAATATGAAATGATCCGTTTTAAAAATAAGAACTAATTCTGCTCGAATAAAGATACAATTATTGACAAAATTTCAAATTTGTGAAATCTTTTAAAATTAGAGTCAGTTGCCAGAGTTTCAAAGTACTCAATTTGGTTTGAAATTATTGTAAGGTCATTCAAAATTCACTCGGATCCTAACAAACAAAAACTGCTCGAAAAAATTACTTAAAACTCATGCGTTTGAAAATGAGTAGAATTTAAGATGATTTCTTTAAAAAGATAAATTTTAGCTGCACTTTAGACTGCTCGAACATGTTTGAAAAAATTGCAGTTTCGTTCAAAAGTCTGTTTCTGTGATAAAACATTCGATCAGTACTGTCAACAACTTTTCATTGCGTAACGAAATCGAGCTCGATCGTAAGAAATAAATTTAAATAATATTATTCGAGCGGTTTTTGCTTTTTTGCTTCAATGTATTTCTTGCGAGCGAACATTCATTTCTACTACTCGAATCGATTTAGCGTAAATCAACTGATTTAAATTGAATTTGTAAAATGCGAAGTAATTGGTGTCGTACTAATGATAAATTCGTGTAGTTTTCATTGCAACAGAATAAGTTTGAATTTTTATTGATCACATTGTGATATCATTCTAAACATTCTTTAAAAAAAACTGTCTCAAAGAGAAAAAATCGAGCAGATCATCGATTGTAATAAAGGATCAAATTTATGTGAAAACGGCAGAGATAACTCAAAATTTGTGAACTCTGCCATTTTTTTAGAAAAATTCTACTAAAATTGTGTAAGGAGTATAACAACGATTCGAGTACTTTATCAACTTTTTAAACAGATTGAATTTCGGTAAAAACAAATTGGACTGCAAAATTCGAGCAGTTAACGTTGAAAATAGAACTGTCAAATTGCTTGAATAAAATTTAAAAATTATTGTGAACATGTTCAAAGGACTTTTCTTATAATGAAAAATTCGAGCAGATCATGAGGCTGTTAAATGAAATCCGAATTTGGTTTAAAAATTGCTTATAAAATCAAAAACTTTCAATTAGGAAAACAATGCAAAACTAAATTATAAAATTATTCTTTTTAACATTTTGAGCAGCTCAAACGGTGAAACTGCTTGAATTTTGTTGAAAGTACTGTAATGTATTTAAAAAATTCTAACTTCTTTATAAAATAATTTGAAAAATGAGTAGTAGTTCAGCTTACTCTCAAAAATTTCTCGAATTTTGTTTAAAGCTTCAGATAGAATTTAAAAGTTGTTCATTGTTAAATAATCTCTTGTAAAATTTAAGAAATTTAATTGCTTGATTTAATTTCTAGAAGAAGTACTAAACTGCTTTTACATGGTTGATGATACTTTGGTGTCACTCTAATTAATTCATTTTTTTCTTTAAATTTTGTTAATAGTTATTTATCAAACTGAGAAAAGTCCAATTAGAGCTGTCAAAGTGCTCGAAAACTATTTTTAAAACTGTGACCAATTTTCCAAGAACTTTAACAAAAATCCAAATTTTCCCCACACCACCCTAACCGGTCAACGCTTCCCTTAACTGCTCGAAATTGACGCGCTGATAAAATTGTATCCAATCCAAAACCATCCTCATCATCATCACTCGCGTAGCTTCGCTCGGGAACCCGAAGCCGGCGGTGATTTCACACCGTGTTGATGGGATTGGAAATTGGACCTAATGGGATTAGGCTGTGGATGCTGCCGCTGGTCAGACAGACGTCGTCATCGTCGCCGCCGGTGACCAGGTTAGAATTTTAGAACCCCTCTTCGACACGACTTTCGTTGATGCAAGTGGACTTTGTTAAATGGGGTTAGAAACTGGTTTGGAGGAGGATTGAATTATGTTTTGATAAGCGTTTCATCCGATTAGAGGTTTAATTAGTGTCCAGTTCGTTTAGAGTTTGTTGAAAATTGAGAAGAGAAGGTGAAACGCAAAAGTGAAAGATTTTAAACGCTTGTATCTCCGAGCTCTTTCATTCATTTTGGGTGATTCACTCACCAAAGTAAAGGGTAAGACTATACCTTTTACACTGTGACATTTGAAGTTTCGAAAAACTTTCATAAAGTAGTTTAAAGTTTGACTTAAAAACACAAACTTAAAAATTAGGTTTCATCATCTTATTTTAAAACTAATTACTTCATGCGTAAACATACAAAGTAGAATTGCGCAACTTTTTTGCGCCACATTTTCCGCTCGACAGAGAAAGAGCAAGCAAAATTACATATAATTATCCCCCAACAACAACAACGGGCAGACTCTCCCATTTATCGAGTTAGACTTGCGCGAAAAAAAAGCTGGGGTAAAACTAACTCGCCGTAATAAAGTCATGAAAAGAAATGGTCGAAAGAGCAGCAAAGTAAAACTCTAACAAAAAAAATGAAGGTTACTCGTTCAGTAGTGAAGAGGAGAGTATCAAATTAACGCCACCGCCGGTGGCTTAACCTTCGCTGAACAAAGACTTGAGGTGCGTTAAGGTTTTGCGAAAACTTTGCGCTATTCACCGCTGAAGAATGGCTCTGACTGATTTGGGTTGAACGCGTCAATAATCGCTGGAAAGTGACGTGGCTTTGTTTGCGATTTAAAATTGCTTGGGAAATCGATAAATTTTGAAATTAAAAAAAAACTTGTTCGGTCTGGATTTGAGACCGTGCCCTTTGATTGCTAGACCATCTCTTTACCACTGCTCCACTACGGCTAAATGGTAAGGTAGAGGCAGAACGTCAACATGCTATGGTAATGCATAAATTGACAGAAAAACTGTCAACAAGTGTAAAGATTTTACTATAGCATTGAATGTCAGAGTTTTTTCGTTTGGGTGTAGACTTTTTTCTTCAAATATCTGGAACCAAAGTCAATAACATTTCCGTAAAATTTTATCTAAATTAAGACACATGTTTTCCTCCAGTGCAACCGGTAGCCAAAACATTCGTAAACAACTGTTGCGGCTTCATCAAAAATTTCTCTTTTATCGCACTTTTACGACTTCCAGAGGCCCCTCTGGAATGTTGCTATTACTGGGACAGAGTGTGTCGATATCGTCTTGCCAGAACATCCAATAAACACGATTGGCACACGCACACTAGAAGCCCCACAATCAACCTTTTTTTTTCGTCAAACGCATCAGGTGCGGCCAATAAAAGGTGGAAATTATCGGTGTGAAAACATCTACCGGCCTTCTAAACAAAACGGTTTGCTGTTGCCACAGAGAGTCGGTAATTGATTGACTTGCAACTGCTTCGAACAATTTTCAATTTTCATGCACAAGCTCGGTGTGAAATGCATCGCGGCAGTGAACATACGTGTGAACACGTGCGCTTATTGCGTCTCAACAGGCCAATTTAATGGCTCCAAATGCGTAATCGATGCAAGAATTCGTGAGATGTTTGGGAAATTTTCGAGGCGCAGTTTTCTTGTAAACACAAATTGGAGCAATTCGGGAGTTTGATTGGTTGCATCTCGGTGCAAGACGTGCAATGGATGGAAGGCGTGCTCAATTGCACGATCTGTTTACAAATATTCGGCAATCTGAGTTCGTAACGTCAAAACATTTATTTTTAAGGAATCTCAGAATCATCCTCGAAATGGCAATGTGTCGAACTATAAATAAAACACTTAAAAACTAAAATTTACATTTACATTACATTTACATTACATTTACATTACATTTACATTACATTTACATTACATTTACATTACATTTACATTACATTTACATTACATTTACATTACATTTACATTACATTTACATTACATTTACATTACATTTACATTACATTTACATTACATTTACATTACATTTACATTACATTTACATTACATTTACATTACATTTACATTACATTTACATTACATTTACATTACATTTACATTACATTTACATTACATTTACATTACATTTACATTACATTTACATTACATTTACATTACATTTACATTACATTTACATTACATTTACATTACATTTACATTACATTTACATTACATTTACATTACATTTACATTACATTTACATTACATTTACATTACATTTACATTACATTTACATTACATTTACATTACATTTACATTACATTTACATTACATTTACATTACATTTACATTACATTTACATTACATTTACATTACATTTACATTACATTTACATTACATTTACATTACATTTACATTACATTTACATTACATTTACATTACATTTACATTACATTTACATTTCATTTACATTACATTTACATTTTTATTTGGCATAAATTTCTGTACTTTTAGAGGCCATCCATAAACCACGTAGACACAACTTTTATTTTTTTTTTGAAGATGGTCGATACTTTGAATTTTTTTTATCTTATCTACTCTTGAATATTTGATGATGTAAAATAAAATTATTTTTTTATGTGATTTTGCCTCCACTTATGAGGACAAAATCAATTACACAAAAAGATGTAAATTTACATGTTTCAAGGTAATATTATACATATTTCTTTGACTCAGAATCTAACCACATTCGTCGAGTACTATGTTCTCTATTACTGTGTGGAGCTTAGAAAATATAGAAAAGCTAAATTTTGATATGTTTGAATATACTGTAAACTCACATCATTTCAGTGGAATTACAAAATTTCGTTTAATAAGTTTAGTGCCTGTAATGATTTTCGAATCCCTCATTCAACCCCAAAAACGTCTTCAAAACATAGAGCTACTATTTTCCAACAATAGTGTTATTTTATGCCTTCCTCTCCACCAAACATTAAACGAAACGTGCCAAAGCCATCAACTACGGATTATGATGTTTTCTGAGTTTCCCAAGCCAAACACAATAGGCCTTCTTTTTGGTTCAAAGACATCCATAATAGCTGACTTAGTTTTGTTTCGTAAACTCTGCGGCAGTTATGATTCCGCAAGATCTGCCTTCTTTTCTCAACTGCTACGCGAGTGGCACTGTCTAAATAGTTACTAATTAACGAATAAATACTTGCTCCACAAGTCGTGAGACCAGCTTGCCGCTTGGAGGAAGGGGTGTGTATCATAATTTTATAACTTTTTAAGAGAAAAAAGGGGCCTATTCATCCGACCAAGTGTCACCACATGGTCCAAGGAGGCGCTCGTAGACGCTCGATCTCGTCGTCGTCTAATTTCATTACGAACCAAGAAGGCTTTATGACACACGACTCTTCAGAGCGTAAGTAGGCTGCGGTGTGGTTTTCTGTGGTCTGAAAGTGTGCCTGTGGGTTTGGTTTGACGTTTCTCTTGTGGCGAGACACCACGCCATCTGTTGTACGCGCCAGGTCAGGGCAAAAGTCTGTGAAGGCGGTTTTTTGAGGACTGTAAAAATTATTTTTTTTCATATTTTTTTAACTAAAAAATTTAAAATATTCAACAAAACCAAACATTTTCAACAGTGTTCACGGATGTGTAATTACTAGTGTCTTGCCGGGTTCAGAGTCTCATAGCATTAAGTGGGCTGACTGTGTGTTCAAGTAAATTCTCTCCTCTTCTTGTAAGAGATATGCGACAAATTATGTCAACGAACGCGAAAGAAGCCATCCTGCTGCGTACATTAACTGACTATGTGCGAGTACGTTTTTATGCACCTCTCATCACAAAACTATGCTGTGCAATGAAGCCGATTGTGTTGAATAGGGGAAAGAGATATGTTTTTTTGCAGATCATAACAACACAAAAAATTTAATGAAATGTTGAAAACCATGATTTTTTGCTTTTTTTTGTGAAATTCTAAATATCGTGTTTATAATATTATCTGGAATCCCTTTAAAAAGGTTCCTATAAGGTTATGAGAACACAGACAAATAGATGTTAATCGCTTCTAGAATCCATCTATCACCAATTTAACGGTCAATTTGAAATATCATTACTTCACCACGGTAGCTTTTTACTCACCACAGCTTATTTACGCGCGTTTAACAGTTCCGTAGTAAATTTTCAATATAACGTCATCTGGATGACAATACCCAAGTAACATTTTAGGCTTTACCAAAGCTGTCACAACCGCTATAAAACCTTTGTTAAAACCCAAAAGAATAGAACCCCGATAAACCTCTGTTAAAACCCAAAAGGACCTCCGCAAAAGGTTGTCACGGCCTATTTATAAAACCTACATAGGAGTTCAAGGCTTTACAACTGAATCCTAACAACATCCTCAAAGCCTTGATAAAACCTTTGTTAAAACCTAGTCAGGAGTTAAGGAAAAATCACATTTCATACGCCTTCAAACGTCTTTTGCCAAATAGGTTTTATTTTAGCAAAAAATAAGTCTTTGTCTTGCCAAATGATAAAATGGAGATGGTTTGCAAAAATGGCGATGATAAATAATAGATATTGGAGGTAATCAAAATAATTTGAAAGCTTATTTCTCGCAATTGGTGGCTCAAATTCAGCTGCGGTTGAAATTTTATTGATAAATGTAGGGGAGATAGAGCCAAAAAAATCAACTCGCTTCATAAAAAATCATTATTTGTAATCATAGTTTTTATTTAAAAAAATATTTTATTGCAATTCATTGAATTTTTTTTTCAAATTATTTATAAACATTTATCGCAATATTAATTATCAAATTTCTCAGTTCTCTATTTTTTCAACCAAGATGGCGGTCAATTCACATGCGTTTAGCGCCAAATTTATGCACTGCTAAAGCTTTTTCAGGAGCTTGTGGTTTAAATTAAGCTTTTTGCATGCCTAATGGCACTTGACAGCTAAAACACCCTTGGTTTTAAAGAAGCATGCGATAAAACCGTTTGGCATGACATTGCCATTGGGTTTTCAAGACTTTCTTAAAACAATCATAAAACCTTATTGAAAGGCATTTAGCTTTTATTGTCACAAGGTTTTGTGTCCGAGGCATAAAACCCTGTTAGAACCTATTAATTAGCTCTTGCTTATTGGTTGCGGCGAATGCCCCGTGTGGATCAATCGGACCGCGCACTGGACTCACAATCCAGAGGTCGCCGGTTCGAATCCCGCGGCGGGCGCTCTAAAATTCTTTGTGTAAATATGGGTATTCGGCGCCGTCGCTCCGTGCCATACTTCCATACACCTAGGAGCCCAGGGCGGCGAAGTCCTTGTAGATAAAAAGGAAGACACTAGTGGTTGGTACTAGCAATGGTGGCCGACAGCTATAAAGTCAACTTCGTTTTTTTCGAATGCCCTAATTAAACTTTTAAGCAATCAAGATGCTACCATAAAACCTTAATAAAACTAGGTGATGGCTAGTTGGGTTAAAAATGTTACTTGGGAAGCTGCCTATCCCACTCACTCTAGAGCAGTGTATCCCGCGCAATTTTGCGGAAACGTTTAGGCTCACCCGGATTTCGATAAGGTTTTTGCCTCAGGAACAATGTTTCCATTCAACGAAAAATTCTGAAAAATCGTGTAGAACTCTCGATATTCCATTTACAGAAAAATTACATATTTTCATAAAAAAATATCAAATTTTTGTTCTATAACATTCAACAAATAAGTTAACATTTTTTCTTCATTCACTTTAAAATAAATTAACAATTTTTTTTTCAAAGTTTTGCCTTTAATAGTTTTTTTTAAATGAAAAATATAAGCATTTTTTCAGCCAAGCATAGATCTGAAAATCTGTTTTTACCTTTAAAATCAACTTAAAAAACTCATGACTAAAATGTATTCCAAGATTTTGGTGTACAATTTTTCAGCAGATTTGATTATTCTATTTGAAAATTGTAAATTAAAATATAATATTTAGATAATATTTTTCACGCAAATAGATATAAGTTTGCTTAAAAGTATTTCTTCCAGAAGTAAAAAAAAATGATTTTTAGGTAAAAACACATTTATACGTGGTGACGTATGTTTTCCACGTAGTTTATGAATAACCCATTGAAGCACTTTTTTTTTTAAATTAAATTTTATAAATAAGGCTGGTTAAAAAATATGTTCTTTTTACTTTTTTGCTCCTCCCCTCCCCCTCGACCCCGGCAAGAGCCGAGAGAAAAATCTCAGGGGACCATCCATAAACCACGTGGACACTTTTTTGGGAATATGTTACCCACCCTCGTGGACAATTGTCCATGCAAAAAAAACTTTTTTGTATGGATCGTGGACAATCACCATACCCCCCCCCCCTCAAGTGTCCACGTGGTTTATGGATGGTCCCCAGTTAATATTCTGGATAAAAAATGATTTGGAATAAGGTTATTATGGTGTCCAGAAAAAATAGATTTTTGAAAACTCTATTGTCCACTATTTTTATCGATATTTTTTAAACAAAATGATTATCCGAAGCCTCCATTATCCGAAGTTACGATTATCCGAAGTTCGATTATCCGAAGGTTTGTATGGGACTTCGGATAATCGAATCACGAACCAAAAAAAAAATTTCCTATTTTTTCAGTTTCTTATTTTTACACATAAAATTCGAACATGGCATTACACATGAAATTTTTCGTTGTTCGCATACTAATGTTGATGATCTACTTTTTTAAGGGGAAGGGAAATTCTCCATAATATCCTCAAGAAGGTTTCGCTCGATGTTGGATCGATTATAATCATATTCTGATTTTTTGAGTCCAAAACCAACTCGTTGAGAGCAATCAAATCTTTGGAATCAAATTGGAAAAAAAGATGCAAAAAATTAAGACATTCTGTGAGCAATTTCCACGTTGATTAAAAAAACCAAATCTTTCAGAATTTGAAAAGATTCAAAATTCAAGAATGCCCCCTTTAGTTCACCTCTCGTGCGTTCAATCACCAGATGTGTTTTACTGTGTTCTGATCAGAGATGCTGGCTCACAACTACTTTTTACGAATATCTCTCTGTTGACAGGAGAAGGTGCCTACGCAAGCCGTTCTTTCTCCTTCAACTCATGCATGCTGGAAAGTTCACCGACTGTCAGTTTTGCCCACCGATTACGATCGGATTCATTTAGAAAGAGACTTAGTTGCGTACTTGTGCTGCTTAATATATATTTCATAAATGGGTCCGATTGTTTTGCTCCCCGTGAGTCAAACCAAGCCGGGCTTATCTAAACAAGTCTAATGTAAACAAATTGCGCACGCAGCATCAGCAAACAGAGCCAGGGTAAGTTTGTAAACAATCGAACCGATTCAGGCGGGCTTGCAATCGACCTCTCCAGAGTGTTTACCGTGAACGGATAGAACTAGACCGGGACTTGGTCGAGGCAAGATTTTGTTGATTGGAGAGAAATGAGGTTGAGAGGGGCTTTCTTCTGGGTTTTGTTTTATTTTAAAGACATGATTTTGATTTACTTTTCCTGGAAGTCGATAGTAAAACAGATTTATGAAATTCCACAATACGAACCAATTTCAACCTCGTGAGAAATCTGCAAATTGCAGCAGGATAAACGATAAAATTGGTATCGTTTAGCGCCACTTTGCTGGAAAACATTTCAATATTGCAAACAATTACGACACTAGACGGCTCTTTTTTCAGTCGGAAGCCGACAAACAAAAGTTTGCGGACGATGCAACTGCTCAAAATTACCGTCAAAGTGAATTCGATAACGGCCGATAATGGTCCCAGAAATTGATATAAAATCGATCGCCAATAATTGATGACATAAAACAAAATTAAAATAATGCGTTTCGGTCAATTTTGAATCATTTTTCTTCTTTTGCTTCTGTTGTTGCAGTTTGGGCATTTTTATTCAATTTAACCTTAAACTGTTTAAATTATATTTGAAGAGATTTATTTTTCTAGTGCCAATTTAAGGTATGTTCTTGGTACTAAAATTTGATATTTGAATGTTTATCTTACCAAAATTGTATGGAGACTCGTATGGGTGAACAAATCACACAATATGGCTTATTTGGTCATGGGGAAGGTCCCAACAAAGTTTGAGCCAAATATAAAAAAATACAAATAAAATCCATTTCCGGTTTTGGTACAGAATTGGAGACGGTGATTTAAGCGAGTTGTAGTCTGGATTTCGTCATGTTTATGTGATGGTTATCCAAGTCCAACTCTCCTAGGAATTGACAATTGGGAGTAGAACCAAATCAATCTGAACCAGATTCTCAACACCATTCAGAGGAGAAGAGTAAGGGATTTGGAAGACGAGAATTGATGATGCTCCCCTTTTTTAAGAGGATAAGGGAAATTCTCCGCAGTAAGCTTAAGTAAGTTTCGCTTAAAGGTGGACGATTTTTGGGAAGGTGAATGGCCTAAGGGATCAACCGTTGTGGTAACGAAAATTTGCTTAGGGAGATGACGTTACATGGTGCTGCCATCTGTGTTTGTTATGTGCAAAAGTGGAAAAATGCTGAGTCAACTGATTTGATCAACAATCATTTAAAGCTTCTAAATCATATGTATCCTCTCTATTCTGCACTGTTTCAGAATTGACAGCGCCATTAAAAGTGGTCATAAAACCGCAAACCAAATTAATTTTGAAAGCCCCTCTCGCCTCAAGCAGCACCTGACAGCTATATTAGTAAACAGAGTTGCGAGAATTCATAAAGCATGCATGCTTGTGTGGGTCGTTAAATTGTCATAAACTGGCTTAATTAGGAATGAGATGAAGTTGTGTTTATTGAGTTTCCTAATTTAAATAGAGAATCATTTTTTTTTGCAAAAACTTAAAAAGTCAAATCAAGATTTGATCTTGATGAAACAGCTCAAACTGAACACTGAACATCAAACGATTGTTTCAAGTTGTCACTAAAAATTTGCCTCAGGGATGCCACTACTGCTTTTTTCCCTCAGTTTTAGTACAGCACAAAGCATAATAATGATGATGCACTTGCCACAATGCTTGCCCCTCCCTCTCTAATGAGAGACCTTGGGATTATGATGAAGGTGGTGATGGTTAGTTGGGCTTCCCTCGTCCCGAGCAGACGGAAATAACTTGAGAAGGTCAGTTTTTGATATTGTGAGAAGATCAAAATCCGTTATTGGGATGATCGGATTAGTTGTTAAAATAACAAATTTCCATAACAAAGATTTGTTCGAAAAATAACTCAAATTGTTATTGCTCTGTTATTTCAATAACATACTAATAACATAGAATCCAGAACAATAGAATAACAAGGTTTGTTATTCTGACCGGTGGATGGGGAGCACCAAAATAACAAAAACTGTTATTTATATGGATTGATTGCATAACAAAAATTGTTATTATTTTATCAAATAGAAATCTGAATCTGATAAAAAAAATATCAAAATTGTAACAGAAAAAATAATGCTTTTCATGCTGATATCAAATAAGTTTTGAAAAAGGTATCTTTGATACACAACTCGCAATTTTTTTCATTGGTTTTAACTTTTTAGTGTGTTGGTTAAAGACTTAAAACTGTGCTGACTTACCGTTAAATTTTACTTTTTTTGAGTGGATTTGTTGGTCCTAGTTGCTGTTCAACCTAAAAATTAATAAAAATGATCACAAAGTGTCATATTCTTTCAAAAGAAAACAATTAATGCACTTATCTAAAGATGCTCGTGTTGGTGATATTCATCTCCACAGATAAAATCTGATAATATTCTTAAGGCGGCGTTTGTAACTCTTTTGAAAACCGCTTTTCTGAAAAAAGTTGGAAATAATTATTAATCATTTGAAAACAACCTACTCTCTTCTTGCACGGAACTAGCGCTGTCTTAAGTCGTTTGATTGTCCTGTTTGCTGAACTTTCTGTTGGAATGTCCTGGACGCGTAGTAGTTCGGTGAATTGTGAAACTATTCCGCATGTGTGCATGATATAACTCTAACTCACTAGACAAACCAGAGGTCCAACATATTTTAATTCGTTCAACTGACTAAGACTGCTGCCATAAAAAATAACAAAAGAGCGTTTCAAAATGATATTATTAATGATATATTAATCGATTGTCTCATAATAAATTATTAAATTTTCCTTGCGGCTTGATTCTGAGTTCGCTGCAAATAAGTTCGTTAGCAAAAAAAGATCCCCTAAGTCTCATACAACCTACATGAAGTCCTGCACCACTCACCAAAACGGTTTCGACGGGCTCGGTTCCTTCGAGGAACCATCCTGATTGTTCATGTGATGCTGCTGCTGAGGCGAATGCTGCTTCTTGCAGTAACGCTCCGTCGACCTGGACGCCCCTCCGAAAAACTGTCCACTGCGCCGCTCACGCCATACGTGACAGCCTAGTGACCTCCACCGGTTTGGGACTTTTTTGACGGCCGCCTTGGACATCTGGCGTTAGTACGCGTGCTGTTTATACCGCCGGTAGTAGTTCTGGACGACGACGGCCGCCGATCGCACCTTGTCCTGCTCCGTAATGCGACTCTTGCGCCCCTTGTACGACTTCTGAATGCACTTGGCCGCTTCGTACAGCACGCGATACTCACGATCTGCGGAGCGAGTTTAAAAAAAGTTAAGCTTATGTCAAGGGTGATCAAGATGTTACTTACCGGTCAGTTTGAGGTTATAAAAGTCCTTTTTGAACGTGTTTGCGCCTGTCTGCAGGAACCCGATAAAGACCTGCGTCGTTGGCGGAGAATCCGAGAACATGACGGAAGCATCCTGTGGGATTGAGTGGCTCGCCGCCGATGGCAACGGACTTAACGAACCGTCATCGTGGTACCTGAAATTAAACTATTGAACTCACTGTAACTTTTCAAATAATATTTGAACCTACCGGTAGTTGTGATCGCTAAACTCAAAGTTAAACTACTCAAACTGGGACGACGGCAGCGAGTACAGTTCCATGCAATAATCCAATTCCGGTCGAGTCCTTGCTAATAAATTTCAGTATGGGAATGCCCAGCGATATGATTTCCTCAGATTCGTTCTAAAATCAAAAAGTATAATAAAAAAATAGATCATTTCTAGCAAAATAACTTGCAGAACATTGTAATTGGGCCAATATCGAAGTTTACACAGTGTCTATCCTGCTCGTTCCTAATGTAAACATCAACTGACATGAGCAGGATAGACGGTACCATTCGACATTGGCCCATTTACATTGTTTTGTTTTTGAGCGTTATCCAATAAGTTCGAAAACTAATAATAACAATCACTCAAGAGACAAAAAACAATAGCTTACCTTTCAATCAAAACTCACGATCGGATCGAGAAACTCAGCTTCTGTTGCTTCGGTTGAGGCGGTGGACTGATTCTGCTGTCCAATGAAACGGTGGGTAGGAACTGCTAGAGGTTTTTCCACTTTCCTCCGCCGACGATTCAATCACCTCTGGGTGAATGTAAACAAAACACACACACAATGGCACGACGGGACAAACAAACACAGCCTACTGCGACAACTCTCTCAGCTGCTGCCGCTGCTGCTGTTTATGCGGCGCGCGCAGACTGAATGTAAACATACGTACACTGTTCGGTGGAATTAAGTAATGTTGTGCGTTATTACTCACATAAAAGTTTTTTTTTTTTAAATGTGGCATTCATTTATACTGTTTAAGAATAATCGTATGAGCGTAAAAGTGTGTAAGTATATGAAGTTTTTTTTTCGAAGGTTTATTTTTGGATTGTTAATATTGTTTCTGAAATAGATGTTAATTTCCTTACTTTTTATATAGTTCAATGTGGCAATGTTAACATTGCATGTATCAAGTTCGTGAAACCCCCCTGACAAACAAAACATACCAAAAATAAACAAAAATATTAATATAATATAGATTTTATCATCATTTTTTTTTTTGTAGAGCCTTGAAACCACTGCGACCAATTATTCATCATTTTTTTTTTATCATCATAGACTCACTTGAAAGCCATCTTTGTGATAACTCTTCTCGAACCCATTTTGGAGTATACTCCAAAATGGGTAAAAGAATCTGTTTTGTTAACTGTATCTGTAAAATCTGTAAAAGTGTATTAAAATATCTGTAAGAATTTTCAGATATCCCCTCAATCCTACCCTGATTTGAAGGGACAAGGTGACAGACGTTTGACAGTAAAACAAACTAAATTGAAAAATCTCAATCATCATCCGAATTTTGAAACTCAGATTTACCGGTGGCAAAATAAACATTGTCCGCATGAATTTGAGTCAAAACCCCGCTGGAATCTTTGAGAACCTGTTCCGCCTGACCGAGGAAGCTAACCCGCAACCAAGATGCTGTCGGAAACGAGCGTCACGAAGGTGATTGTGCACCTGCTGGTGCTGCTGGGCGTGGTGGACCACTTTAAACGGAAGCTGCTCGGCTGCTGGAGGGCCAAGAGCGTGCTGGACGTGTCAGACAGCTTTGCGGTCCCCTCCGACGAGGACGACAAGGACAAATCGGTGTGGTTCCTGGACCACGACTACTTGGAGAACTCGTACGGTATTTTCAAAAAGGTGAACGTCCGCGAACGGTTGGTCGGCTGGAACCACACGGGCCCGAAGCTGTGCCAGAACGAAATCTCCATCAATGAGCGTCGGATCAGCTAATACTCGGTGCTCGACGGCATGACGACGGCAGTCCCACGTCGAAGACCTTTGAGCACGTACCGAGTGAAACTGGGCGGAGGAAGTGGAAGAGGTGGGCGTGGAACTCCTGCTGCGGGACATGAAGGACACGACCGTCGGAAATTTGACGCATAAGATCACCAGCCAGCGAACTGAAGCTCACAGTTGCGCAAAATCAAGAACTACCTGCTGAACGGTCGACAACGGTCAGCTGCCGGTGAACCACCAGATCGTGTACCAGCTGCAGGACATCCTGAACCTGCTGCCGGACCTTGCCCAGGAGGATTTTACCGATGCGCAGTACGTGAAGATGAATGGAAAGGAGAAGGAGAAAGATGGTAGGGACGGCGAGAAGGAGGAAAAGGAGAAGAAGTAGGAGAAGAACTCCAATGAACATTGACATAGGGTGTGAGCGAGATAAACTCAAAGTTTACATTTGTTTTTAGGACCTAATAAAATAAGTCTTCATTTTACCATATTTACGTTTCCTTTTACCAATAAACCACGATTATTAAGCAGCATTTTCAGCAAATGTTTTTAAAATTACCATGAGCGGTCTTTGAGTGATATTTGACAGCGATACTTTTAGTGGATATAAATAAGGCACAAATATGTACTAAAAAGTTGGAAAATCGATGCCTCTGTGCTCTCTTGTACTTAGCTTGCTGGTTTTTCCGAGGGTTTTCCGTCTAGTTAGCTTAAGAGAGCACTGGGGAATCTAAATATTAAAAAATCCACAGTAACAAAAATATTATAAAATATATTTTTGATTCACATATTTTGATATGTGCTTTTAAACAAATATTTTGATACCTTTAAATTTAAATTTTGGCAAATTAAAAGATTCAGTTCCAATTTTGATACACAAAATAAATAATATTATTTTTCTGTTATGGTTTTGTTTCGACCTCCTGCTCGGGAAGCTGATGGTTTTAGCTTGACTTGTTATGGACATTAGTAGAGATTTTCTCTTGTTCAACAGTTGCAGAACCGAAAAATATCAAACTCATTACAGTTCATGTTATTGTGTCACAATATGAAAAACATAACTTAAACTGTTATTATCGTCTTATTCCTCATTTTCAATGGAATATCATACCAATAACAGTTCCTGTTATTATGCAATGAAATGGAAAAACATAACTTAAACTGTTATTATCATCTTATTTCAGATTTCCAGTGGAATATCAAACCAATAACAATTCCTGTTATTATGGAATTTGATGGAAAACATAACTCATTATGTTATTATTATCTTATTCCACATTTCCAATTGAATACCATCCCAATAACATTTTTTGTTAAAATAACAGAAACTGTTATTATTTTTTCTTCCAAAAATTATTTGCAAGAATATTCAATAACAGTTTCTGTTATTTTAACAAAATCTGTTATTGAAATGACATGAATTTTGTTATTACCGTCTGCCCGGGGTTACATATTTCATTAAAATGTGGTTAAAAATAAAGCTAGAAAGGGTGGAGGATTAAACGCGTGACTTTGCATAAATTTTGTTTTCGTCTTAAAATTTACAATTTTAAATCTTAAGTTATCTTATCGCGCTCCAGATTTCAACTCTCAAATTTATTTACGCTCAAAGAGCGTAATTAATAGCCAAATCTCGCCTTCCCCCTCTCCCTTCTGACGCAATTCAAACTAATCTTAAATTCTTATCTCGATTCCAGATTTGCCGTTGCCTTCAGAGACAAGTGTCCAAACCTCGGCCGAGCCGTGCATGCGGACCTTCTTGCAGTTGCACTAGAGCAGTGCATCTAGAGTGGTAAGTGCAGTTTTGAGTTTCAAGATTTCAGCCGGCAGATTGGGAGAAACGAAACTTTAAGATAACTTTAGCGTTGACATAATTCAGCCTGAAAAAAAAACTACAACGAGACAACCGGACAAGATATAAACTTGAACTAGCGAAACGGGCTCGAAAACTCAAGTGAGCGACAATCACTTGACTTGGGGTTGACTTGGCTTGGCACCGATAAGAGAGCGTGTTCTGTCTCTTGGCCGAGTTTTGGACGACGGTGTTTGAGTGCGCTCTAAAGTGGGAGTTGCTAGTTGTTTAAAAAATCAATAAATAACTTTTGAAAGCTTGAAATTTGTAAAAACAATAACTTTTTTGTCTTTTTTGTCTTTTTTTGTCTTTTTTGTCTTTTTTGTCTTTGTTGTCTTTTTTGTCTTTTTTGTCTTTTTTGTCTTTTTTTGTCTTTTTTGTCTTTTTTGTCTTTTTTGTCTTTTTTGTCTTTTTTGTCTTTTTTGTCTTTTTTGTCTTTTTTGTCTTTTTTGTCTTTTTTGTCTTTTTAGTCTTTTTTTGTCTTTTTTGACTTTTTTGTCTTTTTTGTCTTTTTTGTCTTTTTTGTCTTTTTTGTCTTTTTTGTCTTTTTTGTCTTTTTTGTCTTTTTTGTCTTTTTTGTCTTTTTTTGTCTTTTTTGTCTTTTTTGTCTTTTTTGTCTTTTTTGTCTTTTTTGTCTTTTTTGTCTTTTTTGTCTTTTTTGTCTTTTTTGTCTTTTTTGTCTTTTTTGTCTTTTTTGTCTTTTTTGTCTTTTTTGTCTTTTTTGTCTTTTTTGTCTTTTTTGTCTTTTTTGTCTTTTTTGTCTTTTTTGTCTTTTTTGTCTTTTTTGTCTTTTTTGTCTTTTTTGTCTTTTTTGTCTTTTTTGTCTTTTTTGTCTTTTTTGTCATTTTTGTCATTTTTGTCTTTTTTGTCATTTTTGTCATTTTTGTCATTTTTGTCATTTTTGTCATTTTTGACATTTTTGACATTTTTGTCATTTTTGACATTTTTGACATTTTTGACATTTTTGACATTTTTGACATTTTTGACATTTTTGACATTTTTGACATTTTTGACATTTTTGACATTTTTGACATTTTTGACATTTTTGACATTTTTGACATTTTTGACATTTTTGACATTTTTGACATCTTTGACATCTTTGACATCTTTGACATCTTTGACATTTTTGACATTTTTGACATTTTTGACATTTTTGACATTTTTGACATTTTTGACATTTTTGACATTTTTGACATTTTTGACATTTTTGACATTTTTGACATTTTTGACATTTTTGACATTTTTGACATTTTTGACATTTTTGACATTTTTGACATTTTTGACATTTTTGACATTTTTGACATTTTTGACATTTTTGACATTTTTGACATTTTTGACATTTTTGACATTTTTGACATTTTTGACATTTTTGACATTTTTGACATTTTTGACATTTTTGACATTTTTGACATTTTTGACATTTTTGACATTTTTGACATTTTTGACATTTTTGACATTTTTGACATTTTTGACATTTTTGACATTTATGACATTTTTGACATTTTTGACATTTTTGACATTTTTGACATTTTTGACATTTTTGACATTTTTGACATTTTTGACATTTTTGACATTTTTGACATTTTTGACATTTTTGACATTTTTGACATTTTTGACATTTTTGACATTTTTGACATTTTTGACATTTTTGACATTTTTGACATTTTTGACATTTTTGACATTTTTGACATTTTTGACATTTTTGACATTTTTGACATTTTTGACATTTTTGACATTTTTGACATTTTTGACATTTTTGACATTTTTGACATTTTTGACATTTTTGACATTTTCGACATTTTCGACATTTTCGACATTTTTGACATTTTTGACATTTTCGACATTTTCGACATTTTTGACATTTTTGACATTTTTGACATTTTTGACATGTTTGAAATTATTGACATTTTTGACATTTTTGACATTTTTGACATTTTTGACATTTTTGACATTTTTGACATTTTTGACATTTTTGACATTTTTGACATTTTTGACATTTTTGACATTTTTGACATTTTTGACATTTTTGACATTTTTGACATTTTTGACATTTTTGACATTTTTGACATTTTTGACATTTTTGACATTTTTGACAATTTTGACATTTTTGACATTTTTGACATTTTTGACATTTTTGACATTTTTGACATTTTTGACATTTTTGACATTTTTGACATTTTTGACATGTTTGAAATTATTGACATTTTTGACATTTTTGACATTTTTGACATTTTTGACATTTTTGACATTTTTGACATTTTTGACATTTTTGACATGTTTGAAATTATTGACATTTTTGACATTTTTGACATTTTTGACATTTTTGACATTTTTGACATTTTTGACATTTTTGACATTTTTGACATTTTTGACATTTTTGACATTTTTGACATTTTTGACATTTTTGACATTTTTGACATTTTTGACATTTTTGACATTTTTGACATTTTTGACATTTTTGACATTTTTGACATTTTTGACATTTTTGACATTTTTGACATTTTTGACATTTTTGACATTTTTGACATTTTTGACATTTTTGACATTTTTGACATTTTTGACATTTTTGACATTTTTGACATTTTTGACATTTTTGACATTTTTGACATTTTTGACATTTATGACATTTTTGACATTTTTGACATTTTTGACATTTTTGACATTTTTGACATTTTTGACATTTTTGACATTTTTGACATTTTTGACATTTTTGACATTTTTGACATTTTTGACATTTTTGACATTTTTGACATTTTTGACATTTTTGACATTTTTGACATTTTTGACATTTTTGACATTTTTGACATTTTTGACATTTTTGACATTTTTGACATTTTTGACATTTTCGACATTTTCGACATTTTCGACATTTTTGACATTTTTGACATTTTCGACATTTTCGACATTTTTGACATTTTTGACATTTTTGACATTTTTGACATGTTTGAAATTATTGACATTTTTGACATTTTTGACATTTTTGACATTTTTGACATTTTTGACATTTTTGACATTTTTGACATTTTTGACATTTTTGACATTTTTGACATTTTTGACATTTTTGACATTTTTGACATTTTTGACATTTTTGACATTTTTGACATTTTTGACATTTTTGACATTTTTGACATTTTTGACATTTTTGACAATTTTGACATTTTTGACATTTTCGACATTTTTGACATTTTCGACATTTTTGACATTTTTGACATTTTTGACATTTTTGACTTTTTTGTCATCAAATCTAGTAACTAGTTTGAAGGGTCCTTTACTTATGTTTTTATACATTTTGACAAGGTTGCTAAATCTTCAATAATAACGATTAAATGCAAAAACTTTAAATTATTGTTTTGAATAAATTTTGGATTGAATTTTGGTATATCTTCCTTTAAAGTGGACAGATTAGCTTTTCTTAAGCGAAATTATGTCAGCACAATTTTTGATGTATTGAGCTCAAACCGGATCGAATGCCACCGTCCTAGGGCCCATCAAGTGACCGAACGGTAGCTCCCACTTGGAACAAAACGTCCCACTCACTCAGTCGGACAGCCGTTCAAGATCAATTCAGATGGCATAACTCCTTCCTTCATCCTTGTCCAACCCTTCGAGTGTGGGGGTGGCCGTTGAAAGAACCGGACTTGCCCACCTCTTCAGATCTTGACATCTCGACCAGCGGGAAGAAGCATTCCGATGACCATCATCACGACTTCAGCCTGTGAGGGATTCCTAACTGTAAAGCAAAGAGCGATTTGCTCTCGACACCACGTCCAGAAGGGTGTTGGAACTCTCGAGAGGCAAATGGTTTTGCATTTTTGCTGGGTATCACAAGTTGTTGACCACAAGTACTACCTGGAAGCCATCTTAAAACAACACATAATCCACACAAACATCGAACCCACAATTTTGCGCTGAGACGATTTAATAATACCGGACCAAAATACAGGTTTCGACAACCAAGAGGTGCTCCAAGAGATGAAAACAAGAACATCTGGTTCACCAACCACATTCTTCGGGCGGATCTTCCGACCATACCACCGCAGCAGCAGTGTGGTGGGGTTATTAAGGTGATAATTGGTCCGGTTCCGGAGCAGATCGCGCTCGCGTGTGTGTAGTCAGTAGTATAGGAAATTGAGGACTCCCGTTAAATAATAATAATGCTCCCACACACGTCAGTGTTTTTCTTTTGCTTCTTGAATTTCGAGTATGGAGGAATGACCTTGAATTTGGATGCTTCCAGATCTGGTTTAATTTCTCTGTTCGAGAATGTTCGATAAGAGTTATGAAAGTTTGAATGAATTGAAGTAAATGAGTAAAATGCAATTGAAACAAGGGCGTCTATGATAGTCCTTAACTTTTCGCTTTCTACATTTTTTACAATTGAAATCTGCCTCCACCACCACGCCATTCAACATGCACGACATTGATGATTTCATCAGCATATCACTTTCAATTACCTTCGTATCAATGTCCTTTCAGCCATTCCGATCCATCGTCGTCCCTCATATCAAACGATGGTCATTAAAATTGCATTAGTACCAGCAGCATAAATCGGACTTCCAAAACCAGCTTTACCATAGCTGCTCAAACACACACGATATTGACCTTGATATCGTTTTCATACACAGCTCACAGCGCCAAGCCGGGTCCAATCAATCAATCACGCTTCACCTGGCACCGGCAGACATATCAACAACGCGTCACAGACAAGTGGTGATTTTAATTTTACAGTACAGTTATCAAATTGTTGAGAAAACTGACAAAATTCTTGTCGTTCTTTGGATTTCTACTAATGGTTAAAATTTACCCAAACATAGGTTGATGCCAACAAGCGTGTAGATTGAACTGTCAAACTGTTTTGAATTTGCTCAAAATCATTTAAAATCACCTTTACGTCACTTTTTTGCCAGATTTAAGTGAAATTTACTAACTTTTTGAAGGGTTCGAAATGAAATAACCCTAAATCTGACATTTGCACTCGTACTTATTTTTGGGTAAGTTCCTTTTTGATGGAATTTGATTGATTAGACTGTACACAAGTCTATCACACTTACAAGTAAGCGCAATCGATCTTTGTTTCTGTGTGAGTGCATCTCTCCGTTAATGTAAACAAACCAAAACAAAGCGTGCTCTCAAAAGAAAGCATTGTACTCAAATTTTTTTGGGCTTGAAATAAAATTATCTAAAATCTGACATTTGCAAAAAAAAAAGTTCTTAATTTTTTTATGGAAATCTTAAATTTGGTTAAATTTTAATAAATTTTTGGTTGGATAGAGATTAAATATCCCCAAATCTGACAGTTGCAAAAAAGCCATTATTTTTTTTTTATTGGAAATAGATAAATTTGGGTAAATTCTACTCATTTTGTAGGCGGAAGAAATTAAATATATGATCTGGCATTTAAAAAAAAATAGATTTGCAAAAATAGTTTTTTTTGCTGGAAATTTTTAAATTTGGGAAAATTTTACTTTGTTTTCGATGTGGTGGAAATCGAATTACATCAAATCTGACATTACCACAAATACTTTCTTTTTTTTGCTGAAAATTGATAAAGTTGGATAAATTTTATACAACTTTTATTTAAAATAGGATAAATTTTAACATCATTTTTAATAGGGTAGAAATGAAATTACCCCAAATCTGACACTTGCAAAACAGACTTAATTGTTGCTGGAAATCGTTAAATTTGTGTAAATTTTACTTTATTTTTGATGGCGTAGAAATGAAATTACCACGTTTGCAAATAAGTTTTAGTTTTTTGTTGGATTTTTTGAAATTTTGGTAAATTTTACTCAATTTTTGGTTGGTCAGACATTAAATAACCCCAAATCTGACAGTTGCAAAAAAGCAATTTTTTTTGTTGGAAATAGATAAATTTGGGTAAATTCTATTCATTTTGTAAGGGGGAAGAAATTGAATATCTGATCTGGCATTTAAAAAAAAATTAGAATTGGAAATCGGTAAATTTAGGAAAATTTTACTTTGTTTTTCATGTGGTGGAAATCGAATTACATCAAATCTGACATCACCAAAAATATTTTCTTTTTTGCTGGTAATTAATAAATTTGGGTAAATTTTACTCAATGATGGGGTGGAAATGAAAATAACCTTAATCTGAAATTTGCAAAAAATACTTATCATTTTTTGCTGAAAATTGATAAATTTGGATATTTTTTTTTCAACTTTTATTTTTCTGGAAAAAAGCAAATTTGGAAAAATTTAACATCATTTTTAATAGGGTAGAAATGAAATCACCCCAAATCTGACATCTGACTTAATTTTTTGCTGGAAATCGATAAATTTGTGTAAATTTTACTTAATTTTTGATGGCGTAGAAATGAAATTACCCCAAATCTGACGTTTGCAAAAAAGTATTAAAGTTTTTAATTTTGGTAAATTTTACTCAATTTTTGATGGGGTAGAAATAAAATTACGCCAAATTTAACATTGTCAAAAAAGACCTAATTTTTTGTTGGAAATCGTGAAATTTTGATTAATTGCCCTAAATTTTTAAAAGGCGTGGAAATCAAATTACCTCAAATCTGACAATTTAAAAAGTAAATTTAACTTCATTTCAGATGGGTTAAAAATAGAACTAGAAAATTTTACATTTGCAAAAAAATCTAAATTTTGTTTCTGTAAATTTGGCTTCATTTTAGTCAATTTTTGATGCGGTAAAAATGAAATTATCTAACATTTGCAACAAAGTTATTTTTTGCTGGAAATTGTTATGTACGTAAATTTTACTTAATTTTTGATAGGGTGGAAACAAAATAAGTAAGCAGATTCTCGTTGAAAGAGAGAAAATTTACCATACTGACCAAGAATGGTGCAAAATATAGCTGCGGGAATCTTTGCTTACAAATTTGTCAAAACATATTTTTTACAGTTTACGTGTGCGTGAAAAAAAAGTTTATTGTAACTTTTCCACTAAAGTAAAGGAAAACGTTTGTCGTAGTGAAAAAGGTAAACACAAACTCGGAATCTGTCAAAATTGTGCTGTGCCATGTTTCAAAACAAAGTTTCCCGCAGTGGAATACCACCTTAAACTGTCAAATTTTGTTTACGTTTGCCACGCTACACGCTGACAATAAAAATTTACCCAATTTTAAGTTTCCGCTGAGTCCGCTTGTCTCTGGGTGCTGCCATAAATCACGCGCGAAATTTGGCCAGTCCGGTTCCGTGGCCGCCGTCGCTGTTCCGCGTGTGACACCCGGAAAAGGTCAAACGCACGCACAAAACCGGACCGGCCGGATTCAATGTTGCTGCCGTTACGTGACGCTGGTATTGGTGACATAAATAAAAACAATAATGAAAAAGCGAAAACGAAACATTCCAGCGATACTCAATGGGATGTTTCGCGACTGTTTGTGTGAGGCGCCTTCTTTTTTTTATTGAATTGATGACATAGAAAAATAACAACAAACAATAACAATAACAACATTGCGCTAGCGAATGTATCTTCTTCTTTTTTTTGCGCGGTCAATGTGCGCACTCATTGTTTGTTTCATTGATTTTGCGAATTAGAATGAATCGGAAGAATGCTTGGAGGGAGATTTGTTTCTGTTTTGTGCTGTCAATCTTCAATTACGCATGAATATTTTTGAATTGATTATTCGATTTGACGGATGATGACTTCATCGAGATTTTGTCTCTTCACAATTAGCCAAAATTTGATTGTTTTGCGTCATTAGGGATGACATAATAAGTTTGGATGTAAATAAATTAATAGGTTAGTAAAATTGACAGATGACGGTTGTTTTTAACACACTGACAACTGTCAAAACTGATATTTGACAGCTGTCACTGCTTTGTTTACCTTTTCATTTTAGTTTTCCATAAGATATTTATGGTGAAATTATAGATATTTCTGCAGAAGAAAAAGATCAAAGCGTGCCTTTAAACGTCAAACACAATAAATGACAGCTGCTATTGTTAGGCTTCCCTCGTTTGAGTGTACAAATCGCTTTATCATTTATTCCACTTTAGCGGACAACCATAAAAGGCACCACCACCAACTCCCGCCATCACCATCGGCGTTTTGTCCTTGGGAATCCTTACGATGGCGGTCGATTCGCTAAAAATATCTCTCCGCTTTTGTGTTCAGCGTGGCCATCAGCTGGAAGACAGTTTTTGCGCGAAGGGGAGAGGTATTTTTAGCCACGATGACGACAATTGGATTTCCAAAGTTGATTAATCGTTGACGTTTTCGAACATCTAGTTGGCAAAAATATAAAAACTTGTTTTAAATTAAAAATTCCTTTTGAAAAATATTTAAAATTATTTATTTTCTGACATTGCATCAAATTAGAAAAAAAAGTGAAATGAGTGTAAACAAGCTAATTATTCCTCATCTAGTCTGCGACGGATGTGACCTAGTTTACTCTCCTATCGCGGCATCATCGACGCAGTTGAACAAACTCTATCAATAGGGTCGCCCATTCACGCCGTCATCGTCGTCGTGACTAGCAAGTTTGTTGATCCCCTTTTGCACGAGAGCCTTTCTCTCAGGGTCGTCACAGTTGATGGCAAAAAAGACAAAAAAGACAAAAAAGACAAAAAAGACAAAAAAGACAAAAAAGACAAAAAAGACAAAAAAGACAAAAAAGACAAAAAAGACAAAAAAGACAAAAAAGACAAAAAAGACAAAAAAGACAAAAAAGACAAAAAAGACAAAAAAGACAAAAAAGACAAAAAAGACAAAAAAGACAAAAAAGACAAAAAAGACAAAAAAGACAAAAAAGACAAAAAAGACAAAAAAGACAAAAAAGACAAAAAAGACAAAAAAGACAAAAAAGACAAAAAAGACAAAAAAGACAAAAAAGACAAAAAAGACAAAAAAGACAAAAAAGACAAAAAAGACAAAAAAGACAAAAAAGACAAAAAAGACAAAAAAGACAAAAAAGACAAAAAAGACAAAAAAGACAAAAAAGACAAAAAAGACAAAAAAGACAAAAAAGACAAAAAAGACAAAAAAGACAAAAAAGACAAAAAAGACAAAAAAGACAAAAAAGACAAAAAAGACAAAAAAGACAACATAAGACAACAAAAGACAAAAAAGACAAAAAAGACAAAAAAGACAAAAAAGACAAAAAAGACAAAAAAGACAAAAAAGACAAAAAAGACAAAAAAGACAAAAAAGACAAAAAAGACAAAAAAAGACAAAAAAGACAAAAAAGACAAAAAAAAAAACAAAAAAGACAAAAAAGACAAAAAAGACAAAAAAGACAAAAAAAGACAAAAAAGACAAAAAAAAAAACAAAAAAGACAAAAAAGACAAAAAAAGACAAAAAAGACAAAAAAAGACAAAAAAGACAAAAAAGACAAAAAAGACAAAAAAGACAAAAAAGACAAAAAAGACAAAAAAGACAAAAAAAGACAAAAAAGACAAAAAAAAACAAAAAAGACAAAAAAAAAAAAAGACAAAAAAGACAAAAAAGACAAAAAAGACAAAAAATACAAAAAAGACAAACAAGACAAACAAGACCAAAAAATAATGCTGTGAATGTTTATAAATATTAGCTTTGAAAGTTTATCTTATCCAATGGCAGAGCTCTTGTGTGTTTTTATCGCAAAAATAACGCAAACACTCCAAATGCAATTGCTTCCAATCAACTTTCCCTTCCGATTCAATTGGAAATCCTTAATCCTCTACCTGCCAGAAGAACCTTCACCGCAATTTTGCGCCACCCGGAAGCGAAGCAACAAATTCCCTTATCCGCTTAAGGATTCCGCTATCTAAACAGTATCGCGTGTTATTTTTATTGAGCGAAAATCGTCCTCCTCTTCGTCGTAAGTTCTGCCCATCCCTCAAAGGCAGAAAGTAGACGACGAAGGGAGTGTTTACGACCTTCCGGAAGGGCCAATGCCAGTGCGGACAAATCGAAGAGTGAGGGGCACATAAGTCGGTTTATCGAAATTTGCACCTTGTTGGGCACGTGTCACGTTTTTTTTATTGTGGCTTCTTATTCTAGAACGCGAACAAGTTGTCAAATGTCAGATGACAGATTATGGCATCCGCCATTATGGCAACGCGTTCCTAACCTCACAAATTAGATCTGTTTTAGCGTGGAATCGTCAATTGTCAAAAGGGTGTAATGTTGAATGTAAACAAACATTTTATCCCGTTACCGATTACGACCGTTTGAAAACTTAATGCAGGTTTGCGGTAACAACGATTGAATTCCTTTCATCGATTGAAGAATACTTGCGAGTAGCGAAATTGATTATGATTGACAGGAGAAGATTGCGAAATGATATGGCGCCGTCGCGATGACGTCGTCCAACAAATTACAGTAGAGTCACCTTCGGAAAGGTTGAGGTTATGTCACGACCGTTCCGACTACCGTTTCCAAACCGCACTCTCCAAATCGTTTCTTTCTTCCGATTCAACAATCCCAAGCACACTCGTGCACGATGGTTGTTACCAGCGCGAAATCAAAAATCAATATCCAATGTTTATTTTTATAACTTTTGCGAGGCGGCGCTGCCGCCGGGTTGAGCCTCTTTGATTTGTTGTTATAGATATTGGTTGAACACCCCACACGTCTGTACAGGAAGAACGCGCAAGAAATTGATGCTGGCTTGCTGTTGTTTGCAAGCAAAACAAAGCGAACCTCATGTGTGGAGTGGGAAGTTTGACAGTTGTTGCACGGTAGAAGCTGCACGTAAAGTGCGCCTACTGCGATGGTTGGCGCGTTGCGCACTTTGCCAACTCTCTTTCGCTGTTTTGATTTTTGTTCAAGCGTTGCCGCGTTACCCTCTAGTTTCATTGCTTCAGTTTATCTATGACGGGTTTCGTACATATATTGAAACATTAATTTCCACGGATTGAGTAACGCGCTCTTGTCTTTCTACCCCTCAAGAAGTGATCAATGTGGCTTAGCCGCCATGATTATGTTTGTTATCGTTGCGGTATATTTCTTCACTATCCTCTCGAGACCCCCAGAGTTTCTAACGGCGGCTCCTTTCAACTCTTCAAGAGGAAATCATCTACACCGAAAAAAAAGAACAACCATCCTCGAGGTTCAAGTGCACGTCAAAACCTTGACCTTAGTCGTTCGCGAAGGTTCTCTCGGCACGACGTTCTCGCAGAGTCAGCAAACTAACCGTCCTGAGTCACCTTCAGAGCAGGACCTGAATCGACACGTTTTCAGGTACTGATGATGACGGTGATGATGATGCTGCGATGATGTTGCATCCGAAACCAGTTTCTTGGCACAGAGAGTTCGTGCAGCTGGACAAAAACAAAGAGTTGAGACGGGAACTGCTAGCAGGGTTGAGCAAAACCTTAAAACCTCACAAATTCTGAAATGCAAAAAAAGCAAAAATGCAGAAATACAAAAGTGTAAAAATACAAAAAAAACGAAAAAACTAAAATACTAAAATACTTAAATACTAAAAAGCGAAAAAAATAAAATACTAAAATACTAAAATACTAAAATACTAAAATACTAAAATACTAAAATACTAAAATACTAAAATACTAAAATACTAAAATACTAAAATACTAAAATACTAAAATACTAAAATACTAAAATACTTAAATACTAAAATACTTAAATACTAAAATACTAAAATACTAAAATACTAAAATACTAAAATACTAAAATACTAAAATACTAAAATACTAAAATACTAAAATACTAAAATACTAAAATACTAAAATACTAAAATACTAAAATACTAAAATACTAAAATACTAAAATACTAAAATACTAAAATACTAAAATACTAAAATACTAAAATACTAAAATACTAAAATACTAAAATACTAAAATACTAAAATACTAAAATACTAAAATACTAAAATACTAAAATACTAAAATACTAAAATACTAAAATACTAAAATACTAAAATACTAAAATACTAAAATACTTAAAAAATTACAAAAATTACAAAAATTACAAAAATTACAAAAATTACAAAAATTACAAAAATTACAAAAATTACAAAAATTACAAAAATTACAAAAATTACAAAAATTACAAAAATTACAAAAATTACAAAAATTACAAAAATTACAAAAATTACAAAAATTACAAAAATTACAAAAATTACAAAAATTACAAAAATTACAAAAATTACAAAAATTACAAAAATTAAAAAATTACAAAAATTACAAAAATTACAAAAATTACAAAAATTACAAAAATTACAAAAATTACAAAAATTACAAAAATTACAAAAATTACAAAAATTACAAAAATTACAAAGTTACAAAAATTACAAAAATTACAAAAATTAAAAAAATCACAAAAATTACAAAAATTACAAAAATTACAAAAATTACAAAAATTACAAAAATTACAAAAATTACAAAAAATTACAAAAATTACAAAAATTACAAAAATTACAAAAATTACAAAAATTACAAAAATTACAAAAATTACAAAAATTACAAAAATTACAAAAATTACAAAAATTACAAAAATTACAAAAATTACAAAAATTACAAAAATTACAAAAATTACAAAAATTACAAAAATTACAAAAATTACAAAAATTACAAAAATTACAAAAATTACAAAAATTACAAAAATTACAAAAATTACAAAAACTACAAAAATTACAAAAATTACAAAAATTACAAAAATTACAAAAATTACAAAAATTACAAAAATTACAAAAAATACAAAAATTACAAAAATTAAAAAAATTACAAAAATTACAAAAATTACAAAAATTACAAAAATTACAAAAATTACAAAAATTACAAAAATTACAAAAATTACAAAAATTACAAAAATTACAAAATTACAAAAATTACAAAAATTACAAAAATTAAAAATTACAAAAATTACAAAAATTACAAAAATTTCAAAAATTACAAAAATTACAAAATTTACAAAAATTACAAAAATTACAAAAATTACAAAAATTACAAAAATTACAAAAATTACAAAAATTACAAAAATTACAAAAATTACAAAAATTACAAAAATTACAAAAATTACAAAAATTACAAAAATTACAAAAATTACAAAAATTACAAAAATTACAAAAATTACAAAAAATACAAAAATTACAAAAATTACAAAAATTACAAAAATTACAAAAATTACAAAAATTACAAAAATTACAAAAATTACAAAAATTACAAAAATTACAAAAATTACAAAAATTACAAAAATTACAAAAATTACAAAAATTACAAAAATTACAAAAATTACAAAAATTACAAAAATTACAAAAATTACTAAAATTACAAAAATTACAAAAATTACAAAAATTACAAAAATTACAAAAATTACAAAAATTACAAAAAATACAAAAATTACAAAAATTACAAAAATTACAAAAATTACAAAAATTACAAAAATTACAAAAATTACAAAAATTACAAAAATTACAAAAATTACAAAAATTACAAAAATTACAAAAATTACAAAAATTACAAAAATTACAAAAATTACAAAAATTACAAAAATTACAAAAATTACTTAAATTACAAAAATTACAAAAAATACAAAAATTACAAAAATTACAAAAATTACAAAAATTACAAAAATTACAAAAATTACAAAAATTACAAAAATTACAAAAATTACAAAAATTACAAAAATTACAAAAATTACAAAAATTACAAAAAATACAAAAATTACAAAAATTACAAAAATTACAAAAATTACAAAAATTACAAAAATTACAAAAATTATAAAAATTACAAAAATTACAAAAATTACAAAAATTACAAAAATTACAAAAATTACAAAAATTACAAAAATTACAAAAATTACAAAAATTACAAAAATTACAAAAATTACAAAAATTACAAAAATTACAAAAATTACAAAAATTACAAAAATTACAAAAATTACAAAAATTACAAAAATTACAAAAATTACAAAAATTACAAAAATTACAAAAATTACAAAAATTACAAAAATTACAAAAATTACAAAAATTACAAAAATTACAAAAATTACAAAAATTACAAAAATTACAAAAATTACAAAAATTACAAAAATTACAAAAATTACAAAAATTACAAAAATTACAAAAATTACAAAAATTACAAAAATTACAAAAATTACAAAAATTACAAAAATTACAAAAATTACAAAAATTACAAAAATTACAAAAATTACAAAAATTACAAAAATTACAAAAATTACAAAAATTACAAAAATTACAAAAATTACAAAAATTACAAAAATTACAAAAATTACAAAAATTACAAAAATTTCAAAAATTACAAAAATTACAAAAATTACAAAAATTACAAAAATTACAAAAATTACAAAAATTACAAAAATTACAAAAATTACAAAAATTACAATAAATTGATTTGTGAAAATTTGTTCGTGAATTTAAGAGTGATTTATTTGTGAATTTGTAAGAACTTGTGAGAATTTGTGTGTAAATTTGTAAAAACCTGTGGGAATTTGTGTGTGAAATTGTAGAAACTTGAGTGTGAAATGTTTGATTGATTGTATGAGAACTTATGGAAATTTGTGTATAAATTTGTGCGAACTTATGGGAATTAGTGTCATAATTTGTGAGAACTTATGGGAATTTGTGTTTTAATTTATGAGAACTTGTGGAAATTTGTTGTTGAATTTGTGAGAACTTGTAGGAATTTGTGTGAATGTGTGAGAACTTGTGAGAATTTGTGAGTGAATTTGTGAGAACTTGTGTGTTATTTTTAAAGAACTTGTGGATTTTTTTTGTAATTTTATAAGAACTTGTAGGAGTTTGTGTGCGAATTTGTGTGCGAATTTGTGTGCGAATTTGTGGGAACTTGTGGAAATTTGTGTATAAATTAGTGAGAACTTATGGGAATTTGTGAGAACTTGTGGTAATTTGTTTGTGATTTTGTTAAAACTTGTAGGAATTTGTGTGTGAATGTGTGAGAACTTGTGAGAATTTGTGTGTGAATTTGTGAGAAATTGTGTGTGATTTTTCAAGAACTTGTGGATTTTTTTTGCGATTTTATAAGAACTTGTCGGAATTTGTGTGCGAATTTGTGGGAACTTGTGGAAATTTGTGTTTCAATTTATGAGAACTTGTGAAAATTTGTGTGTGAATTTGTGAGAACTTGTGGGAGTTTGTGTAATTTGTTAAAACTTGTTGGAATTTGTGTGTGAATTTGTGAGAACTTTGAGAAATTTGTGTATAAATTCGTGAGAACTTATGGGAATTTGTGTAATAATTTATGAGAACTTGTGGTAATTTGTGTGTGATTTTGTGAGAACATGTGAGAATTTGAAGAAAATTTGTGGGATTTTGTATAGATATACTTTTATCTCTCTAATTCCTTCCTCGCAAATAACCATACTTTCCATAACAAGAACAGGATCCCCGACACCACTCCGTCCTTTTTTCGCAGGGGTTACCTTTCAGTCGAAAATATCCAATCGATGGAACAACAACAACAACAACCTCAAACACGTTTCGCCTCTTACTATTCTTCGAATCCTCTTCTTCGCCATCGATTCAGTGAGTTTCCCGAAACTTGTTGCTTCCTTGCGGCGGGACAACCCGCGCAAATTCAGCTGTTTTCGTACTCTTCTACCCTCTGCCGTCTGGGCTGAGGGTGTTCGAGGTTGACGGACCCGGTTTCCACGGAGTCCACCAAGGGAGCGTTGACTTTGGTTCTCCTGTGGGAGCGCGTGGCGGGCACGTGGACGGTAGCCGACCTGAATTTGGTTACGGTTGGTTGGACTGCGAGAATGAGCGTTTTATCGTTTTATGAAGACGTTTGCCGTTGGGCTATTCATTTGAACTCGATCAATATCGATGGGGTGCGGTCTTTCGATGACCGCAGTGCTTCTAGATTGTTGGTGGAGCTCCCTGCTACGATTTGTGACCATGGGGACATCGAAAATGCTAACAGTTTGATCTACAGATGAGTTTGTGCCACAGCGGTCTACGAACTCAACTGGAACCAAACCGATGGTCCTTTTCGATGTCCCCATAGTCTCAAATCATTACAGGGACCTCCATCAAGGTTCTGAAAGTTTAGTGGACGTTCGCGGACCTTCCAACTCCGATATTGATCGAGTTCAACGAGGTAGCCCCGAGGTCCAAGCGCGCTACTTTCCCCATTTGAAAACTTTTCCCAGCGACGTTCCGCTTAACTCCACCCCGGCACGACCTTGTCACGATAAAAAAAAACAGGTGTGCAGACACCGCGCTAATTTACTAAGCTGCATCCGATCGTATCGTTCAATATTAGCTTATCGCCGCACGAGTAGCTAGCGTCTCTTCGTGTGTACTATTATTATTTACGCTATTTTGCCGTTATCACCACACCGAACCCATCATCGCCGTCGTCATTATCTTCGTTATACTAACTAAATAAAGATAAGGAGTTGTGACCGGCGAGGACGGCGTAGCAAAAAAACTGCTTAAAATGTGTGTTTACACTGACTTAAAGTCCACACGTCGCACCTAATTACCTACCTTGAATTCCTTAAAGTTTGGTGCACGGAAAAAAATCTATTTTTTGGCAATTAAAAATTTGAACCGTGATTTTTTACCAAAAAACACGCTGTAATTATGTTTAAAATTCACGGTGGGGCGTAACGCCCCTTCATTTATTCACGATTTCATGAACAAAAATTCACTCCACCAAGAAGCAAACTTTTTCCGTGCAATCCCACCTTAATTCGGAACTCCAAGCCCCATTCGTTATGACCATAAATGGGCATCCGATGACAACCCAAGCCTCAACGTGCCCGAGAGCGAAATTCACGGTGCGGCGAGAAACCCCGTCACGATCGTACGCTGAGGAGTGATTGACGTGCGCCGACTTCGCAGAGCGAGAAACCCATCGAACTTTCATCCAAGTCACGAGATGCAAGTGCAGGGGTGTACTTTTCCTGGGAACGAAAATGGCTTCCGCGTAACTTTGAAATCTTTCAAGTTGGGCTTTTTCGGTTGCAAATTTGGTCAACGTTACTTCAAGTGACGGTGGATCACAGCCTCAGGTGTTGTGATCACATGACCAATGGGTTTCGAGGGGTCTTTTGATTAATCATTTTTTGCTCACGCGATACTTTGGAATGCTTTTTTTGTTGGCCAAGTTCAACCCTCGGTCGCCATGTTTGTTTTTGATCTTTGGGGTGTAGTCCTACGTCAAATTTGATTTCATAACATTTTTGTATAATTTTTTCTAGGTTTTTTGGAATTTAAATTTACGCCCTTTTGAATTATTTTTCTTAGTAATAGTGACATTAAACGACAGTGGCGCCACTGTCAAATGCGGCTTTTTTCGGAACTACAAATGTCAAAATTAAATTCAAATTGATCGTTTTTAAACCAATTTAAGATGAACGAGGGTTACTCCAGCAGCAGGTTGGAATCACACGTTATGTCGAGCGTGATCAATCAGTGGAGAAAATTCAGCTTAGTTGTTCAGTCTGTAGAAGGGTAAAGAAAAGAAATGTGACAAAAAAACTGCTTCATTGGAAGTGAAAGATGTGACCAGTCTTAAATTTAACTAGTCGAAAAAAATTAAAATAGGTTAAAAAACTTTTTTTCAATATTTTAAATTGCAATTTATTAGTAAAATTTGTAAAAGAAACTAAATCTTTCAAATGTTTCAACTCTTGATATGATTCGCCGTATAAAAAAAAATACAAAAAAAAACAAAAAAGACAAAAAAGGCAAAAAAGACAAAAAAGACAAAAAAAGACAAAAAAGACAAAAAAGACAAAAAAGACAAAAAAGACAAAAAAGACAAAAAAGACAAAAAAGACAATAAAGACAAAAAAGACAAAAAAGACAAAAAAGACAAAAAAGACAAAAAAGACAAAAAAGACAAAAAAGACAAAAAAGACAAAAAAGACAAAAAAGACAAAAAAGACAAAAAAGACAAAAAGACAAAAAGACAAAAAGACAAAAAAGACAAAAAAGACAAAAAGACAAAAAAGACAAAAAAGACAAAAAAGACAAAAAAGACAAAAAAGACAAAAAAGACAAAAAAGACAAAAAAGACAAAAAAGACAAAAAAGACAAAAAAGACAAAAAAGACAAAAAAAGACAAAAAAGACAAAAAAGACAAAAAAGACAAAAAAGACAAAAAAGACAAAAAAGACAAAAAAGACAAAAAAGACAAAAAAGACAAAAAAGACAAAAAAGACAAAAAAGACAAA
Organism: Culex pipiens pallens; assembly: GCF_016801865.2. Taxonomy (NCBI): domain Eukaryota; kingdom Metazoa; phylum Arthropoda; class Insecta; order Diptera; family Culicidae; genus Culex; species Culex pipiens. Next base: position 24,306,533 of record NC_068937.1, read on the forward strand.
AAAGACAAAAAAAGACAAAAAAAGACAAAAAAGACAAAAAAGACAAAAAAGACAAAAAAGACAAAAAAGACAAAAAAGACAAAAAAGACAAAAAAGACAAAAAAGACAAAAAAGACAAAAAAGACAAAAAAGACAAAAAAGACAAAAAAGACAAAAAAGACAAAAAAGACAAAAAAGACAAAAAAGACAAAAAAAGACAAAAAAGACAAAAAAGACAAAAAAGACAAAAAAGACAAAAAGACAAAAAAGACAAAAAAGACAAAAAAGACAAAAAAGACAAAAAAGACAAAAAAGACAAAAAAGACAAAAAAGACAAAAAAGACAAAAAAGACAAAAAAGACAAAAAAGACAAAAAAGACAAAAAAGACAAAAAAGACAAAAAAGACAAAAAAGACAAAAAAGACAAAAAAGACAAAAAAGACAAAAAAGACAAAAAAGACAAAAAAGACAAAAAAGACAAAAAAGACAAAAAAGACAAAAAAGACAAAAAAGACAAAAAAGACAAAAAAGACAAAAAAGACAAAAAAGACAAAAAAGACAAAAAAGACAAAAAAGACAAAAAAGACAAAAAAGACAAAAAAGACAAAAAAGACAAAAAGACAAAAAGACAAAAAAGACAAAAAAGACAAAAAAGACAAAAAAGACAAAAAGACAAAAAAGACAAAAAAGACAAAAAAGACAAAAAAGACAAAAAAGACAAAAAAGACAAAAAAGACAAAAAAGACAAAAAAGACAAAAAAGACAAAAAAGACAAAAAAGACAAAAAAGACAAAAAAGACAAAAAAGACAAAAAAGACAAAAAAGACAAAAAAGACAAAAAAGACAAAAAAGACAAAAAGACAAAAAGACAAAAAAGACAAAAAAGACAAAAAAAAATAAAAAAGACAAAAAAGACAAAAAAGACAAAAAAGACAAAAAAGACAAAAAGACAAAAAGACAAAAAGACAAAAAAGACAAAAAAGACAAAAAGACAAAAAAGACAAAAAAGACAAAAAAGATAAAAAAGACAAAAAAGACAAAAAAAGACAAAAAAGACAAAAAAGACAAAAAAGACAAAAAAGACAAAAAAGACAAAAAAGACAAAAAAGACAAAAAAGACAAAAAAGACAAAAAAGACAAAAAAGACAAAAAAGACAAAAAAGACAAAAAAGACAAAAAAAAGACAAAAAAGACAAAAAAGACAAAAAGACAAAAAAGACAAAAAAGACAAAAAAGACAAAAAAGACAAAAAAGACAAAAAAGACAAAAAAGACAAAAAAGACAAAAAAGACAAAAAAGACAAAAAAGACAAAAAGACAAAAAAGACAAAAAAGACAAAAAAGACAAAAAAGACAAAAAAGACAAAAAAGACAAAAAAGACAAAAAAGACAAAAAAGACAAAAAAGACAAAAAAGACAAAAAAGACAAAAAAGACAAAAAAGACAAAAAAGACAAAAAAGACAAAAAAGACAAAAAAGACAAAAAAGACAAAAAAAGACAAAAAAGACAAAAAAGACAAAAAGACAAAAAAGACAAAAAAGACAAAAAAGACAAAAAAGACAAAAAAGACAAAAAGACAAAAAAGACAAAAAAGACAAAAAAGACAAAAAAGACAAAAAAGACAAAAAAGACAAAAAAGACAAAAAAGACAAAAAAGACAAAAAAGACAAAAAAGACAAAAAAGACAAAAAAGACAAAAAAGACAAAAAAGACAAAAAAGACAAAAAAGACAAAAAAGACAAAAAAGACAAAAAAGACAAAAAAGACAAAAAAGACAAAAAGACAAAAAAGACAAAAAAGACAAAAAAGACAAAAAAGACAAAAAAGACAAAAAAGACAAAAAAGACAAAAAAGACAAAAAAGACAAAAAAGACAAAAAAGACAAAAAAGACAAAAAAGACAAAAAAGACAAAAAAGACAAAAAAGACAAAAAAGACAAAAAAGACAAAAAAGACAAAAAAGACAAAAAGACAAAAAAGACAAAAAAGACAAAAAAGACAAAAAAGACAAAAAAGACAAAAAAGACAAAAAAGACAAAAAAGACAAAAAAAAAGACAAAAAAAGACAAAAAAGACAAAAAAGACAAAAAAGACAAAAAAAGACAAAAAAAGACAAAAAAGACAAAAAAGACAAAAAAGACAAAAAAGACAAAAAAGACAAAAAAGACAAAAAAGACAAAAAAGACAAAAAAGACAAAAAAGACAAAAAAGACAAAAAAGACAAAAAAGACAAAAAAGACAAAAAAGACAAAAAAGACAAAAAAGACAAAAAAGACAAAAAAGACAAAAAAGACAAAAAAGACAAAAAAGACAAAAAAGACAAAAAAGACAAAAAAGACAAAAAAGACAAAAAAGACAAAAAAGACAAAAAAGACAAAAAAGACAAAAAAGACAAAAAAGACAAAAAAGACAAAAAAGACAAAAAAGACAAAAAAGACAAAAAAGACAAAAAAAGACAAAAAAGACAAAAAAGACAAAAAAGACAAAAAAGACAAAAAAGACAAAAAAGACAAAAAAGACAAAAAAGACAAAAAAGACAAAAAAGACAAAAAAGACAAAAAAGACAAAAAAGACAAAAAAGACAAAAAAGACAAAAAAGACAAAAAAGACAAAAAAGACAAAAAAGACAAAAAAGACAAAAAAGACAAAAAAGACAAAAAAGACAAAAAAGACAAAAAAGACAAAAAAGACAAAAAAAAGACAAAAAAAAAGACAAAAAAAGACAAAAAAGACAAAAAAGACAAAAAAGACAAAAAAGACAAAAAAGACAAAAAAGACAAAAAAGACAAAAAAGACAAAAAAGACAAAAAAGACAAAAAAGACAAAAAAGACAAAAAAGACAAAAAAGACAAAAAAGACAAAAAAGACAAAAAAGACAAAAAAGACAAAAAAGACAAAAAAGACAAAAAAGACAAAAAAGACAAAAAAGACAAAAAAAGACAAAAAAGACAAAAAAGACAAAAAAGACAAAAAAGACAAAAAAGAAAAAAAATGTATGAAAATTGCTTTTAAAAAAATAGAAAATTTCTTAACCGTTTAACAGTGAAAGTTATATTGTCAAATCTAAGCCACACTGAAAAAAAGCAACACGGATCTAATGTGGATCAGGTCACGTTTCCCATTGTTTCCCCAAAGTTTAAAAAAAAAGAGTTCCATGAAACCCCGCCGTCAAAACACACGTAACACGTGCAATACAATCCCCATTTTACTTCACGTGAGTAAACCGCGCCACAGTTGGATAAATCTCGCTTTTTTCCAGCGCTTTAAATGGTCCAGCCGGCCAAACAAGTTCACCTAATTGAATGCGGCTTCCGGCTAGTACTACTGATTTCAGTTGCTCTCAACGGGGAATTCAGCTTGTTTAGGGGAAGTTGACTAGCGTTTGGCAGTGATTTGATGTAATGAGGGGAAGAGTCTGATTCAGAAAAGAATTTTGAAGGAAATTTTTAAGAACACTCAACTCAACTCAACTCAACTCAACTCAACTCAACTCAACTCAACTCAACTCAACTCAACTCAACTCAACTCAACTCAACTCAACTCAACTCAACTCAACTCTGGTTCCAAAAATTGACAGTCACTCCCTATCCCACCACTGTTTACGTCTGTGCTTCGTCTGTTTATGTTGTGATGCGCTCCACACAAATACACGAAAATTCATTTTCGAAAAACCGGCTGACGTCCAGAAGCCTCTTGGAGCAGGTCTGGCCGATATCGATTTTGGGGCTGCCCTCCTCCGATTCCCATGCAAAATAATCGAACCCTAATTGGCTTAAATGTGGGTTACAACGCGGTGTGTGAGTACGAGCATTTTTCGTGTATCGTGCTCTGTATGTGGATATAGTGCTGATATAGTGCCACTGTAAAGCTATATCAAAGCCAAAATGAGTAGGGGAAGGGGGAAAATTGCAACGTCTGACCTTGACTAGATTACATTGATTTATTTCGAACGTGTGTGTGTGAGAGTGTAGTTGAAGTTCTGGATTTCATGGCCTGCTTGGTTTTTTTTCGTGTGAGCTTTATTTTAAGCCATGACTTTGTAGTTCAACGCGAATAATGAGGCGGTCACGATGTGCCTGATTGATTTCGCGTGTGCAAGTTTCACGTGTTTTGTTTTTGCAGGTGTTTTTGTTCAGCGTGTCAGAGTGTGTGTGTAAATCGCTAATGGAAATTGGATGGGATTTGAAATTGGCTGGTTTCACACGATTTCAGCTGACCTTGCGATTAACTTTAACTGGTACGCAACAATTAGTTTTGAGTTTGAATTTTGCAATTTGTTTTCAACCTACGCAGAAATGCGTTTGAGGCCAAACGTCAGATTTTGGGTAATTCCACTCAGATCTGGGTAAACTTTAATCAATTTTTTGTTGGTTATGAGTGAAATTTACCAAAATTTGGGTTTAAACTTATTTCAGATTTTTGAAGTATTTAAAAAAAAAAACAACAAACAAGCTTTTGTTTGCAATCTTCAAACAAATTTTCATAAATTGCAATGAAAGTGAAACGACAAACAATCAAACAAATTGAGCGGCAAAACGAGTCGGAGTCAATTCACTTTAATCATAATTCACCACAAGATGCTACTGCAGGCGTATGATTGCGCACGATATTAGTAATAAACCTCTCCAAAACGAGCCCTATCATAGGCCCCACAATTGCACACAATTACACTATCGTGAAATAATGGCGGAAAGCTTCGCCTTGAAGAGAGAAAGAAAAAAAGCTTTGGAAAGAAATCAGGGAGTAAAAACACACCTCAGGAAGTGAAGGAAGTGTAGACAAAAAAGAAAAGATTGAGGAAAGTTCAGGCAATCAGAGAGCAATCAACATTAGGTGTAGGCATGATGGAGCATTGACATGCGGTCTGGACAGTGAAATGAAAAGGTAGAATATTTTTTCACATTCAAAAAAACTTAGTTTGACGAAATTTAAAAAGAAACTTCAAACATCTTTTTCTGTTAGAGTGACCAACTGACCTGACTGACCTGACTGACCTGACTGACCTAACTGACCTGACTGACCTGACTGACCTGACTGACCTGACTGACCTGACTGACCTGACTGACCTAACTGACCTGACTGACCTGACTGACCTGACTGACCTGACTGACCTGACTGACCTGACTGACCTGACTGACCTGACTGACCTGACTGGCCTGACTGACCTGACTGACCTGACTGACCTGACTGACCTGACTGACCTGACTGACCTGACTGACCTGACTGACCTGACTGACCTGACTGACCTGACTGACCTGACTGACCTGACTGACCTGACTGACCTGACTGACCTGACTGACTGAATTACAAAATTGCAAAAAAATTGCAAAAATTGCAAAAATGCCAAAAATTGCTAAAATTGCTAAAATTGCTAAAATTGCTAAAATTGCTAAAATTGCTAAAATTGCTAAAATTGCTAAAATTGCTAAAATTGTTAAAATTGCTAAAATTGCTAAAATTGCTCAAATTGCTAAAATTGCTGAAATTGCAACAATTGCTAAAGTTGCTAAAATTGCTAAAATTTCTAAATTGCTAAATTTGCTAAATTTGCTAAAAATGCTCAAATTGCTAAAATTGCTAAAATTGCTGAAATTTCTAAAATTGCAAAAATTGCTAATATTGCAAAGCGGCAAAAATTGCAACAATTGCAAAAATTGCAAAAATTGCAAAAATTGCAAAAATTGCAAAAATTGCAAAAATTGCAAAAATTCCAAAAATTGCCAAAAATTGCAAAAAATGCAAAAAATGCAAAAATTGCAAAAAATTCAAAATTGCAAAAATTGCAAAAATTGCAAAAAATTCAAAAATGCCAAAAATTTCTAAAATTACTTAAAATGCTAAAATTGCTGAAATTTGTTAAATTGCAAAAAATGCTTGAATTGCTAAAATTGCTGAAATTGCTGAAATTGCTAAAATTGCTAAAATTGCTTAAATGGTTAAAATTGCTAAAATTGCTTAAATGGCTAAAATTGCTGAAATTTCAGAAATTGCATAAATTGCAAAAATGCAAATAAAATGCAAAAATTGCAAAAAAATGCAAATAAAATGCAAAAATTGCTAAAATTGCAAAAAATTCCAAAAATTGCTTAAATTGCTTCAAATTGCAAAAATTTCTAAAATTACTTAAATTGCTTAAATTGCTAAAATGGCTTAATGTACCAAAATTGCAAAAAATGCTGAAATTTCTAAAATTGCTCAAATTTTATCAAAATTGCTAAAATTGCTAAAATTGCTAAAATTGCTGAAATTGCTAAAATTGCAAAAAAAATTCTAAAATTGCTAAAATTGCTAAAATTTCAAAAATTGCAAAAAAATGGAAAAATTACAAAAAAGGAAAAATTGCAAAAACTGCAAAAATTGCAAAAATTGCAAAAATTGCAAAAATTGCAAAAATTGCAAAAATTGCAAAAATTGCTAAAAATGCAAAAATGCAAAAATTGCAAAAATTGCAAAAATTGCAAAAAATACAAAAATTTCAAAAATTGCAAAAATTGTAAAAATTGCAAAAATTGCAAAAAATGCAAAAAATGCAAAAAATGCAAAAAATGCAAAAAATGCAAAAAATGCTAAAATTGCTAAAATTACAAAAATTTCTAAAATTGCTAAAATTGCTAAAATTTTTGAAATTGCTTAAATTGCAAAAAATGCTCAAATTGCTAAAATTGCTATAATTGATAAACTTGCTTTTTGTTAAAATTGCTAAAACAGCTGACATTTCTGAAATTGCTTAAATTGCAAAAAATGCTGGATATTAAACTTGCTAAAATTGCTAAAACTGATAAATTGCTATAATTGCTAAACTTGCTTTTTGCTAAAATTGCTAAAATTGCAGAAATTGAAAAAAATGCGAAAATTGCAAAAAATGCAAAAAATGCGAATATTGCAAAAGTTGCAAAAATTTCCAAAATTGCTAAAATGGCAAAATATTCTAATATTTGTAAAATTGCTCAAATTTTTAAAATTGCTAAAATAGCAAAAATTGTAAAAAAAAACAAAAAATGCAAAGCTTACAAGCAAAAAATGCTAAAATAGCTGAAACGGCTTAAACTTTTAAAATTGCTAAAATTGCAAAATTGCAAAAAATGCTAAAATTTCTAAAATTGCTAAAACTGCTCAAAATTGCTTAAATTGCAAAAATGTCTAAAATTGCTTTAAGTGCTAAAATTGCTAAAATGGCTAAAAGTATTTAATATTGCAGAATTTTTTAAAATTGCTAAAATTTTATCAAAATTGCAAAAATTGCTCAAAATTGCTAAAATAGCAAAAAAAAATGCTAAAATTGGTAAAATTTCTAATATTGCAAAAATTGCAAAAAAAAAAATGCAAAACATGCTAAAATTGCTGAAATGGCTTAAATATCTAGAATGACCTAAATTGTTAAAATTGAAAAAATCGATGAAATTGCAAAAATTAAAAAAAATTGCTAAAATTTCAAAAATTCCTAAAATTGCAAAATATTCTAAAATTGATAAAATGGCTAAAATTATCAAAATTGCTAAAATTGCTACAATTGTTAATATATCAAACTCAAGCGTCAAACTCAAACAGCTGTTCAACAAGCTATGTTTTGCATAACAACTAAACGCAACTCATTGTGGTCAGCCGTACTTATGTTGTCCACCAAAGATCGCTCAACATGTTGTTAAGAGGTCGATTTTGGGTACTTGCTACCATTGTTGACACCGCTGTTTAGGCTTTGAGTAGCTTTCGTTGCAACCAAAGTTGCGTAGAAATCAGTGATTTGAGGTGTGACAAACAAAGAGTCATTCACCGAAATGATTAACATATCCACTCGAAGCTGTGCTTGGACTAACTAACTTAAGTTATGGCGAAATCAACTTAGTTTGCAGAAATTTCTATTGTTTACAAATTCCAGATGGAATAACAAGCTTGAAAGGTGTGGCTCAAATGCACTTTTAAACCTTCACCAAACCTTATAGCGCTCCAACTCATTGCTTATTCCGACCAAGTGATCAATACCGAAGCGTCAAAAAATTATGAATGATCATAATTTCACTTTACGGTACAACCCCACTGGTTTGACAGCGATTGACAGCTGTCAAAGCGATTTTCATCTTGTTTGTTTTGATTTTCTCAACAAAGTTTGACAGTTGTCAAATTTGCGTTGATGTCAGACTAGCGGGGTTCTACTGTACTATGCTCGAGCTGTCATTATTGATGTCGTCGGCGGTCGTTGCTGGAATCGCTGATTTGTGTGTCAGACGTGGAGTACGTTTTCCGTTCCGACATTTGGTCTAGCAATTGGTCGCAGTTGGCGTTGTTGTTGTTGTTGCGGAGTGGAGTTCAAATGGAATGCATAATGAAGGGAACCAAGTGGTTACGCGTTGCGTTTGACGTTTTCGGGTGAAATCGTGTTGCAATGTTGATATGTTGATTGTTTTTAAAAACATAACCTAAAAATTATTTCAGGCATTTTAAAGCAGTTTGATTTTTATCGGTTGGTAATGGTTATGGTATTTCCTTATAATTCAAAATTTCCCGTTGTAAACACTTGAGAAACTCACTAATCCGATAACCTTTCGCATTTCACACCGTTAAACATCTCCTCCAGTTGACGAATCACCACCGCCACACACTTACGTCGCTTAAGTGTCAGTCACCACCGCCACCTGGAAATTATGTCATTGCCGTTGGCCGACTCTCATTCACGTGTGAGCATTTTTTTTTGCCTTCTCCAGTACCGTGTCAACCCCTTGTAATGCACCTTCTTTGGATTTGCGCATTTTTTATGCCCATTTCCTTAAGAAAAAGAAAACAACAACAACAAACCAAAGTAGCCCATGCGCGTACTCCCGGGCCCGGTGCCGTATGAAAATTGGCTTTGGTTGGCGCTTACGTCACTTTTGGTCGGGGCACTTGAGATTCCCTTTTCGCAGGGTGCGGGTAAAGAAGTGCATCAAGTGACGTTGGTCACCCGGCCTACTACCCCCCCTTTTGGAATGCATTCGCCGTCGCCATAACTTGGTTATGTAAACATTTTCAAGTGGTTTCCAATCTTCTTGGCGCATTCCTGTCAAAGTACACGTCAAATAGGATTTATTTACATTGCAACTGTGATGGAAGATTTTTTTTTTGTTTACAAATCGACATCTTTGTATCGGCATTGTATCGCTTGAACTGTCATTACTGCTATCACGCACACTATCAAACAAAAATCAAAACAAACATCAACAAGTATGTGTGAGTCAAACTAAAAAGGTTTCCCGGTACTTCCCAAGCTTTGAACTTTGACGACCCGCCGAAACGCCGCAAGTGACGTTTGTCCCCATTCTCAGCGACTTCAATGTGACATTTCATCGCGCGCCTACCGCGATGAGAGCGACGTTTACGAAAATTGAATTTTCGCTCGTTTGGTTCAATTTCCGTCCTCCGGTTGATGCTCATTAGGCTGGAATGCTTCCGATGGGCTTCGGCGGATGGCAAATGCAATTGACTGCAATTTGACTACATAAGCGGAGGAGGTTGTGCAATGTGGGACGATCGTCGACGCCGACTACGATGAGGATGGGTTGAGCCACGCATAGCGAAAGTGATTAAAATTATTAAGTTATTACTCAATTATTGGGTTAATGTTGCGCGTCAAATGTGGGTAAAGCCACTGATGCGTAACTTTGATGGTAAATTTTGCACATATGCACTGATTGTTTCGTTTACTTTTAGTTTATTTTTGAGACATAGAGCAATTATCTCAAGAATGAGCAAGTTTTGTTTGAAAATGTTATGTTTGTTTTTTTTTTATTTCGACGAAACTTTGTCCATACAATCCCGACGTCAAAAGAAGCAATTTTGCATCATTGGTTCTTTCATACACTTACATAACAAATTCCTTTATTTAAGAATTTTGCATCCTTTCCTTATTTAGTTATTGGGTTTTTCAATTTACTTAGAAAGGAAAGTAGGCAAAATTCCTTGAATATAGGATTTTTTTACTTTATTTTTATTTCAGTGTACAAATCTCCATATTTTTTTTCCACACCCTAGCGCAGCCAATCTTTCGTAGGGATCCTGGAGAAATCCTTAGGTTAAATTATGCCTCCAAACAATTTTGGGAATTGTCCATACAAAAAGGCTTTTAATACACAATTCCAGCACCCGGAATCTTAATCTTAAGCAAAAAACTGAACTGTGCAAAATATTTTGGTATTTTGTAAGTTATGGCAAAGATGGTCAGAATTAATTTGGCAGCGTTGCCAATTTTAGAGAAAAAAAAACTATGATTTTTGTAAAACGTTGAATAAGGTCATGATATTTTTTAACTTTATTTTTCGATTTTAAATCAAATTTGCAATCGAAAAGTACAGACAATTTTATATAGTGCCCCAATTTTAAGTTACAACCATTAAAATCTGCTTTTTTTTCGAAAAGATTAGGAAAATTCCCTTTAATTTTGGAACAAAAACTGCTGAAATAAAAAATCCAAATAATTTGCTCAAACTTGAGAGTATTAAAACATTGATTTTGTTTGTGATTGGGCTTGGGCGGAAATGTTCCGGAATGAAAACACACGCGCGCTATTTCTTTAAAACTAAAAAACTTTATTGCGTCTTTCTCGCACAAACTCGTGGACTGTAATGCTGCTCGTCGTTGTTGCTGCGCGCTGAGCGCGCGCTTTTTTCTCTCTCCCTTTCTCGTCGTTTCTGCTCTCCACAACTCTCCGCTAACGGCGCGCGTTTCTCGAGGGGTTCATCGATGCGTTTGGCTGGGCGATCATAGTAGGCTTGGGGTTGGACACTGCGCAAACTTTTCACTTTTCTTTCAAACGTCAACTTCTTCGGTTCAGGACCGAACAGATTTCTTATGTCTGAAAAAGCATTTTGCACGGATGAATTTGAAAAATTAAAAAAATCCAAGAATAGAGAGTTTCAAACTTAAAAAATTTAAAAACTACCGAAAATTTTAGAAATTTTTAATTTTTTTTTTAAATTTGAAGGCTGTACATTTTTAAATTTGAAAATCTTCTCAAATTTTAAATTACACGTAGCGTAAAAGTTATGGAAAAGTTTTATTTTAATTAAATAAAAAAAAATTATACGATTATCAAAAAAATATACAAATCAGGGAATAACAAAATTAGGAATTCAAAAATTCAACAATAATGCGATAATGTTAAAATTAAAATTCGCAAATTTAAAAGAATCAAAAACAAAAAAAAATACAGAATTCAAAAACTAGAAAATAAAAATTCGGAAATCATAAATCATAAAATTCTGAAATAAAATTAATTTAAAAGTCAACTCATTTATCTTTTTTTAAGCCATGCATTTTTAAACATTGAAAATTTTTAAATTTCAAGCCAAAATTTTTTAAAGATTTAAAGGCTTTAACATTTTTTTTTAAAATTTTTGGATTAAAAAAAATCAAAATGCCTAAGATTCAATACATTATTACGAAATTTCAGAAATTCATAAATTTCAACGTAAAAAATTCGAAAATTAAATTATTAAAAAAATATATTCAAAAAAATAAAGTTCATAAATTCAATGATTTTGAAATAACAATATTCGTCAATTTCGATTGCAAGTTCAGCTTTACACTTACGTTAAAATTTAGTTATAAGATCACACAAATTATTGAAACATAAAAATTAACGAAACTAAATTATAAATTCAAAAATTGTGAACTAAACAATTTAAAACTTTGAAAATTTCAAAATCTAAAAATTCAAAGATTCGTGAATTTTAAAATTCAAGAATTCAAAATTTCAGAAATTCAAAAATTGCTAATTCAGCTTTATACTTACGTTAAAATTTGGTTAAGATCACAAATATTCTCGATGAATAAAAATAAACCATAATAAATTATAAATTTGAAAATTTCAAGAATTAGCTGAATTAACTGAAAAATTTTAAACTATGAACATTTGTAAATTAAATTATTCAAAAATTCTTGAATTTGAAATGCTCGAAAAATTCGACAAATCTAAAATTTTATAATGCAGTCCAAACTAGATTATTCCAAGGCCTTGGCAAAATTTCACTTCGGATAATCAAAACACAAATTCTTTTTTTCGTTGTCTTATATTCGATTGTTGAGCTTATGCATGACCCCTAAACTAGTCTAAAGTGATTTAGAATTTATAAATCAAAATTGGCGGCCAAAAAGGCGGTGAAGAAATATTGAAAAAATACATGGTAATCAACCATTCAAATTTAATTAAAATAAAGTTGCTAAACTCCAATTGAATATTAAAAGTAACAAATTTGAAAAATACGATTTTTTTTCTTCGTGATTCGATTATCTGAAGTCCCACACAAACCTTCGGATAATCAATACTTCGGATAATCGAGGTTTCGGATAATCGAGTCTGGACAAAAATTCGAAAAAAATTACAATTCAGCTTTACATTTTCATAAAAAAATAGTTTAGATCACAAAAATGCTCGAAACAGAAAAATAAACTATGAATAATTCAAAATAACTAAATTTCAAATATTGAGAAAAATATCAAAATTTTGATTTGAAATTTTGAATATGAAAAGATATTTCAAATCGTGAATTTAAAAATTAAAACAAATTCAATATTTTAAAAATTGAAGAATATTCAAACCGGAAAATTATTATATTAAAAAAACTCTGAAAATTTTTAAATACTTGAATCTAAAATAAAAAATCTCTGTTTTGAAAATTTCAAATTCAGCTTTACATTTACATTAAAAATTTAGTTCAGATCACAAAAATTATTGTAATATAAAAATAAACTATGATAATTAAAAATGTCTAAATCAATAAAAAAATTAAGGAAATTGGATACCGGATAGTTTGAAACATTGAAAATCAGATAATTTGATAGTACGAAAATTGGAAAATTGCAAATTCAACTTTAAATTCACATAAAAAATCAATAAATAAAATCACAAAAATTAATTTAAAAAAAAATAAACTAAAAAAAAATCAAAAATTCGCAAACTAGAACACTCGAAATTGGTAAATCCAAAAAGTCGTAAATCTGTAAATTTTTACAACGAAGTTGACTTTATAGCTGTCGGCCACCATTGCTAGTACCAACCACTAGTGTCTTCCTTTTTATCTACAAGGACTTCGCCGCCCTGGGCTCCTAAGTGTATGAAAGTATGGCACGGAGCGACGGCGCCGAATACCCATATTTACACAAAGAATTTTAGAGCGCCCGCCGCGGGATTCGAACCGGCGACCTCTGGATTGTGAGTCCAGTGCGCGGTCCGATTGATCCACACGGGCGGGACATTTTAGTATTTTACAGGCTGTTTTATTTTTCTAAAACTATGCATCTCTATTAATATCTCTATTCTCATCGAGAATAAGCTAATAAACAAAGATAATGTTATTGTTATAAATCGAAATCTTTTTAAAATTTCCGTGAAAGAAAACTAAATTAAACTTCGCGACCTATTCGGTGACCTAAAATTGAAAACTATCCAACCACTTCATCACAAATCGCAATGTTTCCCCCCAACATTCATTCATTGTTTCATTGAGAGACATTCCAGGAGGGGGGAAAAAAGCCAGGAAGGGTGCCAATCAAAACTCTGGCCCCTTGAAAGTAACTACCGGTCACCGTCCATAGCCGGTTTGAACCACGCGTAAAAAGGGGTTAAATAGCAAATAAAAATGTTGGCATTCGCGACTGGGAAAGAGTTACGGAAGGGGGGGAGAATTGTGACGCCATGGTTTCACAATCATTGAAGTACAGTGGAAGTTTGATGGTTTGACAGCTTTTTGAGATTGTCAAAAAAAAAAAAAAAGAATTATTGAGAATCATTTGTTTGACAGTTCTCTGGCAACAATATTTCAAAAGGGTCTAATTTCCAATGTAAACAAACGTTTAACAAAAATTTCTTATAACTTGAGTAAGTGTCAAACCACCGAAGTTCAACTGTACTTTACAATTTCAAGAGGAAGTCCGCAGAAAAAGAGCGCGTGCCGCGCGCCGTCCACGTTGCGGTCAAACTAGTCAGAAGTGGAAAAAGAAAGACAAAACAACAACAAAAAGTCTCACACACGCGGAAATGGAAGTGAAATGTTTTGTTTTTGTGTCCAATTGCAATTGTCGTTTTTGTCACACACTCACAAACACACGTGGTTGGGTTAACGAGCTTTGGTCGCTGAAAATTACCAAATTTTTCGTTAGTGAAGCTGCGCAGCAGCGCCACCACCGTGAAAAAGTGGAACTAAAACTTTTTATTTTGGGTCGTTAAAATGACCATTACAGTGGTCACATTTCACTTTTCTTCGCGTTTTGCAACTGTTTTGCGGGTAGTTTAGTACGAAGTGTGACGACAAATTGAGTTTGCCGGATTGATTGCGTAACGTTTAATTTTTAATGGGGGCCTTGTAAAACTTTACTTTATAACTTGGCAACGATGGTTGTTGCTTTTTAAAAAGGGACGTGCCCCATAATTGCTGGTGGCTTTTGCATTGGCTAATTGGAGCAATTGCAGGTTTGACTAACTTACAGCAATCGTAAATTTCACACTCTTGGAAGAAGCCTAGAAACCCATTGCGCATGGGATCGTTAAAAAGACAGTAAATAATTTTATTCTTCTCTCTTTTTTCTTTTCAGGTAAGTTTGGAATGAGCTGTTTTGGATATTAAATGATTTAATTTCACTTTTATTCAGGTATGCATATTTTTTTACTAAAAACTAAAATACTTTGAAAATTAAAATACTTTGAAAATTAAAATACTTTGAAAATTAAAATACTTTGAAAATTAAAATACTTTGAAAATTAAAATTCTTTAAAAACTTAAAATACTTTAAAAACTAAAATAATAAAATACTAAAATACTAAAATACTAAAATACTAAAATACTAAAATACTAAAATACTAAAATACTAAAATACTAAAATACTAAAATACTAAAATACTAAAATACTAAAATACTAAAATACTAAAATACTAAAATACTAAAATACTAAAATACTAAAATACTAAAATACTTTGAAAATTAAAATACTTTGAAAATTAAAATTCTTTAAAAACTTAAAATACTTTAAAAACTAAAATAATAAAATACTAAAATACTAAAATACTAAAATACTAAAATACTAAAATACTAAAATACTAAAATACTAAAATACTAAAATACTAAAATACTAAAATACTAAAATACTAAAATACTAAAATACTAAAATACTAAAATACTAAAATACTAAAATACTAAAATACTAAAATACTAAAATACTAAAATACTAAAATACTAAAATACTAAAATACTAAAATACTAAAATACTAAAATACTAAAATACTAAAATACTAAAATACTAAAATACTAAAATACTAAAATACTAAAATACTAAAATACTAAAATACTAAAATACTAAAATACTAAAATACTAAAATACTAAAATACTAAAATACTAAAATACTAAAATACTAAAATACTAAAATACTAAAATACTAAAATACTAAAATACTAAAATACTAAAATACTAAAATACTAAAATACTAAAATACTAAAATACTAAAATACTAAAATACTAAAATACTAAAATACTAAAATACTAAAATACTAAAATACTAAAATACTAAAATAATAAAATACTAAAATACTAAAATACTAAAATACTAAAATACTAAAATACTAAAATACTAAAATACTAAAATACTAAAATACTAAAATACTAAAATACTAAAATACTAAAATACTAAAATACTAAAATACTAAAATACTAAAATACTAAAATACTAAAATACTAAAATACTAAAATACTAAAATACTAAAATACTAAAATACTAAAATACACACTTGACACTTGACACTTGAAACTTGACACTTGACACTTGACACTTGACACTTGACACTTGACACTTGACACTTGACACTTGACACTTGACACTTGACACTTGACACTTGACACTTGACACTTGACACTTGACACTTGACACTTGACACTTGACACTTGACACTTGACACTTGACACTTGACACTTGACACTTGACACTTGACACTTGACACTTGACACTTGACACTTGACACTTGACACTTGACACTTGACACTTGACACTTGACACTTGACACTTGACACTTGACACTTGACACTTGACACTTGACACTTGACACTTGACACTTGACACTTGACACTTGACACTTGACACTTGACACTTGACACTTGACACTAATCGGAATTTAAATTACATTAATAAAAATTTTAAAGCAAAAAACAAATTGCAATCAGTAAACAAGATTGACAGAAAACCAGTTTGTTAATTAAGATTAACAAACTCTAGTTATAAAACACAAATATGTGCGAACCAGACAAAAACAGAAGCATAAGAAACCGCTTTTTACCAAAACAAAAACAAACCGGCTACTCAGCCGTTTGTAAATAGTTGTAATTGCAACTCTACACAGTTGTCTACACAGAGCAATTACACATCAAACAACAACAACCAGCAACTATGCTCGCTCTAGGTGTGTGCAAAATTGATTAACGACTGTGTCGGAGGCACAACAGAGAGAAAAAAAGAAGAAAATCCATTTAGCAATGGTGTTGGTATTATTGGCCACAAACACACAACCTGACACTTGAAACTCTCGGAAGGGAGGGGAAAAAAAACGCAATTTTCCGCAGAAGAAAAATCCGGTTCCGGAGTTGGGTTGAGCTTGAGAGAGAGAGACTGCTCGAAGAAGAAAGGGGGTGTGGATCGCAACAGACTTTTCTGGTTTGAATTAGTTTGATTAATTCAATTTGTGGTATTTTTAGGAATTTTCAATTTTCAATTTATATTTTAAAAAATGTGTTTAAGAGCACTTTTGTTTTCAAATCAAAATTTGCCGTAAATGTAGCTTACTGCAAACCTTAAATTTATTTATTTTCTAAAGATTATTTCAGTTGGATACAACTCAATACTTCAGTATAAAACGTAAAAAGAATCAAGCAACGTGGAGAAACGAAGCAAAAAAGTGGCTTGAACAAACGTGATTAAGTGCGACGAATTAAGGTGTCTTTTGCTTTGGTGATTCGGTTCAAAGAGTTCACTTTGCATAACTGAAACATGTTCAAGTTAGTTGAAAAATTTGTTGACAGTTATTTTTAACCTTATTTTTGGAATTTGAAAAATATTATGTTTTCTAAGAAGTAATCAATTTCAACCACTTTCCATAAGTCAGTAATAAAAAATAATTATTCATACAACATTTTTTGATTTTTCAGGGAGGTGTGCATTATTGTGGTCTTGTTTCGAATTAAATTACCACTTCTGCCTTTTGCTGGATCAACCAGTTTAACTGCTTGAACTCAAAGAAAAGCAGGGAAACTAACAACAAAAACAACAACCAAACAAATTGGAAAAAAAACTGGATTCAGCCATGTTTCGACCGCAGCTGAACCCGTCCGAGAATATCCGCGAAAAGATGCGACTGTTCGAGGGTCAAGGTTTGAGGAAGAAATGTTGAACAAAAACAAATAAGTCGTTGGCTAGAAAAAGTTACAAGTAAAAATTTGCTAGATTCTGTAGATGATTGTAGAACTCGTTCATTAAATTGTCATTTACAAAAGGTTTCCAAAACTCAATTCCACAAGTCATTTATTTGGTTAGAAGATTGAAACAAGCAAAATGATACTATGTACTATTCCTATTTTTGATATGTATGTATGATAAAATAACGATATTGATCCAAGCCAAATTCCATAATAGGATTTTTTCGTATCAAACCCATCACTCATTTATTGATCTTTACATTAAAAAACAGAAAAAGAAGAACCGGCAGCCCAATCAAAACAACTCTGCCATGAAAAATCACTACGTAACAAAAGTTAATGGAAGATTTAAGGCCGGATATTGGTAAGCTTTGATAAAAAAGACATCTTGACCTTTTTTGACCTTATGAGGGATTAACATATGAGCAAATCGTTAAAGCAGGTATTAGACTATGACAAACAAAAAACCAACTCGCATTTATTGACAGTTTGACAAAAATGCGAGTTTGACAAACTGTCAAACACGAAAAAGTGCCA
This sequence comes from Culex pipiens pallens, assembly GCF_016801865.2. Lineage (NCBI taxonomy): Eukaryota > Metazoa > Arthropoda > Insecta > Diptera > Culicidae > Culex > Culex pipiens. The sequence continues at coordinate 24,324,469 of NC_068937.1, forward strand.
CTTTGTTTGTTTGACTGTCAAAGTCTAATACCTGCTTAAGACTTCGGGCTACGATTATTTTTTTGTAGTTTTATATTTGGATGAAACTTTGTGTGTTGTATTTTTCTATGACCAAAGAAGTCATTTTATATCATTAGTTCGTCCATACAAGTTTTCACAGAATTTTTGCAGCTGTCCATACAAAAAGAATTTAAAAATATTAATAAATCTGTATCTTGAGAACGGATTTCTTTTATCGAGTTAGTGCCTTGCGCAAAGTTGTAGGACTTGCCAAATTCTCATTTTTGGATATGTTTAAGATCAGAAAAAATACCATAAATTTGCTTAAAATATGTTGAAGACCGGACCAAAAATGAAAGTATTTTGAAATTTTCCAAACTTCCGAATAAAAATATTTTTAAAATATTAAAATTAATCCATAATATTTTTAGAGGTAACTGTTTTTAGGGCCTTTTCAAATGTCAATGCGAAAATTAAAAAAAAATCATGCTAAAGATCGGATAATTTTATTATTATTTCATTTTTTGACATTGAAAATCTGACGCGTATTTGCTAAGTTATCGTCACTTGAAAAAAATGACGCAATTTTGGTAATGTAGAGAAAACCTTATTTTCACTGTTTGATTTTCTATCAGAGGCTGTACCTCATCAAACATTTGACGCAATCTTCAATGTCTTTGAAGCAACCTCATAGAAAAATTTTCTGTTCCCATTGAAAACATATTTTTTAGAGATGGTCAAGCTTGCTCATGACTTTTACAGGAAAAAAAAAGTTTTTCGATTTTCTCTAAATCTTTTTTTTAAATTCTGATTTTTTCCCGGAAAATTGGAAAAAATTTCACATTTTTTTTATTACATTTTTCTATGAAGAACGTAAAATTCGAAAAAAAAACTGTACCTTTTGTAGGAATTTTCTGATCGATTTAATGTCTTCGGAAAATTTGTATGTATTGATGAGGACTATTTAGGAGAAATATCTACACGGAAAAGCATTTTGATTTTTGAACTATTTGTTAAAAAATCTCAATTTCGTAAAAATCGTATTATTTATTTTTTATTATTTTTATATGTTTTACGGTACAAAACCGCGAACTGAAAAAATGCCCACGATATTGTTTTTTAGATAGAGTTTTTTTTTATTAAAAAAATAAAAATTTTACACAAACATAAAACTGGCATCATTATGTTAAATCTTATTTGTAATCGAAAAGTATTTAATAGATTTTTTTATAAAGTCCGCCGTTTCGGAGATAAAACCACTAATTATTTTTTTCAAATTAAACAAAAACTGTTTTTCGATTTTTTTAGCAGAGCGGTATTGGGTCAAAAATTAAAATGTTGCGTTGCGTAATAAAAGAACGCTCCTTATACAATCATTTACGATATTTTTTTAAATTTATTTAGGATTTTAGATCTTACGCTCCTTTCAAATGTCAGTCTTAAATTTGAGATTTTTGAATAATTACGTTGGAAGAGATCAGCATATTTTACAAACTGAGATATATAGAAATGGACACTTATGGATACTATTTTTAAAAATCGAAAAACTGTTTTTGTTATGAAGTCATACTTTAAGTGGTTTATCTGGAAAATGCACTTAACCATAATTTCTGTTAAGTTCGATTGAACTTTTATATTACATTTAAAATTGCTAAAAATGTTTAAGTTGGATTTATTTTTCCATTAAAGTCAATTTATATCAACATCATAACTATGACTCAAAAGTTGCGGATTTTTATGTCCCTTAACAATACAAAACAATCAAAAATTTTAAAATTTGTGATTTTTTTTGACCATATGAAATAATAAAAAAAATACGGATTTCAGTAATTGAATTTTTTGTATAAAAAAAGTTAATTTTGAAATTTTTCCAAATGATACAGATTTTTGAATATTTACGTACGATTTTTGTATGGACAGCTGCTAACTTGGTATGGAGCCTTGTATGGGCGAACCAATGACACAAAATGACTCTCTTGTTAATAGTTTGGGCCAAATAAAAAACAAAAAACAACAATTTTTTTTAATTACATAAGAACACATTATTTTTTAAACAACATTAAAGTATGTTTCAATTAAACAAAATCGCATCAAATTGAAAGATCAGAAAAACTTACTTAAAACTGATTGAAACTAGAAAAAAAAAACATTTTAATAGAATATTGAAAAATACCTGAATTAAAAAAAAATCCCATCATACGATTTTAAGACCTGTTTACGTTTAGAAAATGGATTTTTTTTATTGATTCAAGAATATATTCGAAAATATTTTTGTCTTAAAAATAATCTTATCAAACTATAAAACAAACTGTTCTGTAATAATAGAATGAAAAAACTCACAAAAATATTTGTGAAGTATAAGAATCAATTATTTTGAAAGGATATAAATTTATGATGAAATTAAAAAAATCTTTGCAAAGTTTCAGAAGAACTGCTCATGTTTGAAAGAGTGGCAAAACTCACTAGATTTTACAAAATAAGATATTTTATATACCTAACCCCTTTTTTCCATTAATATATCGAATATCGTTTCACACCCAAAATTATAATACAGAAGCCATGAAGGCACCAACCACGTAATGGTGGATGAAGTACTTTTTTGCAGACAATTATTTATATTAAACTTAGTTACTACATTCAACGAACATTGGATACAGTTATTAAGTAGTTTCGCTGCGGCGTCACAAATCCTAGCGACACCGTAAACATTCGCAATCACCGTCAAAATCACGTTTCGTGCCACACATCGTCATCACCCTTCAAAATAAAACGCCTTTTGAGGGATAAACAAATTATCATCGTAGAAACAAGCGCGACTAGAACGTAGCAAGTGGTCGTCTCGCTAAAAAAGGGTAGACTAATTACCATGAGCCCATTCACGTGCCCGCGTGTACGACGGTCATTTTCGCCTACTTTGATCAACACTTTGATGCTGCTCCACCAAACGTCTCATCACACACGTTTGTTAATTAAATCAGCGCCTGCTTGTTTCTCGCTCGGAACTGTCTTATCGCTTGCCAAACCTTATTTATCTGTAGCAAAGCGTTTTTTTTTCTCCTTTTGATGATGCCTTATTTAGTGTTTTTTTATCTGCTTGTTTGTTATTTTCCCCCATTACCAGGCTTAAAGTGTCAAAGTAGGGAGTTAGTAGCAAAGCACGAGCTCTAATCAAAGCCCCTCCTTCTTCTCCAGATGCGAGCCTAGAGTGCTCCGGCGGCCAGCGGAGAAGACACTCGGACGTCCAGCAATATCAGCAGCAGCAGCAGCAGCACTTTAACCTCACCAGTGGCAGCGCCTCCTACGACCAGTTTCAAACCAGCACCACCAACGACAGGGGAAGTACTAGAATGATGCCGCCGATCAACCGGAACGACGCGCAGCAGGGCCACTCCGACGGCGGCCAGGGCCTGATCGTGCCGAAGAAGCTCATCAACCCCTGCGTCGACTCGATGGACCGCCAGAACCTGCACCGGGAGCTCATGTTCAACCAGAAGATGTGAGTATAGTTAACTTAACTCTAGCAATATTAGGTTTGGTGGATTGTCTTCAAAATTACCAAGTGAATTTTCTCAATATTTCATCACCGCCATTTTGGCCGCCATCTTGGATTTGAAAATTCTAAATCACTGTTTGCAATTCCGTCGTGAAACTAGTACTTACTTTTCCTGAAATTCTCGAACGACGAAACCGCCGCCAAAAATTACAGAATCGAATGGTAACACTTTTCGAAATAAATGCTGAAAAGATCAACTTTGGATGCTGAAAAGTTCAATTTTTTAGCACTTTTTTGGAAAGTAAAACGTTTTTTTTATTTAAACGATTTATTGACTAAATACATGCGACATTTGACATTTAATTCTGTTCATTTCTGTTTTTCGGAATTGCAAAAAATATCGTATGGAAGTCGTTGCAATACTTGATTTTTTCATCAATCGTCGTATTTATCCAACTAGGTGAACCTCGTTGGATAAATGTACGACTTGTTCTGAAAAAATCATCTGTCTGCAACTTGTTTCATAAACTACTGTTAGAGTTGTATAGGAGTCGCTCGACAATCTTAAAAAAGGCAACGCTTTTTTTTAATTATTATTCGAATATCCGAAGTAATTTTTTTTTGATTCTGGACTGTATTTTTTTAATTCAGTAAATTCAAGAAATTTTAGAATATTAGAAGCAAAAAAAAATCAAGAAAAAACATGAAATTTGCGAAATTCTAAAAGTTACGGTAACTCAAGAAAATCTAGAAAATCAAGAAGATCAAGGAAATCAAAAAAAAAAACAAGAAAATAACAAAAATCAAGAAAATAAAAAGAAATCAAGAAAATCTTTTTAAGATTCAAAAAAAATTAAAATTGAAGAATTTTAAAAATGTTTAAAAAAAAATTAAATTTCAAAAATAAAAAAATATATTTATTTTTCGAATTTGTACAATTAAAAAAAATAGAAATTCATGAAATTATAGAAACATACAAATTTATTTAAATAAAAGTTTTTAAGAAAATAAAATTAATCAAAAAATCTTGAAATTGACGGAATTTAAAAATCGAAATTGAAGAATTTCAAAAATGGTAGAAAATAAGGAAATATTAAAAAAAATTATAAAATAATAGCAATTTATAAAATAGGAATTCATGAAATTTAATAATTATAGAAATTTAAACAAATAAATATACCAAAAAAAAACAAAAATCAAGAATCTTGAATTTAAAAAAAAATAAAAAAGATTATTTGAAGAATTTAAAAAAATGTTACAAAATTAATAAATTTTAGACAATTTCGGAAAATAAAAAAAAATTAAGCAATTGTTAGAAATTTAAAAATTTTAAAATTAGAAATTCATGAAATTTGAGAATTATAGTAATGTAAACAAATAAAACATTTTAGGAAATAAAATCATCAAGAAATCAAAAAACAATCTTGAATTTAAAAAAAAAATTAAAAAAATAAATTAAAGATTTTTAAAAAGGTTAAAAATCAAAGAAATTTTATAAAATCGGAAAATCGATTCTGGACTGTATTTTAATTTAAAATTTAGTAAGTTCAAGAAATTCTACGAATTAAAACAATCAAGAGAGTCAAGAAAATCAAGAAAATAATAAAAAATCAAGAAAATCAAGAAAATCAAGAAAATCAAGAAAATCAAGAAAATCAAGAAAATCAAGAAAATCAAGAAAATCAAGAAAATCAAGAAAATCAAGAAAATCAAGAAAATCAAGAAAATCAAGAAAATCAAGAAAATCAAGAAAATCAAGAAAATCAAGAAAATCAAGAAAATCAAAAAAATCAAGAAAATCAAGAAAATCCAGAAAATCAAGAAAATCAAGAAAATCAAGAAAATCAAGAAAATCAAGAAAATCAAGAAAATCAAGAAAATCAAGAAAATCAAGAAAATCCAGAAAATCAAGAAAATCAAGAAAATCAAGAAAATCAAGAAAATCAAGAAAATCAAGAAAATCAAGAAAATCAAGAAAATCAAGAAAATCAAGAAAATCAAGAAAATCAAGAAAATCAAGAAAATCAAGAAAATCAAGAAAATCAAGAAAATCAAGAAAATCCAGAAAATCAAGAAAATCAAGAAAATCAAAAAAAATCAAGAAAATCAAAAAAATCAAGAAAATCAAAAAAATCAAAAAAATCAAAAAAATCAAAAAAATCAAGAAAATCAAGAAAATCAAGAAAATCAAGAAAATCAAGAAAATCAAGAAAATCAAGAAAATCAAGAAAATCAAGAAAGTCAAGAAAATCAAGAAAATCAAAAAAATCAAGATAATCAAGGAAATCAAGAAAATCAAGAAAATCAAGAAAATCAAGAAAATCAAGAAAATCAAGAAAATCAAGAAAATCAAAAAAATCAAGAAAATCAAGAAAATCAAGGAAATCAAGAAAATCAAGAAAATCAAGAAAATCAAGAAAATCAAGAAAATCAAGAAAATCAAGAAAATCAAGAAAATCAAGAAAATCAAGAAAATCAAGAAAATCAAGAAAATCAAGAAAATCAAGAAAATCAAGAAAATCAAGAAAATAAAAAAAAGTAATCTGAAATTGAAGACATAAAAAAAATAGACTTAAAAATAGTTTCAAAAAAAATAAAAAAATCATAGCAATTTATAAAATAGAAATTCATTGAAATTAAGAATCATAGAAATTTTAACAAGTAAATATTCCAAGAAAATAAAAAAAAGATTAAAAAATTGAAGAATTTAAAAAAATATAACAAAATTAAGAAATTTTAGGAAAATTTAAAAAATCAACAAATTTTTAAAAAATGCCCATCCCCCCTCGACCCTGGCCAGAGGCGAGGGACAAAAACTTTGAAAAATATTTGCATCGGCCTTATAGAAATTTAAACAAATAAATATTTCAAAAAAATCTGAAAAAATCAAAAAATTAAAGTGATCTCGAAATTAAAAAAAAATGAATAAAATTAAATGTGAAGAATTAAAAAAATGTTACAAAATAAGGAAATTTTAGAAAATCAACAAATTTGAAAAATTAAGCAGTTTTTAGAAATTCAAAAATTCAAAAAATTGAAATTCATGAAACTTAAGAATCATAGAGATATAAACAAATAAAACATTTTAGAAAATAAAAAAAATCAAAGAAATTAAAAAAAAAACTTGAAATAAAAAAATAAAGATAAATTAAAATGAAGAATTTTAAAAATGTTAGAAATTTAGAAAATTGCAGAAAATTAAAATAATTTTGAATTTATACAATTTAAAAAAGAAATTTATGAATAATAGAAATTTGATCGAATAGAACATTTCAAGAAAATAAAATAAAATCAAGAAATCTGGAAATTTAGGAAATTATTAAAAATAAAAATTATAGAATTTCAAAAATGTTAGAAATTTAAAAAAATTAATAAAATTCAGAATTTGAACAATTTAAAAAATAGAAATTCATGAAATTTAAAAATTATAGAAATTTACACAAATAAGTATTTTAAGAAAATATTAAAAAAATAAAAATTCAAGAGATCTCGAACTTTAAAAAATAAATGAAATTAAAATTCAAGAATTAAAAAATGTTAGAAAATTAAGAAATTTTAGAAAACATTAGAATAATAACAAATTCTAGAAATTCGAAAATTAAAAAATAGAAATTCATGAAATTTGAATTAAAGAAATTTTTTTTTTTTTAGAAATTAAGGAAATTTAAGGAAATCTACAAATTTTAAATTCAAGAATTACAGAAATTTAACCTAAAGAAACTTTCTAAGAAAATAACAAAAAATGAAGATATCAAAGATATCTTGGAATTCAAGAAATTGAAAAAAATAGAATTTGAAGAATTTCAAAACTGTTAGAAATTCAGGAAATTGTAGAAAATTTTACAATTTCTTTTAATGATATTTAAGAAATTTTGGAAATTAATAAAATTAAAGAACTTTTTTAAATTTTTTTTTTTTTAGAAAATCATGATATTATAGAAATTTATGCAATTCTAGAATTATGAGCAATTTTGAAAGGTATAGGTTAAAGACTGTTGCAAATATCTTAAAAAATGTCAGCATTTTCAAACACTTTTTTTGTCTTTTATGGCTTGTCATAAATTTCTTAAATATGCATATCTTGATTTTTTGTTTAATTTTTTTAAGTTTTAGAATTTTGTCAATTTCTATAAATTTACATATTTTTCAAAGTCGAGAGTTAAATGTTACATTTTCATATATGTTTTAATTCCTTGCTCTCCTCTCGACTTTGAAAAATTTGTCAATTTATAGAAATTGACAAAATTCTAGACCTGAAGAAATTGAAGATAAATTTAAATATGCAGATTTAAGAAATTTAGGATCCGAGAAGTTCAACAAATTCAATAAATTAAAGATTTTCAACAAATTGGAAAAGCTAAATAATTTGTTTAAATTGCGATAACAGCATATTGGATGGAAATTACCATCCGACCATCAGAAATTGAAATAACTCATTTTTTCCACTCCCCAGGGGCAAAAGCGTCCTCAACCAAAAGAGCGAACTGCAGCGCGCCCTCGAGAAGCAAAAGGAGCGCCAGGTGCTGGCCGCCCAGAACCTGGCCAAGCAGCAAGCCGCGGAAAACTCCATCGCCAACGAGCTCGGCCGGGTGATAATGCAACGCGCCGCCCGCCTCGAGCAGAAGAACCTGGCGGCGGCGGCGGCCGGCTCCGGCTCCCAGTCCGACCCCCATCCCGACTCGATCAACCCGGAGTACCTGAACGCGCGGGCCAAACTCCGCGCGACTCAGGCCGCCGCCGTCTACTCGAAATAGGTTCTTTTTTTTACGTTTTAAGGTTGATTTTAGTTAAGGCAGCAATCTTTCACAGACAAACAGATGTAACACACACACACCTTCACCCCAACCCCAACTCAGAGTAATTTTAGCGAAAACAGAGGTGAGTAATTAAGTTTTAACGTGTAGACAAGTGATAACGACTTTGATGATTTCCGGTTCTGTTCTGTGTAATTATTATTATCAGTTTTTTTTTTTTCTATTCTTTCTTTTGGTTCGAATCGAAAAAACAGCCAGATGACACAGATTTTGCAATTATCCTAGATAAATACGAGCGCGCGAAAGAGAGAAAGAAAGAAAGAAAGATGTCGAATATGAATCGAAACAAAAAAAAATATAGAAACAAATTGCGAATAAATAAATCGTTTTCGGAGAGCGCAATTGCTTTAAGTAGTTCTTAATGAGTTATTTTTGTAATTCTTTTTACCTTTTTATTAGATAGAATGATCTGTTGACAGTGTCTGTGTACGAAAGCGCGCGAGCGAAATGTGGGAAGGATTTTCAGTAAATTATATGTAGCAAAATTGTGATAAAAAATAACCGCGAGAAAAAAAAGGAAACCCACCCCGAATGGCGAGCACTTGTTGATGATGAAATATCCTTCTCCACAAAACAATAAAAAACAACAAAACTCATCATCGCATCACCATAATCAAGAAAGCGTTAGTGCGCTTTAATTTAAAAGTTTAGTTGGTAAATAAAAGTTAAATAAAGTCGGCAAACATGAATCTAAGCGAGTTCTAATAAAATTGATAGAGTTTAAAATTGACCTTAAACGGAGTGTGGTACAATTCATTGAATGGTTATTTCGTCAAATTAGGAAAAGCAAATATTACAAATTTTATGCAAGTTGATACAAACTACACTTTCCCATAATTTCGCTGCCGGCCAGTGGATATTTGATTGGTTGAACACACATACACGCACTTCCTTCTCGTCATAATTTTCCCTACATTTTTACATTTTTTTATACGAGCAATTCTTCACCAAAACTGGTAATGAATCTTATTTATTTATTTTTTATTTGGCTTAAACTTTTTGAGGGCCTTTCCAATGACCAAAGAAGCCATTTTGTGTCATTGGTTCACCCACACAAAAAAAAAACAATTCAAAAATTCAAACAAGTCTCCACACAAGTTTGGCAGCTGTCCATACTAAAATGATACGAAAATATTCGAAAATCGATTTTTTAAAAGGAATTTCTCTGATGATTCGATTTGGTGTCTTCGGCAAAGTTGTAGGTTAAAAAAGGTACACGGGACAAAATGGTGTTTCTTATTACTTTTTTTTCACACGAATTTCATTTTTCAAAATCTGTATTTTTTTTTCGATATTGTTTAGGAGACAAAAAATCGCCATAGAAAATTTTGCCGTCGAGTTATAATTTTTTGGAAAAATAGAAATTTACTCAATTCTTTGACTTCAGTTTTTAAAGTGAAATCAAATCAATCGAAAAATACATTACAAAATTTTCACCGTTTTCAAGATATAGTCACAAAAAGATAAATTTTAACAAAAAATTTCCAGTTTTTAATTTTTTTCGAATAGTGTTCAATTTTTTTTTCGAATAGTTGAGAATATTTCCAACAAAATTAAGATATACTAAGATAGGGGAAAGTGGGGCAAGTGTAACAAGCTAAGGAAATGCTCGTTAAAACCCATTAAAATGTTAAAACATCTGCCGGATTTTATCATAATCATCTTATTTCAGGTCTTGACTAAGACTTTGATAGAACAAATTTTGAAAAAATCCTGTTTTTCAATGTTAAAAATTGATTTTAAAATTTTTGATTTTCCGTACGTTCTACTCAACTAGTGGGGCAAGACGAACAACCCGTTGGGGCAAGAGGAACAATGCATGAAAAAACATGTTAATTTGCTAACAAGTGAACTGCTATCACTTTGAAACATCAGATTAGAATGTATTTGAAACGTTTCTTTCATTTTTAGTTTAAATAATAATATTTTACTAAAAATTTGATCGTTTTTACGAAAAAAATAATTACTTAGATGATAAATAGTAAATTTTCATAGTATCACTTTATTTTGTGTGGAAATTTTTTTTAACAATTGTTTATCAGTTTTTAAGAACTTTTTTGTATTTATTTCCCAATAAAATATGTTGCTGCAGCAATTCGTATTTTTTTCCATACTAAAAATTCATATGGTACACTTGCCCCACCTGAACAAGATTTTTTAAAAGCTCTCAACAAAAATAACCAAAAGTCAAATCATACTTTCTAATAGGTGCAAATCATTGGTAGGGACACTACTGATCTAGGAAAAATTGCATTTTGATAAAATGAGCCTTAAAACGAACCCTAAGCCTTATTTTGTACTTTCCAAATATTATAAGAAAACAAAGGTTTTTAAAAAACTTCATTAAATCTTATGCCCCGTGGCGTTTACGTTATTTTGGCGGTTATGTGGTAGTAGAATCAGCTGATTGCATTGCTAGCAACAATTCCTCATACTGGAAATAATCAAAATTGTAAAAATTACGGCCGTACGAGCGATTGTTCCTCTTGCCCCATATGGTCGTCTTGCCCCACCTTCCCCTACATTGAAAATTGGTCCTCTGGTTGCTGAATTACAGCGAATAAAAGAAAAAAGAAAAAAAATATTGATGTTTTTTTTTTAATTTCACCCAAAAATTTCTACATTTTCTAATGCCAATATCTCAACTAATGATAATGGTCCAACTTTCAATGCTGAAAAATGAATCATTTGTGAAATTTGATAATATAACTGAAACAAATATTTTTCAAATTTTGGAATCAAGACTAACATTTCGAATGAGCGTAATTTCGAATATTTGACCCTTTTAAAATGTTAGCCTTGATAAAATTTCACTCTTGGGCAAAATTTTGCTCGAATTTTTCTACGGCTTAAAAGTTGCGGTTTTTTGTCCCCTAACAAATCAAAAAATTCAAAAATTCTAGATTATTTTTTAAAACAGCCTATGAACTATGGGTTTCCTATGCAAAAAGTAAGCAAGAATTAGAAAATATGGATTTTGAGAAATTGATTTTTTAAAAGTTCATTTAAAAATCGGCATTAAAAAACTTCCTTGTGCCATTTTTTTCTGAATAGTCCTCAAAAACAGTTAAAACTTTATCGAAGACACCAAACCGATCAGATTTACGTACCATTTTTGTATGAACAGCTGGCAAAATTGTATGAGGACTTGTATGGGTTAACCAATAGGATGGCTTCTTTGGTCACATGGAATGCTCCCAAAAAGTTTGAGCCTAATAGAAAATACATCCCGGACAGACGGTAATAACAAAATTCATGCCATTTCAAAAACAAATTACTGTCAAAAAGTGTTATGGAATATTCTTGCAAAAACCATGTTTGCATAAGAGTTTAATAACAGTTTATGTTATCATAACAAAATTTGTTATTGGTCTGATATTGGTTGAAAGCCGAAACAACTTTGGAATAACATTTTTTGTTATGGATAAATAACTCCAGCTGTTATTGGGATGATCGGATTAGTTGTTAAAACAACAAAAAAGAATAACAAAGATTTTTCCGAAGAATAACTAAAAATTGTATAAGTCTGTTTTTACAATAACAACCCAATTGCAAAAAAATAATGACGGCGAATAACAAAACTTGTTATAATCTCCCACGTGATTTCCGTCTGCTCGGGAAACAATAAAATTGCACGAAATTGCCCGATTTTGTAGAGAATTGCTCATATGAAGCGTAACGCAGTTTATATTTAGACCGTTTTTTTCCTTCTATTTTTCAGCTTAATTTATTACCAATGTATCCAACACATTCTAGAAAAAGAAATTATGATATCCTTATTTATCAAAAATTATAAAAAGAAATAAATATAAGTAATATTTTTGATAAAATAAGGGTATTATAATTTTTGTTACTTCAATGTTTCTTATAATTTAGTATAAATCAAGTTGGAAAACGCAAAAGAAATCAAAAAGGGTCTAAATATAAATTAACTTGTGTTTTGCTATAATTGTATTACATTTTATTTGACTTAACTTTTTTTATTTGAAATTTGTGTTCTTATTTATTGAATGAGAGCAATTATTTTTATTTTATTTACATTATTTTAAATATCGATACAAATTTGTTAGTATTTTTAGGCCGATGCAAATATTTTTGAAGTTGTTGCCCCACCTTCAATTTTACTTTTTTTATTTGTGCGTAATATGTCGAAAACCTAAAGTTTTATATTTTCTAACTATTTTAACTGAAAACTCAAATAATCACCCTACTTTGCAGTCTGGAAAATTGAATCGGTTAAAGAGACGAGTAGTTAATATTAAAAAAAAAAAGTAATTTGTTTAGCACTCAACAAATTTTATGACCCTAATGGCCAAAAAACGGGAAGAGTATTATTAAATAGTTTTTGCACATTTGTTTTGTTTAGCAAATTAAAAAAAACGCTTGCAATTTACTGATGCATAGTGGTCAGATCGCAACATTACGTGGAAATTGGATTTCTGAAACAATGTGAAGTTCTGACGTCTGTTACAGCTGAGAAGAGACAACATTTGACAGGATAAAAAATTCGAGCGTTTCAGAAACACTAACTTTACAGGAATATATTTTTTGGATTTGTTTTTCTCTTCATACCAATTGAAGCTACTTTGGACTCTTTGAGTTTTGAAAAAAAACAAACATTTTCGTCTTGAATTGATTGATTTTTCAAAATTGATTTTGGATTAAAAAAAGGTGCAATTTTAAAACAAAAAATCTCAAAAAAGCTCAAAGCCATATTTTATGCACCAGGTTGCGTTCAAAATCGGAAATCTAGTACTGCACTGCAAGGCTGAAAATACCATTTTTTTTCAAACTCGAGATCAGGGGTGGCCATGGTCATGGCGCACAAGTGAAGAGAGAGGGGTTACAAACATGTAATTTCAGAGTTTGAGCACATGCTTAAACCTTTTTTTAAATCTGTTTTTGGAGCTTTTAAATATACATTTTCATCTATCAATAAAATGAATTTGAAGACATTTGGTTGAATCTTTGCTGAGATATACTGCCCATGTTCGCATAAATGTCCCATATGCAAAAACAGCAAGCTGAGAAAAACGCAAAGGAAGTTTGTCCCACACATAAGGCTACGTGTTAAGTTTTCACGAAAAAACTGGATTTCCTCCTGATTTCTAGAACAAAGTACTGGATGTTATAGGCTCTTTTGAAAGAGCACACGATTTTGAACAAAACTGCATCAATAACTCAAAAGTGATGAAAATGCATATGGGACATTTATGCGATCATGGGCAGTATAGCTGTTTGAAGTTTGCAGTAAAAAAAAAACGGGTGCCATGATATCTCAACACTGCTTTGACCAAAGCAGCTCATTTTTTTTTTTAAGACTCGTTAAACTTGTTTCGTGTGCATGACGAAGGCTGAATTTCAAAAAGTTTATTTAAAAAAAAAATGAAGATATTTTTTATGTTTTTTATATTAAAAATCGTTAGTTTTTGATTTCTGTATTTTTTAAAAAAGCAACATTTCAAAATTGGGCTTCGTCATACACACGGAATATGTCTTAAGCGTCTTCACCCGAAATTTCAGCCAATTTGGTCCTTCCAATCTCGAGATATCGTGGCACCCGTAAATCTACTCGGTGTTTACAGAAAAACGTTCGCAAAGTTTGACAGTTCACTTTGCGCATGGCAAAATTGTGAATTTCAATCGTCTCTCGCTTTTCTTTTTCGGTTTTGCTGCCGTCAGGTTGGCAGCCTTGTGGCAGCACGCTGATTTACGTTTATGCGAAGTTGGGTAAATCACGCCACTTTACAACGTTTTAGTGTAGTTTGAATCGTTAGATTTTTTTATACGTTTTCTACAATGAATATTAATATTTATAATGCATCATTATTGTTTCATAGATAAACATAAAAAACACATTGACCAATGAAAACTATAACATTAGAGTGTAACAAAAATGACTTTTTGGCGGGCATTCAAGGGTTTGTTCCGGTGGGCATACTAAGCCCAAATCCAAAATATGAGCTTGATTGGACGTAACAGGAGCTGGCGCTCCTCCCTTCAATTTTAAATGGGATTTAACCCGTAAAAAAAGATTTTTTCAAAAATGTCACTTTTTGAGGCATTTTGGCCACCAATGCGTTTACCAAAAACATCACTGGCGTGTAGGCCAGATCCTTGCGCATCTTTTGGTATATATATAACATTGACATTTGGAGCACCCTGGAGCTCGGTACAGGCCTTCAAAGTTTGGCATTTTTTCGAAAAATCGGCCTCGGCAAAATCAAATGGCGTCTAGGGCGTCCCGAGGCGCGACGCATATCTTTTTTGCCGGGACCGATTTTTCGAAAAAATGCCAAACTTTGAAGGCCTGTACCGAGCTCCAGGGTGCTCCAAATGTCAATGTTATATATATACCAAAAGATGCGCAAGGATCTGGCCTACACGCCAGTGATGTTTTTGGTAAACGCATTGGTGGCCAAAATGCCTCAAAAAGTGACATTTTTGAAAAAATCTTTTTTTACGGGTTAAATCCCATTTAAAATTGAAGGGAGGAGCGCCAGCTCCTGTTACGTCCAATCAAGCTCATATTTTGGATTTGGGCTTAGTATGCCCACCGGAACAAACCCTTGAATGCCCGCCAAAAAGTCATTTTTGTTACATCCTACTATAACATAAATTTCTACACGTTTATCATCACGACAAAGAAATCGCCTTTAACGAAATGACCTTCCATGAATTGTACCAAATTCCTAAACCGATAGAGAAGTTAACATTTTCAGCCCTCAAACCGTAAAAAAATGCCCCCGACTAGAGTGCTCTCTCCGTTGAGAGAGTAGCAAACCCAAGAGACTTTAACCCAAAATTTAACAAAATCACACTGAACCACACACACAATTGCCAGAAACAACCCGAGTTTGGCCTTGATAGTGATTCATATTTAGTAGACCCTGTGTGAATGTGTGTGAGAACAGAGCAGACTAAATATAGTATTCATATTTGTGTAGGTGTAGGCGAAAACCCAACAAATCGAAACCAACCAACCACCTTTTTATAAGTGAGCAATCGTATGAAACTTGAGCCACCTCAAACACACCCAACAAAACAAGAATCATTAGCGGCCTCTATCGTATAGTATTGTAATCCAATAAAACAACCAACAAGAGCAAAAATTGTGTCGATGTTTGAATATCAGCAAATATTAGGATATAGTGATTGAGCGAGCATGTTTTTAGCAACGCCACACATTTAAAACTTTAATTGTGCGAAACAGAAGTAGGTTAGAACACAAACCAAGCATTACCGAAAAATAAAAACAACAAACAACAAAATGTTAAGATGAGTTCAGAGTTGCTCGTAAAAGTTACAAAATATAAATAATATTACTAATCACTACAACTACCGCTAATACAACTACTACTACTACCACATATATGATATAAATGGAAACGATGTGTGTGTGAGTTGTGTAGAGTGTAGTGAAGAAATGAAAAGGGGTGGAGAGGGTGTCCTTTCTCCACCCCCAACAAGAAATAGTGAGCATTTGCAAGTCGTACACAAAAAAAGTAACGTGGAGATAAATAAAACAGTACATATTTTAATTGAACAGTGAAAATGTTGTGTTTTATTTCCGTATGCAGAAAGATCCTTCGAAAAATTGCAACCTCAAAACCTGTGTCAAATGAGGAAATTGTCTATTTTGTATTAAATTGATTATAAAAAAAAACCAAAACCTTCAGGTAAAAAAGATTTTTTTTCGGAAAAGTCTACTGGTCGAGTCGGCTATAAATTAGAGCAAAATACCTTCATGTATTCATATCAACTTTTTGGATTCTAAGCAAATGTCTGTACGAGTGTGCTTAGGGATTATTGAAATGGGATGTGTAGAAATAAATGTTGTCACTTGATTATCTCGGAACAGGCAGAATAGTTTTTTGCCGGAATTGTTTCATTCAGTCCGGTTTGGGGTTCCATAAGTCCCTTTTGAAAATAATTGAGTTTGGTAAAGTGCTTTAAAAATTATATGCAACAAAGTTTTTGTAGAGGCATAAAAGGATTGACAACATGTCTTAAGAGTAATTCTCTACGCTTTCGCAAATCGGCTTTTCTTTGTATTATAAGATTCGAATGAAACTTTGTCCTTGCATTCCATATGTCGAAATAAGCCAGTTTGCTTCATCAGTTTTTCCATACAAAACTTCATAAAATTTTAGGGGATCATACAAAATGTATGTTATTTAGTATCATGAAACGGGATTTACTGATTGATTTGGTGTCTTCGGCAAAGTTGTAGGTTATGATTAGGACTTGTCAGAAAAAATGTGGATGGAAAAAAATTACTTATAATCACTATATTATCACATTATTTTCAATTTTCGTTTTTTTTTTATTATGTTTTTGGGGACTAAATGCGCTAGAGTTTGGGATGGTGAAAAATCTGGTACAGGAGCTATATAATATATAATACTTCATGAAGGAAAGGAAGCCCTGCAAACATTTTTTTCTTAATCAGAATGGTGGTTGCTGAGATACAGCAACTTTAAGCTTAAGCTTTCTCAGACGTTTCTCTTTTAATATTAAAACTCATTAAAAAAAAAAAAACTTCAGGATGCTGCACCACGATAACTAACCGTCCGATCAAAAAAGTAACAAAAATATAAAAATTGAAAAGCTTTACAGCTTTTATTATTTTTTTTTTTTTGGCTGTGTGATTTTCCTTCCTAAAGTATTTTTGAATTGCAAAAAACTAAACATTTTTCGAATCGCACCTTAATATGCTTAGGCTATTGAATATTTTATTTCATGTTTTTTTTAGTTTTTCATTTCTTTTGTGAAAATTGACTTTTTCATAAAACAAACTTGTTTATTCGATTGTTGACTATTTATTTAGAATATATTGTATAAAGCTTATTTATACATTTTCAATAAAATATTTTTTTTATATTTTAACAAATTTTGAATTTTGGGACCGCAGATTGGGAAAGTCGTCAAAGTTTTGGAAAAATATATTTTCAAGAATTCATTGATATTTTGCAAATCTTTGATGTTAGCATAACTGTAATGAATACATCAGTCTGATGTCTTAAACATAATGCGATCAAAAAATGTGAAAAGTTATTTTTGATCGCAAATTTGATTAGCATAGCATAGCATAACGGGTCTGCACCAAGGGGCTGGAAACTCTAATA
The DNA here is from genome assembly GCF_016801865.2 of Culex pipiens pallens. Taxonomy (NCBI): domain Eukaryota; kingdom Metazoa; phylum Arthropoda; class Insecta; order Diptera; family Culicidae; genus Culex; species Culex pipiens. The sequence goes on from NC_068937.1 coordinate 24,341,904, forward strand.
TTACTTAGGAATACTGAGTATACTAACGATATTCCAGTATACTTGTTAGTATACTAACCGAAAAGCAATAAACTGTTAGTATATTAAGATACTCTCAGTATATTGGTAAGTATACTGACGATATTTAAAGGAAATAATAAGTATACTAACATATATTTTGATATACTGGTTAACATAATAAATATAGCTCTAAGAGTTTCCAACCCCTTGGTCTGCACCACGCTGTAGGGGGTGCCACAATGGTCAATTCAATATTCTTAGACAATTTGATTGCTGCCCGGTACAACCAAGAATATCTAAGAACGTAAATTTCCACACTGTGCTACAAGGCTACGCCCATACAGTCCCGTGGGGATTTGGGAGGGGATGTTTTTGTTGTTCACTAGTGGCAAAAGTGCAGGGAACCCATGCGACTTTTAAAAGTGAACGGAATATTTTTGGGAGGTTTGGAATGGGGGTTAGGGGAATTTCATCGGGCCGATGAAAATGGTTGAGTGCGTAATGTATTTAATGATTTGAATGTTTGTAAGTGTAAATGTGAGTCTGTAGTGTATTATCTAATTAGCATATAGTTCTGTAATAATAATAAATAATAAATATAATAATTATAGTAAATAAAATAAATATAAAAAATATAATAAATACAATCAAGATGATTCCAGGAAGCTGTAAAAAAAACAGTTATTTAAAATATAAATGCTCCTGATGGTTCCCATGCTGTTTTAGAAAGTTTCGTTAATTTAAGCAATTTGATCATATATGGTATGAGGAGATGGTATATCACAGGAAAGGATTAGGATAAGGAATAATATAAACATTTAAATAAATCATATAATGAGTAGAAAAATTTACATGTAGACATTTAATATAAAATAATTCCAGGAAGCTGTAAAAAATGAAAATATTTTAAAACTAATACTCCAGATGGAAACACAAATAAAACAACAAAGACACAAGAATCTTAACACGCGACTTCGCACCTTCCACATAATTCGACATGAACACGATCACGAATACAGCACAAAAAGAACGCCACAAAAATCCATCTTCCCGGCGCTGCTGCTAACACGATATTGACGCGCAATAATATTCATTAGCACAATCTATTTTTGATCGCAAATTTGATTTTACTTCAAATAATTATTTTTAAAATTTTGTTTGACAATATTTCAGTTTTTTCTCAAAAAAATCATTATTTCGCATTTTGTTCTATCCCAAATAAACTCTAGCGCAAAAGAAGCTATTTTAAGCCCCCAAACATTCAAGAAATTTTGAAAAAAAAATATTTTTGAAATTTTTGAGGGATTTTACTTCTCTTGAATAATGTTGGCTGGTACAAATTTTATTTAAAGTTTTTGGTTAGCATCGCAAAAAGTTTTTTTTCGCTAAAATGTTTGCTTTCGTCAAATCTTACATTTTTTGAAAACTAATGATTTCAAAACAACTGATCTAGTGTAAAATGCATTTTAAAACACTTTTTGCATTCAAATGTTGAGACTATGGCTTGGTATCTAATTTTTTTTTTTGCCCATCGGCCTAAGTATTTTAATAATACGTAGGTTTAATTTTGCTTAAGATTTGTTTTCCTTATTTAACGTTTAACATCGTTCAATTAATGTGTTTACAATGTTCTTTAGCGCATTAAACGGAAATTCTTTCTTCTATGTCCCCAGAAGCTTCCCTGAAAATATGACCTCATTTGGCTAAGGTTTGATTTGTCAACCTTCTATTTGAAATTTGTATTGGATTTTGAACTATTTACTAAGGAAAGTTTTAAGTTGCATTTTAAACATCTTGCTAGGGAAAAAACGTAATTTTATATATAAATTAATAATAGTCTACTGCCAAAACTGTTTTTCAAGAGTTTTTATTTTTTTCGTGTTCAGAGTGTTATGTTGAGCAACTTTTGTTTCATGAATTTGATTCATGTTTTTCTGCTATCATTTTTATTTTATTTATCTTGTTTAGTTTTGTTTGTTTATGTATGTATTTTAATCTATTTCATGTTTTTATATTATATTTTTTTCAGTCACTTTTGTGATTTTTCAGTGCATTTCACATTTTTGTGTGAAAAGTTTTATTAGCTATTAGCTTTTAAGTCGCATAAAGTGCGTCAAAACATAATCTAGAACACAACCAAAAATAATGCATACTTATTTTGACTAGAAATATAAGAATGTTTATCAAAAACATTTCCAAAGTTAACCCTTGAAAAAATGAAAAAAAAAGATGAAGTTTTTCAAACACTGAATATTATGAGAAAATTGTTAGTTTCTTTCTTTTAACTTTATGTTGGCTATGCCAGTCAGTGATAAATGAAACATCGTATTATCAAAATATCTCGGCGTTTCGGCTCTGGCTGCAGTTTACTCCAGGAGATTTTGCGTCCGTCAGTCGGATGTCATAAGAAACAAATAATTAAAACTTAACAATACAAAAATAAATCATTTTTCCTAACCACAGCGAATTTCTCAGCGAGTTGATTTGGTTAGAAAAATCCAAAGCATTACAAAACATTCCAACCGCCTACAGCTAGGCAACCTTCACGGTTGATGTCTTCACTCTCTTCTGGAAACGAAATGTAACGATACAAGCATAACTACGTTACTCCCCGTGAGATCAACTGTGGCCGAATGGTTGGTAGCTTGGTAGTTTGCCTACTCGCCACCAGAATGCAACACCAGCGGCAAGCGTTACCAATGCATTACAGTTGGTGAAATGCGTTACGCCGTTGCCTACTGTTAGGCGCTTGGATGAATCAAAATTATGTTATGTTTGTTTAATGCACATTGAAAAACATGGTTTAGCTTAATTAATTTGTTTTTGGTGAAGTGAGTTAAAATTAAAGCGTTTTAATTTTTAATCATATTTGAAAAAAAAAATACCACGAATATTTGGAAGTCTTAAACATGGATGCAGTGCAACTTAAACTTATGTTTGATGTTTGATTTTTTTAAATAATTTTTAATGTATGAGAGTTATAAAAAAAATCAAATGATTTCATTACGATAAATTTACTATTCACACATACCCAACGTGATCCTGAACGTGCTAAATCTTATACATTACTCGTCTCGAAAAACCCAGATCCCGAAGCGTTGGCTTCCTTCCCTCCTCTCACTCTCTTTGCTCCTTAATCCGTTAATCCAATTATGATTACCCGTAAAACCAACAAACCATAGCGGAAAATTTCAACATTCTTCCTACGCTGAACGTATGCTAATCTCTGCGAGGTGGTCGTCTTGAGGCAAGAAAAAAAAAAAAAGATTTGCAACCTTCAGGACTCACTTTTCTACCCTGACTTTTTAAGCCTTAAGCCGTTGTAAATTATGGATTTTTTCCTCTCCCTTCCTTTTTTTTCGAGTCGAGTTGGGAAATTTCGAAATTTACAAATCAATCCCGTTCGATGGCCCCCAAAAGTCAGGCCCAGGCTAAATCGTTAATCCAATTTTGTCCTCTTGGCTTAAGTCACAGCAATCCCGGCTCGGACAAGGTTTCTGGGAGCTTCTTTCGCCGGAAAAAAAGGGGTGTCGCAAATCCTGTTCGAAATGGTAGTTAATTCAATTAGTGGAAAAATGAGGTGTACAAAAGGTGGAGGATTTCTCAGGACAGAACAGGCAGAATTCGGCAAATTGGTCATTTTCATTGAGTTGACACTTTTTGCTGAAGAAAATTTCAAAAACATCTGCGACACAAAAATTATGCAAAATTTACGGAAAACTTCCACGAAATTGATGCGAAACGTCTTCACCAGAGAGAGGAAGTTCTCGAATTAACCCGGAAGAGTGCGGCTGAAGAGCCTCGGGATATCTATTAATCATGGTTGCTTTTTTCTCCTTCGAAAGTGACGAATGGTGATTTGCATCCCGAAAACGGCGGTCGGTGGCGTCGGACCAGCATCTGCAGTGGACACTTCCACTGCCTGGTGCCACGTGGTGATGCACAACTGATGATTATGCTCTGGAACTTGCAGGCTTCAAGACGATAACACACTTTTGGGCAGTGATTTTGCATGGTGGAAGCACATTTGAAACAAGTTTATCATTTTATAACTTTTATTGATTTTTCACAGAATTCTTACAAAAAAATATACATTACAAATTTGAATAGAGCAATAGAATTATTTTTAAATTTTATTTTTCACTGACGACTCTCGCAAATGAAAGTGAAATCGGTCGCGTTTAGAATTAATTCAAAGAATGAACGATATTTTTATGAATATTTTTGGAAATTCACGTTAATTTTCTCAGCTGTGTTTACATTGTTTAGCAAATGTTTATTATCATTGACTACCTAGGATATAAAAAAAATAACGACCTCTAATGCTTTACCTGCGCATGAATTAAAGAAATCGAAATTCCCGCCAATAATGTTGAAGATTATTTTTCAAGTTTTAATTTTAACGTCAACATTTCAAATAGCGCTATGTGCAGTTTCCTTGCATAGGACATAGCACTGCTTAAAAATGATGTTTCACGACTAATGTTATTTCACGTATGAGAGTTATGCGGCTTGGTAAAGTTTAGATCGGTAAACCATTTGTCAAAATGAACAGAATTTCACCGAAAATCGGTTGTACGATGAACAATAATTAATTGCATTACCGAATTGTGCAGCAGTTGAAATTTTGCTAAACTTTACTAAATTCGGTAAAAAAAAGTCTGTGTCTAGTGAAACTTTTTTAATAAATATTCTTCCTTTTTTTCATTTCTTGAAGCCTTTCTGAAGCTAAAAGTACAAGATTGAAATTTTTTGAAAATAGATTTTTTTTTTTTTTTCATGCAAATTTTATAAACAAAATCACGTGTAATTTAATAAATAAATTATGACATCATTAATATTGTATTTTTATATTTGGGTCGTTGAGGATATTTAGTTTTTGCACGTTTTTACAATTGAAGTAAAAATGTAAACAATACAAAACCTTTTTAAGTACACTCGCATGTGTTGTTTTTGATTTTCACAATATTAGGGAAATTATGATTTACAAACATTAGTAAGTTTTAATTCACAAAAAAAATTATTATTTGCTACAACTTCAATTATATGACTTTCAAATGAGTTAACAAATACATGACTTTATCTAAGAAAACAAAAGGTTATGATGTTGATAATTGGAATAATTGAATGAATTCACAAATTTTAAAATTTTGTTAAAATCAATAAAAATGTTGCATTCAAGACTTTCCAATGTTATGAATATTCTGGGAATAATTATGAAATTTGTTTTTATGTAGGATTTAACAGTACTAAAGGATTAAAACAGTTAATGTGAAATTTTAAGCCTAATTTCCATAATTTTGAAACCAAAAGGTATCACAAAACGCTTTTAAATACATTGTTTCAGTTGTATTTTTATTTCAAACTGTGGTCCCAAAATTCAAATTTTTGAAAAAATACAGAATTTGAAAAATTTAAATTACATGCCACGGTTTTAACATTTAAATGAAAAAAGTGTTAAATGTATTGTTCACCTGTCCAGTTGTTTTGCAATCATAAGTTTCCAAAATATCAAAGCATAGATGAATTTATTTTTGCTAGAGAAAAAAAGAGTTTATGCGGGGCTGTACATTGGAATTTTAAAATAGTTCAAAATATTTTTAAACCATCCCAAACATGCTTAATTTAATTACAGATGCAGAAAATGCGGTTGAGATGGTTTCTAGTTTATTTAGACATCTATTTTGAAGTTTTCTGAAAAATAGTAATATATCCAACAAGTTGCAAAAAGATGATTTGTTCATCACGAGTCGTACATTTATTCAACGAGGTTCACCGAGTTGTTTCATTAGTTTTTCAAACGTTTCATTGACTCAATGCATGGACTCTTGTCCTATAATTTCATTCAAACGGTGTTTTTCGGAATTGCAAAAAAATTGTATGGAACTCGTTGCACAACTTGATTTTATCAGCACTCGTCGTGTTTATCAAACTCGATTATCCTCGTTGGATAAATGTACGACTCGTGCTGATAAAATCTTATTTTTGCAACTTGTTGCATAAATTACTATTATATAATTTTACCGCATTATCTGGAAAAAGAACAAATACACATAAAAAGATGTAAATTTACATATTTCATAAAAAAATAGTTTTATACATCATTAGAGGAATGCTACTATCAAAAGTTATCAAAATATCTATTTATTTATTAAAATATTTTTATTCTTATAATTTTACGGCTTCAACAGATCTGTGTTTCAAAATATGTTCAAAAATTCAAAAGTACAGTATGGCCCATAAAAAAATGCGACAATGTTAATAGGTGTAAATCGGGACTATTTTTACTATTAATGATGTATGTAGCATGTGTACATGTTAAATAGGTTCAAAACAAACAATCAATGCCTTTAAAACCATTCCCTTAGCATAAAATAAGTTACAGCTCATTGAAATTTATAATTTTCCAATTTGCTCTACGCCCAGGCCATATAAAGAAAAACATACTTTTTTCATGTTGGTCGATCTGGATAGCCTATTATGGTATTTTTATGGACTAAAAAGCAGGGCTGTGGAGTCGGAGTCGGAGTCGGAGCCGGAGTCGGTGGAGTCGGGTCTTTTTGGGGACCTGGAGTCGGAGTCGGAGTCGGAGTCGTCAAAACTCGAATAGCTGGAGTCGGAGTCGGAGTCGGAGTCGGCTAAATTTTATGAGCTGGAGTCGGAGTCGGAGCCGGAGTCGTAGATTTCTGATTGACGCGGAGTCGGAGCTGGAGTCGGAGTTATCAAAATATTTTAATAAATTTATGAACTTATTTATTGTTCAATATTTGTTATAATTCAGGTTAATTCCCATTTTTTTAAATTTATTTATTGAATCGCGTGCACTGCGTTGACATTTTTATAATCAATTTATTTTTTGGATCAAGATATTTATCAGATGTCATGATGTTTTCGAAGCATTTCTATTGTGATTGGAAAGCTCTTATTGTGTTATTTCACTAAGATCACAGAATGATAATCTGTTAATCCTCTCTTGTCAATGTTTGCATACACTATACTATAGTGTCATAACTCATAAAATAGTAAATAATTGTGGCTGCGTAGTCAAAAAATTTAAACATATTAAAATGGTTCTTTACTGTCTCTTTTTGCTTGTATTTACAGTATGTAAAAAAAGTATTTACACCCCTTGGGCCCTATGCACATTTTGTGATGAAACATGTAAACAATTTAAAGTTTGACAGAAACCTAGTACTACGTTTTGTACAGAAACTCATGCCGAACATTTTGCTACAAGCTCATGAAAAGATGATTTCTATAAAAAGTTCTATAACAAATACTATTACAAAAATCAAAAAAGGTACAAAAAAAGTTTGTACACCTTTCGAAAAATTAACATAAATAAAGTTATCTGTTTCGAGTAGGAATCTCGCAATCGAGAACGCCAAGGCAATGCTGTAGAGCGAATAATTTGATTTTTTTTTTTTTTGAAAGTTATTTGTTGACAAATCACCATAAATCCAGCCTCCCAACTCCAAATAGGCATCTTTGACAGATTAAAAAATAATTTGGATTGAGTATAAAGTTTACTAACTTCTTAGTATAAAAGTTTATATAACTCTGGAAATTCTATATAAAACTTATCTAAACTTAATTTTGCAAACTTTTAATTCAACTAAATGTCAATATATTACCATAGAATTGCTAAGGTTTTAAGTAGATCCTTTATGTTAATAGGAAAATAAAGGTTCACTATCAGTACTTAACGAAAAAAAAATGTAACATTTGTAAAATTGACATTATAACTATACTAATAAATTATCAACTATTATATCAATCTACTACTTGGACCGCAACATGCTCATTTTGTATGTAAATAAAAATAAATCAAACTGCCGTGCTGAAAACATTTAAAACAAACAAAAAATATCGAAAATAAGTTGCAACTAATTTTGAAATAATCATTGAATTGATTAGATATATCGATTACCTCAATGTTTACAATTTCTCTTAAAGTGTTGATCCTTAAGGATCCACTACACGCGAACATTTTTTGCTTCGACTTTTTTACGGAAATTGTCATAACTCTGAAAAGAAAACAGTTAGAGTCCCACTTTTTGTATTAGGTCCTGTAGAAATGTTATGCAAAGTTAACAAAATTTTCGCAAGTTTTTTTTTGGCTTTTTGAAGAAACTATTGAAACAATCAGATCAGTTTAGGTCTTGTAAACTTTGCATAACTTTTCTACAGGACTTAATACAAAAAGTGGGACTCTAACTGTTTGCTATTCAGAGTTATGACAATTTCCGTAAAAAACTCGAAGCAAAAAATGTTTGCGTGTAGTGGATCCTTAAATAATATCGTTGAACAAGTCTAATTTTTTTAAATACCTTAAATCGGGGTGATATAATTCAATTTTTTTTCAAATATTAGAATTTTCTCATGATTTATATGTTTAAAGTGTGTACTGGGCTGGATCACACAATTTCCATATACGTCCTCTGAAATAAATTCAAAAGAGCTTTAAAAATAGTGCTTTAAAAATTGTCTATTTCAAAACCAGCGTATCTTTGATAGTTACTGTGTTTCTTTAAAATTTCAGCCTAAAATTATCCAAATGGATTTTATATGTCAATTCTATCATGAAGGTTAACTTTCTTTTAATATTTCATTTAAAAAAGTACAGTTAAAAATTAGTGTAGCTAGCATATAAACTTTAAAAAAATGAATGTAAATTTAAAGTAGTTAAATAAAAAGTTCAAATTTTTCAAACAACAAAATTTAAATATATTTAGAAAATTGTTGTGCAGAAAATGCGTTTAAATCTGAAGATATTTATGATTTTTGTTTCAATAACGCTGAAAACATGTAACATAGAACAGCGAACACTTTTCTACCAAGCTTAGTATGGTTCAATATCATTCTGTTTGTATAAATAATTCGTATGTATAATTTTGTTAAACACCCCGAACATAAATGTCACCCCGGTATTATTCGCGCAAGTGTGAACTGAAATGTGAGTGATGTGATTAATTGAAATTTTTAAAATATTTTAAATACGGATTAGGTGTCGGAGTCGGAGTCGGAGCCGGAGTCAACAATTTGTGGAAAGCTGGAGTCGGAGTCGGAGTCGGAGTCAGCTAGAGTTGGAAGGCCGGAGTCGGAGTCGGAGCCGGAGTCATCAATTTGTGGAAAGCCGGAGTCGGAGTCGGAGTCGGAGTCGGCTTAACTCAGAAAGCCGGAGTCGGAGTCGGAGTCGGAGTCGCTTTAAATATGACCCGACTCCGCAGCCCTGCTAAAAAGTATACAGCCTTCAAGGCTACTGTTTTTGAGAGTTGTAAGAGTTAGTTCCACCGAATTTTACGCATTCTATTTACCAGTTATAGTAAAATAGTGAACTTTTCAAAAATATCCCGATTCTGAAAATGCATCAATTTTTGGTATTTTTTGGAGCCTGCAATGTTTCAACGAAAAAAACAAATGCTACTAATGATGGTAATTGATACTAACAGATGCTCTGATGTGACTTTTAACAATATAGAGCCGCTGGGCACGCTTTTGAGCCATCGACAACGGTTTTAAGTTATTGATTTATTTTGACAGAATCACACAAAATAATAACCAAAATGGCATTTTTCACACAAATTACCAATTTTAACAAAATTAAAAAACTTTCTTGATTGGGCGTATTTAAGAAGGACTTCTAATGATGCTTTCGGTACATTGTTGGATATTTTAAACTGTTTCGTTTTTGAAATATAAATTATTTAATTAGGGTAAATATTGTTCCAAAAACACATTCATAATTGTAGACCGCCTGTACACAGTTTTGGTGAACTGCAAAAAATTATCATGACGATATCTTCAAAACATACTAAACTAACACCATAATACATAAAAAATCAGATTGTTAAATAAATTTAAGAATGGCACCATTTTTTCTGTGAAAAAATGCACATGTCGCATTTTTTTATGGGCCATACTGTATGTATTTGATTGAAAATACATAACTAATTATATAAATCAATTTTACAAGTGATTTCAATGATTTTTATTTAAATCAATCATAATTTTTTGCTTCCTCATTTTTTAGAGTGCAAAAACTTGAAGTTTAACTTGCAATGGCCTAACCTAAACTTCAATAGAAATATCTATTTTTTAAGTGATTCAATATTAAAACCTAGAAGATTTTCATTTGCCTCAAACCCATAAACATAGAATTGGCCATTTGCATTAAATTTTAATTTTCATAATTTATGAAATTGCTGATACTTTTTGGCGAACTTCTCGAAGTTACGATTTATTGTCACGAATCGAATAGTTAGAATCCACTAAAAAAAATTCAATGATTTTTTAAAACGTGTTATTCAAAGCCTTATTTTATATGTGAAAGCCCTTTAAGGCCTGATATGACACAATTTTCAAAATTTCAAATACTAGGCTATTATTCAGGCATGAAAGGGTTAAGTTTATTTTATGATTTGTAAGTTTTTTTTTTTAGAAAAAAGGTTGAAACATATTTGAACCAAGTTATTAAAAAACAAGAGAAACAAGAGAAAAACTTACACTTAATTACGGATAATTGTACACTAACCGAGCATTATATTATTATGATTATGATGATATTATGCCTTAAATGATTTTATGTTACAATTACCATGGACCTGTCTAAGAATCAGATGTTTCAAAACTATCAATTGAAATTGAAAAAAAGATTGGTCAAATGCAAAACTATTAGGAAACAGTATTTAATTCGAGTTTTGGAACGAGTTGCATACCACATCTTTTGTAATTCCGAAAAACACTTCTGAAAAGGATCAATATTCAAAATATATATTATACTCATCGACTCAGGATCAAATTCTGAACAAATGTCTGTGCGTGTGTGAGGATGTTGATCAAAAATATGCACTTGAATAATGAGAGGAAGGCACCACCCACAAGCACCACCCAGGTGTATTAAGTAACGTTTTTGAATACCTGTTAAAAAAAAAAATGATTTCAATTTTTTTTCACATTTGTAAAAACTCGACTAAAGCTGTAAATGAAGTATGCTTTTTTTCATAAAAGTCTACAAAATTCCATATAGGTTTTTTTCCAAGAACTTAGGATATTTGAGTCTGGAATGACTGAGTCTTTCCAAATTTCTTAACATGTCGTCACCCTGCAGTACACGTATTCGATACTGTCCCGCGGGAATGTCCACATCAACAACAGCACGTGTTCTTCATATTTTCAGTAAATTTCGACATAGTTACTTTCTTTCTTTCCTAAACCTTTTCCCAAAAGAAAAGTTCCTCTCCCCAACCATCGCGATATCAGCTTTCAAGAACAGGATGTGCCCGGGTGATAAAGGCCAGCTCAAACTTTTGATCTCTCCTGGCACAGCACGGAGCGGAAAAAGCTGATTGCGATCCCGATAATGTTACACATTTCATTCATGAAAAAGTTTCGAAATCATCATCGTCGCAGGTTGCAAACCTCTCTCGCTGGTGGGAAAGTTTGATGATCACATGTGACGATAAAAGTGTCGGATTGAACAAAAAGTTTTTGGTGGAAGAACAAGTTTCGGAATGCATCCAGGACCCAGGATAAAGCTATCGAATTTCGCTAATTTACTCCCAAAGTTGTTCTGTTCCCACATCAGCAGAGCTATAGGAAGGAGATATTCGAGGATCTGAAGGATGGTTGGTGGGATTATCTCTCCTTTTTTTTGGGAAACTTGATGCAGGTGATCTTTGTGTTGGAACGATACCTGTCTGTCTGCTTGAAATGGTGTGAAAATTGTTGTAGACTTAAGATGTTTGGGGAAGGTTTGAATGAGCAATTATTGTACATACTATCAAAAACTATTAAGCAGTATTTTTTTTAAACTATTTTGCAAATAGTTATTTTATAAAAAAACATAGTTTCAATAATTTTCAAAATTTATCAAAAATCGGATGATAAATGTGCAAACAAAAATAGTTTTTAAAATAAAATAAAATCATATTGCTGTGTATAATGTTTGCTTTACAGGGACTGTTCTTTATCTACCGACACTTATGATTAATGACTTTCCCAACTAAAATCTGACCGTCCACAATCCTCACCCAAAAGTGTGTAAATCGATAGCCTTGTTTTCACCAAAACCGGGAGAAAGAACCCATGCCAAAACTGGACCACGGTCCGTTGGCGGCAGATTCCTTTTTGTGAAATCGAAACCGAAAGTAAAAGTCCTTGGCCATCAATTCTTGTAATGTTCGTTTTTTTCTCTCTCGAAAGTGCTATAAATTAGAGCAAAAGTGAAGGAGAACGCAAAAACCAGAGCAAAGTGCAACCGAAACTGTTGGAATGGACCCTGGGAGCAGGCCCGTATCCAGGATTCTTCAATGGGGGGTGTTTCCTCCCATAAGGCGTTAGGGGTGTATGTGTGTTATAGGAAAGGCGTATATAGTCAACAAATGAGTATCAAAAAAACGTGAAATTTGCTTTATATATTGTAACAGTAATGCTAAAAAAATATCTAAACATCAATAAGTTCATGAAAATATTGTTATTCGTGCATATATTATTGATGTGATATATGTGATTGAAAATATTGAAATAACGTTATTGCATCCTTAATAGTTTAGATTGTTTTTTTTTCAATTAATTTTTTTATCATCAGCAATTTTTTTTGCCCCCAAATTTTTCGGGAAAATTTTAAAGGAGAGCCTTTTTTACCAGTACACAACTTGAGCCATCCCAGACCAAATCAATTTAAAATGGAAATCAACTCGTAAGATCTATGCGTTTTGGCTTTCGTCGTTTTTTTTTATTTTTCTTAAATATCATGAGCTTATAGTTCGTGTTTTAAGGAACAAGTTTGCCGAAGACATCAGCGATATTTGTTCGTACCAAATAAAAAAAAAATATTATTAGGATTTTTTGTTGAGAAGTATTTTTTTAACCCTCTACTGCCCAAATTTTTTTTTCGAAAATATTTATTTTTCCCATGTTCAGGAGGTCATTTTGAGCAACTTTTGTTCTACGAAAAACTTTACTTCTCTTGTTTTATGTTTTTCTTGTTTCATTTTTAGTATTTTAATTTGCATTTATCTTGTTTAGTTTATGTTTGTTTTTGGTAGTATTTGGCCTACTCTACCACCTAATATAATTACATTTCGCCTATCTAAATTTTTCATGATTTTACAGTCACTTTTCAAATTTTTTGCATGTTTTTCACATTTTCTGCTATAGAATCGCACCATCATCATTTAAATTGTAAAAAAATGCATAGAGGCATAGTCTGGGTCACTACAAAAATTACTGCATACTTCTTTTTACTGAAAATATAGGAAATGTTAGTAAAAAACATTGCCAAAGTTGACCCTTAAAAAATGACATTTTTAAAAACATTGGCAAAGTCACATAAAACAAGTTTAACTTCTAACCCTGACATTTTCTAAAATTTTAAGAGTTCTTCTTTCCAATGCTTTTTAAAGATCAAAAATCGGTTGGAAAATTGATGTTTGGCGATTTTTGCCTTTCTTACTAAAGAAAGGTATAGGGTTTGCTTTTGGCTCCGACGCCAAATCAAGCTTCGTTCCCAAATCATTTCTCGAGAAATATTCATTCGAAAAATCTGCCAAAAATCATGGACGATCGATTTTCGACGCCCGATCGATTGACAATGACAGAATTGGTCTACCTCCAATATCCGAATTTTGGCGCTTAATTTACTGTAGAGCACGCGTGACGTCCGTGTGTGGTAAAAAAGTGCTCAATTTTGTGGTAGGGGGTTTCTCAGAGCCCACATTATGGATTTGAGCTCTCTTGGGCGCATTTGAAAGGGGATGTGCTGAACCTGAACCAGTTCCATACCAAATTTGAATTTATCCATTTTTAATGGGGACTCGGAGTGTGTTTTCGCAAATCAGGCGGTTTTCAAATGAAAATTCGGTCGAAAATTGAAGTATTGAAATCGTTTATTTATCCAAAAAATTGCATTTTTCCAGCCCTACATCCTCCCAAATTTTCATCCATGTCGGTAATGTGGTTCTTGATTTACAGCTTGTGGACTAATTCACTGTGAGGGGGAAAAACCCCTAAAAAAGGTAAAAGCCAATTTTCACCAAATGCCAAAACTATTCCTTTGGCATTTTATCTAATTTTTTTTCTCCACATCATAATCTAGACCATACTCGATGTTCTGAAACAAATTTGACCTCATTCGGATTTACCGTTCAGATTTTAGAAAATTTCCATTTTTGCCTTTCTTACTAAAGAAAGGTATAGGGTTTGCTTTTGGCTCCGACGCCAAATCAAGCTTCGTTCCCAAATCATTTCTCGAGAAATATTCATTCGAAAAATCTGCAAAAAATCATGGACGATCGATTTTTGACGCCTCGTCGACAAGTTGTCAAGTTGAGCTTCACATGCAGACGCGAGCAATGCTGGCGCGTGATGCTGGCGCGTTTAGAGTTTTGATACTAGATTACCCCCTTTTAGTGCAAGTTGCTTTATCGATTGCTCGTTCATCACACATCGCCTATCATTATTTTCTATGCTAAGCTTCAGTGAACGCAAACTTGACGCAAGCAGCTATCTGTTCTGAAGCCTCATGCTCATTCTTTTGCCTTTCTTTTTTGTTTTGCTCATTCTCTGATCGAACTCTGAGCGAACGAATTTCTGGGAAACGTCTAAGCTTCCCATGTGCCAGTGACAACGCACATCGCGGGTTTGGTTTTCTAGCTTCGGTACTAGCCTTTTTGTGTATTAGTATTTTTGTTCATCGTACCAGCGCACCAAGGTTGTTTATTCGGTACGTTTGCGTTTGTCGTAGTGAAGTCCCACCGAGCGCTCAGTCGTTGTATGCTTCCCAATCCCAAAAACGCCTAAATGCTTGCTTATTGAAAGCTCTCAATTTTGCCTAACGCCAAAATGACAGTTTAGTGAATTACAGTAGGCGTTTCAAAGCTTTCAAGAACATTTATGCGGCTTTACCGTTACATCGTTGTTTACAACACGGCAAATTCTCGGGTGTTGAAACACTTTCTGCCAGTCATTTTGTAACCACTTTAACGCATTGGAGCAAGACGGAATTATTTTGTTTTCTCGTTAATTTTTAATATTTTGAAAAGTGCAAATAAACACTCAGAGAATACGAACAATTTAGCGATATGCAGAAAACATTACGAACATCGCAAATTGTGAGCTAATTCTCTGCCTCAAAAATAATTTGTTCTGATTTTAAAAATCGAAAATGCTTGTGTGCGAGCACAGCTTACAACCGGCCATGGCAAATGGGGCAAAAACCAGCGCTTTATAAGTTATGTGAAAAAATAAGGTTGAGTTTAGAATTGTATTATGAATGGACCATTCTTTATTTTGCTATTTCTTTGAAAAAAAAAAATCAACTGCCGTTAACTTACTTTTGTAAGAAAGGCTCTATCTCACCCCAGGTGGGATTAAATCGGGTTTTTAGATCTAAGCCCGTCTAAAGGCGGGGTTAGGTTGTAGAGGGTTAATCAAAGTGTTTGGACAGTGAAAATCTATGCTCCACAACAATAAAATTGCTTTTAAATTTGTCTCAGTGGCCACAAAGTTGAAATGAAAAAAATATATCAAGCAGAAATAATGTTTTTCATGGCAAATTAGTATTTTCAACTTGTGAATAAATAGATAAACATTGAATTTGCGTCAAAAATCTAATTTCTAACGTTATTTAACTTGAAACACTATTTCATGAAATCACAACTCAAAGTTTTGCAATATTTGAAGTGAGTTTTTGAAAAATGGTTGCATTCTTTGGGTGAATTTCATATGATACAAAGTTGTATTTTTAATGATTTTTAATGGTTCCATTTATGGTTTGATTTTAGTTATATGGTTATATGGCCTAATATTTAAATTTATTAGACAAAAATAATTTTTGTTGCCCAACATATAAGCAAACAATATTCCTAGTTGTGAAAGCTTCATAAATAAAAAAACATTGATTTGTCCGTGCAACTTTCCATAGAAGTTTGACAGCTGCCCATATAATTGCTTACGAGGCCATTTCACGAAGCGGAACACCACTCGAAATCGACTTTTTCAGAACATGCTTAAAATTTAGCGGAGCTGTTTATCCTATCGAAACATGCAAAAATCCCTTCTTTTTTCCCTTCTAGTTTTACGATTTTCACCTATTTTTTTTATTTAGTTTTCAAATGGTTATATCTTGGATACAAAAAATAATAGAGCAAAACTCGACTGCTTTTTTAAGAAACGCTGAATTATATTGCGTCATCAAATTTTTGATTCGAATCAAACTTTACTTGTTAGGGCAAAATGAAATCTCATGTGAATTTCAAATGTATAAGCTTGCAGTAGCAGAATTTACCTACATCGATCCATGCAACATTTTTTTTAATTGCTCAAAATGCTGCCATGTTTGATTTTAATCAAAATGATGACGATGAATTGAATCAGCGTCAAATTTCTTTTATAAATAGCAGTCGAATATTGCTCTATCATTTTTTGTTTCCACAATATTTGACAAAGTTTTTTTTTTAATTGGCGCAAATCGTAAAACTTTGGGGCAGTATAATGATAAACAGTTTCGCCAAATTTGGATTTGGATCTGGCCGATAACGATCTAAGTAACTATTTTACTTAAAATCCAGAAGGGCCTATCCAGTTATTCCAAGGCTTTATAATAAAAATAGCTGGCCGTTTTTAGTGACATTTCGATTTTTCTCTGTGTGTTTCTATCAAATTGTCTTATTAATTTTTTCAAAATATTTTTCTTATGGCGTATCTGGTAAAAGTTGAGTTTTTGTTTTGGCGACAACGATCAAAGTATTTTTTGAAATATTTTTATGAGGGCGTATTAACCCCTTCCTGCCCATAGCAAAATCGAGATTTTTACGTTTATCACCATAACTCGTAACTGAACCGACCAAATTGGATGAAATTCTAATGGTTATAAGCTTACAATCTATATAAACTAACGCAAGTTGAATCAGGTTGAAAACATGCATGGTTGCAGAGAAATTTAGTTTTGAAGACAAAAATTAGTGGTGCTCTGGAGTAACCATGGGCGTTATAGGGTTAAGCTTTTGGTTAAGCTAAACTTTAGTTTTTTTGAAGGCGTCAACGATTAAAGTTTTTTTTAAATATTTTCTTGAGGGCGTATTTAGTGAGAGTTGAGTTTTTCGGTGGCCAATCAATTTTCAATATTTGTATGAGGCGCATTTAGTGAGAATAAAGTTTTTCTCTTGGTGTCAATGACCAAAGTATTTAGTAAATGTTAAGTTTTTCTCTTGGCGTCAACGATGAAAGTTTATTTTTTTTATTTTATTAAGGCGTATCTAGTGGGAATTAAGTTTTAGTCAAGGCGTCAACGATCAAAGTTTTTTTGAATTATTTTTATGAAGCGAGAGTTTTTTTTTTCTAGGCGTCAATGATCAAAGTTTTTTTAAGGGGCGGTTCTAGTGAAAGTTTGTTTTTTTTTCAGGGCGTCAACGATCAAAGTTTATTTTTTTAAATTATTTTATGAAGGCGTATTAAATGAAAGTTGAGTTATTTTAAAGGCGTCAACGATCAATGTATTTTTATATTTTCTTGAGGGCGTATTTAGTGAAAGTTTTGTTTTTTCATGGCGTCAACGATCAAAGTATTTTTTTTTTAATGATTTTATGAAGGCGTATTTAGTGCAAGTTGAGTCATTTTCAAGGCGTCAACGATCAAAGTTTTTTTTTAATATTTTCTTGAGGTCGTATTTAGTGAATGTGGAGTTTTTTCGAAGCGTCAGCGATCAAAGTTTTTTTTTTAAATATTTTCCTGAGGGCGTATTTATTGAAAGTTGGGTTTTTTCAAGGCGTCAACATTCAGTTTTTTTTGCAAAAAAAAAATATGAGGGCGTATTTAGTAAGAGTTTAGTTTTTCTCTAGGCGTCAACGATCGAAGTTTTTTTTTTTTAAATATGTTTATGAGGGCGTATTTAGTGAGAGTTGAGTTTTCTGTTGGCGTCAACGATCAAATTTGTTTAAATTATTTTTCGGAGGGCGTATTAAGTGAGTGTTGAGTTTTTCGGTGTCCATCAATGATCATTTTTTTATATTTTTATGAGGCGCATTTAGTGAGAGTAAAGTTTTTCTCTTGGTGTCAATGACCAAAGTCTTTAGTAAATGTTAAGTTTTTCTCTTGGCGTCAACGATAAAAGTATTTTTTTTATTTTATTAAGGCGTATCTAGTGGGAATTAAGTTTTAGTCAAGGCGTCAACGATCAAAGTTTTTTAATTATTTTTATGAAGCGAGAGTTCAGTTTTTTTCAAGGCGTCAACGATCAAAGTTTTTTTTTAATATTTTCTTGAGGGCGTTTTTAGTGAAAGTTTTGTTTTTTCAAGGCGTCAACGATCAAAGTTTTTTTTTATAATTATTTTTATGAAGGCGTATTTAATGCAAGTTAAGTTTTTTTAAAGGCGTCAACGATCAAATTTTTTTATTTATATTTTCTTGAGGGCGTATTTAGTGAATGTGGAGTTTTTTCGAGGCGTCAGCGATCAAAGTTTTTTTTAAATATTTTCCTGAGGGCGTATTTATTGAAAGTTGTTTTTTTTTTTCAAGGCGTCAACAGCCAACAGAGTTTTTTCGAGGTATTAGCGATCAATGTTTTTTAAAATTATTTTTATGAAGGCGTATTAAGCGAGAGTTTAGTTTTTTTTTCAAGGCGTCAACGATCAAAGTATTTATTTATTTTTTTCTTGAGGGCGTATTTAGTGAGAGTTGAGTTTTTCGGTGGCCATCAATGATCATTTTTTTATATTTTTATGAGGCGCATTTAGTGAGAGTAAAGTTTTTCTCTTGGTGTCAATGACCAAAGTATTTAGTAAATGTTAAGTTTTTCTCTTGGCGTCAACGATAAAAGTATTTTTTTTATTTTATTAAGGCGTATCTAGTGGGAATTAAGTTTTAGTCAAGGCGTCAACGATCAAAGTTTTTTAATTATTTTTATGAAGCGAGAGTTCAGTTTTTTTCAAGGCGTCAACGATCAAAGTTTTTTTTAATATTTTCTTGAGGGCGTATTTAGTGAAAGTTTTGTTTTTTCAAGGCGTCAACGATCAAAGTATTTTTTTTAATGATTTTATGAAGGCGTATTTAGTGCAAGTTGAGTTATTTTCAAGGCGTCAACGATCAAAGTTTTTTTTTAATATTTTCTTGAGGTCGTATTTAGTGAATGTGGAGTTTTTTCGAGGCGTCAGCGATCAAAGTTTTTTTTTTAAATATTTTCCTGAGGGCGTATTTATTGAAAGTTGGGTTTTTTCAAGGCGTCAACATTCAGTTTTTTTGCAAAAAAAATTATGAGGGCGTATTTAGTAAGAGTTTAGTTTTTCTCTAGGCGTCAACGATCGAAGTTTTTTTTTAAATATTTTTATGAGGGCGTATTTAGTGAGAGTTGAGTTTTCTGTTGGCGTCAACGATCAAATTTGTTTAAATTATTTTTCGGAGGGCGTATTTAGTGAGTGTTGAGTTTATTTTTTGGCGTCAACGATTTTTTAAATCTTTTCGAAAGGGCGTATTTAGTGAGATTTTTTTTTTCTAGGCGTCAACGGTCAAAGTTTATTTTAATTTTTTTTTTAAATGTGAGGGCGTATCGAGTGAGAGTTGAGGTTTCTGTGGGCGTCAACGATCAACTTTTTTTTTTTCAAATATTTTTATCAGGGCGTATTTAGTAACAGTTCAGTTTTTCTCTAGACGTCAACGATCAAAGGGGCGTTAGAAAGGCGTATTTAGCGAGAGTGTAGTTTTTTTCTAGGCGTCAACGAACATGGTAATTTTTGAATCTTTTTATGAGGGCGTATTTACTGAGAGTTGAGTTTTTCACTTGATGGCGTATCTAGTGAGAGTGAAGTTTTTTTCTTGGGTGACTAAATTTTGATAATCATAAATAATGGCGGCCCTTCGGGCCTTGTTTTTGTCGGGGCGTTAGGGGTGTAAGCCATTTTTTTCCATGGGGGGTGTTGAACACCCATAACACCCCCCTTAGATACGGCCCTGCCTGGGAGCACAAAAAGGACCTGTTTTTGTCGGACTTGAGGCGAGGACCCCCGCAGTTTGCCGACAAATGTATAGAATCACTGTAGGGGACACACGAAATGGTGATGATCTGTGTCGGGTGCTGCACGCGGTTTGTCCTTTTTATGACAAGCAAAAAAAAAAAGCTTCTAAAGTTTCAGTTTTGTCTAAGACCACTTGGAAAAATTAAAGATTCTCAAAATTGTGAATATAAGCAAGAAATTCAAAAGGTTTCAGTAAACTTTGTACACTTTTTTATTTGTACTATTTTTTTAATTTAAATAGTTTATGACATAGTTTTTAAAACCAATTTTTATTTTTTGCAATATGTGTGTCAAACGAAACAAACTTTTGCAAGTTTTATGTAATGTTTGGAAAATGTCGGTTTCAATTTAATTCAACTAGTATTTTATTAGAATTTAATAGTTCTGCTCCAGGATGTTATATTTGTCATTCAGGGTTTTGGAAAACCATTCAACTTAGATCAACCCATAAGCCTTTGCAGGGAGGGTACATATTTCTAAGAATAGATTTTGCTTGAAATATGTACCCTCTCTGCAAAGGCTTATGAATTGATATCAGTCGAAGGTTCTCCAATTTTCTGAATTGAATTTGGAGAACCTAAGAACTGAGGAACTGGGGAACAGAGATCAATTCATAAAATGTCGAATTAATTGTTAAAAAATAGCATCTTGCATATCAAACTTTACTATTGTTCGAAAACAAAAAATAAATATAATTTGCATTAACATTTTATAAGTGGCTTAAATGCTCCAACATTTGAACTATACTTTAGCATACCTTGAACAAATATTTTCTCAAGATTGGATCAATAATGTTCAAAAAAGAACAACCTTGAGAAAACTGTAGTAATTTTCTAAATAATTAGAGTAGTACGTACGCACCGGTATTTTTGATACTCATTTTTTACCTAAAAAGCTCCTATTCGGGTTTTCGGCTTGTTTTAGGGAAAATTTTATGCGTTTACAAAAATAAAGTGATTAAATTTAAGTTTGTGTAAGTATTAAGAAAAGAATTTTTTGGCAACTTTGATCTAATACTTGAAATTCACAAAATAAGGTTTACCAAACTTCAGGTTCACGAAATCATTGAAACCGTTTAACTAGAGTTTAGCCTAGCCTTGCTAATCAGTAAAGAATTTTCGAAATTCCCCTTCTTCTTATTTGTTACCATCTGTTTTCCCAAAAAGAAATTTGAGGAGCAAAGGTACGAACTAAAATTTCCATACATTTTTGCATGAAAAAATCAAACTCATTGGATAACTTTACTGTATTGTATCAAAATCACTGAAAAATTTTATTTCAGGATCGAACCAAAAAATAATCTTTTGCAAAAGTATAATGGGTTTAAAGCCTAAAAATTAAACTTAAGTTGTATAAGTAGTGGGGTGCAAAACGACTAACTTATGAAAACTAGATTAAAATTTAATTTTTACACCTAAAATAAGCGAAAAATCCCTCTTGCCCCGCGTAGTGCGTAACTTTCTCCGCTCTACTCTATGGAAAAAAATATTGATTTGAAAAAAAGATTTAGAGTAGTTACGACAGCAATTTTAATCTATATATATAAAAAATTACGACGGTTTTGTTCGAACGCGAATCAATTCAACACGGAATGTCGGATCGAGGTGCTCTTTGTTGTGTTCGGTTCGTATAAGTCCAAGGAAGGTTCTTACGCCAAAAAGATACAACTTTGGCCACTCTGGAACCGATTCCGGAGCATCGGCAAATTGTATGGAGAAAGTTACGTAAAATCAAATTTTGATCACAGGAGGCTGAAAAGCAAAAAACGTCAACAAACGAAAAAAAAAGGCAGAACGAAGTTTGTCGGGTAAGGCTTGTTTTTTAATAAAAATGTACATATTTCCGATAGCTTCCAAAAACACAACTTAAAAATATGTTAGGTCAAAACAATTCGTCCGAAAACACTTTCATCATTTTTTTTAATTTTAATCCACTAAAACTTCAAAAAAGAATCGAAGGTAGCTGTAGCTTTTTTGTACAGAAAGCTCTCAAAAAATGTATCGAAACTTTGTATAGAAAAAACGAAATTAAAAAAAACGCCCAAAAAAATATAAAAATGTTTAAAAACGATTAAATCATTTAAATTTTGTTTTTATCTAGTTTTTCTTATCAGACTTTATGGGATTTAGAATTAATTAATAAAATATTTTTTTTTCAAGAGAAACAAAGACTTCAATTAGAATGGAACGTTTCAACATATTTGAATTTTCTTTAACGTTAGTTAGCTATAATTACAAAAACGTTGATATATGGATTGTTTTAATACTCTGAAGGTGTCCTGATTCTTTTAGTAAAAAATATTTTTGAATCGGAAAACGGAATGCATTTTCAGATTATTTGAACAGTTTTCTAAACCTAGTTATAAAATTCGAATTGTTATTGAAAAAGAAATAAAAAAAAAACTTCTAATCAGTCGGCATCTTTATAAGAACAAATTTTTTAGAATGTTTTTGGATTCATGCTTCAAAATAGTTTTTTAGGCAATTACATTATTTTATTTTTATAAAAAAAAACATTTTTTGATGAGTTTTCAGCAAAATTGTATTTTTTTACCCTACAACATTTTTTTTGTAGATTTCATCAAAAGTTAATTGACTTTGTAACAAAAAATCAATTGAGATATTTGGATATGGAACATTAGGGTGTAATATGGTTGTATGGAAAAAAATAAAGTTGTCCAAATTTAGCGAGCACAGCAATTTTTCAGTTCCTTTTGGGGTCCTAAACAACTCCCCAAAGTTTGGGAACGATTGGTTTAGTCCTCGCTTTGCGCAAAGCGATTCAATTTTCCATATAAATTTGTATGGGAAAAAACATTTTTTTGGATTTTGATATTTATAAAATTTACGTTTCACGCTGTACTAAAACCGAACTCATATTCGGATGCTCTGGAATGTGCTCTACAACTTTCCCGAAGAGAGTATGGTGCTAGCTTGTCCCTGAAAGAAGATACAGCGTCCTCAAAACTCGTCTAAAACGTGATTTTCGAGCAAAAAACACGTTTTAGACGAGTTTTGAACACGCTGTATCTTTTTTTAGGAGCAAGTTAGCACCATACTCTCTTCGGGAAAGTTGTAGAGCATCTTTCAGAGTATTCGAATATGAATCCGGTTTCAGTACAGCGTGAAACGTGGATTTTATAAATATCAAAATCCAAAAAAATGGTTTTTCCCATACAAATTTATATGGAAAATTGAATCGCTTTGCGCAAAGCGAGGACTAAACCAATCGTTCCCAAACTTTGGGGAGTTGTTTAGGACCCCAAAAGGAACTGAAAAATTGCTGTGCTGGAAAATCGATTTTGATATTACACCCTAATGGAACATAATATTAAATTTAATATTTTTTTAGAAAGAAAGTGATTTTTAATGTCACCCCGAATTTTAAATTATAATTTTTGAACTTTTTTTTTCTAAATTTCAAGTTTCTTAAAAAAATATTCCTAAATATGGAATGAAGAAAACATATTTTTTCGAAAATTTCGAAACTTTAGTGTACTTAAAGATTTTAAATTTGAAAATGGATGCACGCAATTTGTTGGTATGAGTATGTTCTAACCGAAACCAACCAAAAAAATCAAAATATTTTGCTGCAACATGGTTAAAACTGCTGTCCTAATTCGCCCCATGTTTCCCGATTTACACCAGTTGACGGTACATAGCCAAAAAAACATTAAATGCTAAACATAATTTTAAGAGATTGTAGGAAATAGGAAGTACCGTCAACTCGGGCTGCAATGCTTCAAATGTGGAGATTGTAGACATTTTGTAGCTCTGAATCTGCTCTCAAAACCACTCAAAAATATCAAAATACCAGGCTGCAATATTGTTTAAACTGCTGTTCCAATTCACCCCAAGAAACAAGAGAAATGCATTAAAAATACTAAAAATTATTAGAGAAAATATGTAACAAAAGAAGTTAAGATTTTCTAAAACAAAAACTGTTCAAAATGACCTCTTGATCATAAAAAAATTTGAGCTATAGAAGAGGGTTAGTAGTATTCATAACTTTAAAGAAAAAAAAAATAGTATGATTTGTTTAAATAAGTTCGTATTGTTTTGGGCAAAAAATAAATCAAATTTTACAAAGCATTATCAAATTCGAATAATAATTTATTTCGCTGTGCCAACTTAACGGTACCTCTGATGTCCTATTCCACCGTTTAGTATCAAAATTCCAAAATATTATCTCACGATAGAAAGTGAATCCACCTGTTCCGGTTCAAAAACACAAAATTCTCACTCACAAAAAAACGAGTCCCGAATCAAACTCTTTAATCTCAAATCGCGTGTGACAGTTATCTTGCCCTGCCCACACGTCCTGAAAGGACCCGCCCGAAAAAACCGTGACAACTGTTGTTTTTGCACTCCAAAAAATGTACGGTTATCTTAAAAAAAAACCAGTTTCCCACGTGAAACTTCAAACGATCAAGGCGCCACCACCAAAGTTTCCAATTTTTGTCCCCGAATGTCACCTGGCGAATCCGGAGATCCCGTAACGCCAGCAACTTTTGCGGTCGGTAACGCCCTCCAAAAAGGCCCGCGCGATACCTGACGGATTTTCCGAGAATCCTGCGGTTGTCCCTTGCATCTTAAGGACCGGACCTTATCTCGGGAAGGACACACCTTTCGGGGTTCGACCTGTAAAATTTATCGATAGCGGGATCCTTTGAGAGTCGAAACGGTGAAGGGACGAATCGGCTCCTAAATTATTGTGTTAAACAAGAGTTTTGGTAGGTTTTTTGTGTTTGGTCCTTTTTTGTAGCGCCAGGACATTAAGGTTTATAGACCGAAAAAGGCTAGCGCAAAATCTTTGTGCTGCTTATCTGATGCAATTTAGTTGATTTATCTCGCAATATAAACTATAAAGCGGCTTCTTTTTCGAGGTACTGAAAAACAAATCTTTGTAGAATTTGAGAAAATCTACAGAGAAAGAGAAAACTTAACCTATAAATTAATGTCCTTCGCTCGGCTTGTATAAGAGGCAAATATCAAAATACTAAAAATCTATAGGAAATTGCCAGAATCTCTACGACATAGTAGTTTATGCAACAAGTTGCTAAAAGACAATTTTTTCAGCACGAGTCGTACATTTATTTATGGATAAATACGGCAAGTGCTGAAAAAATATTTTTTTGCTATTCCGTCGTGAAACTACTTACTTTTCCTGTCATTCTTGAACGACGAAATAGCCTACTTTTCTGTACCAAAAATAGCAGAATCGAGTAGCTACACTTTTCAAAATAAATGCTGAAAAGTTCTACTTTTCAGCACTGAAATGGGTGTTAAAAAGTTGAACTTTTCAGCACTTGTTTCGAAAAGTAACAGTTTTCAACATTTTTTTGATTTAAACGATTTATTGACAAAATATATGAAAATTTGACTTAAAATTTCACTCAATGGGTGTTTTTCGAAATTGCAAAAAATGTTGTATGGAACTCGTCGCAAAACTTGATTTTTTCAGCATTCTTCGTATTTATCCAACTCGGTGAACCTCGTTGGATAAATGTACGACTCGTGCTGAAAAAATCCTCTTTTTGCAACTTGTTGCATAAACTACTATTTTGCAACGAGTTCAACATTTATTGCAATTCCGAAGCACACCTTTTAAATGTAATTGTAAGTCAAATGTCCATGTATTCAGTCAATCCACCGTTTAAATCAAAACAATGTTGAAAAGTATTACTTTTCAAAACAAGTGCTGAAAAGTTCAATTTTTCAGCATCCATTTGAGTGTTGAAAAGTAGAACTTTGCAGCATTTGTTTTGAAATGTGTTTCTAATCCATTCTGTTATTTTTAGTAAAGAAAAGTAGGCTGTTTCGTTATTTGAGAATTATAGGAAAAGTAGGAAGTTTCACGAAGAAATTGCAAAAAAGTAAGTTTGAGTTGTGAAAAGTTTAATTTTTTAACAAGAAAAAAATAAGGCAGGCAAGTAAACAATAACAAAAACATATAATTTAAAATTTTACTACTACTGTCAAAAAGTTGCAAAATTTAAATAAATTCGGGAACATTTTTTCTCCTAAATTTAAGTAATTTGTCGTTTTGTGGTTCTAAAATTCAAAATTGACTCAGTATTTCAGAAAATTATGCTAGATTTTAGGGAAACAAATTCTAATGTACTGTATTGAAGTGAAAAAAAAGAATGTTGTGTTTTTCAATTCAGATAATTCAGTTTTCATGAAATAAAATCCCCTTCTTAAATTTCCGTTGAAAACAAAAAAATAAGTTCCACCAGACGACCACACACTGCTTTATTGACAAACAATCGAGTGGGGTTTGGCACTTTGCCAGCCCGGTTTTTTCTCCAACTTCCTAATTGTCGAATTAATATTGCTCAATGTCAGAGGCGACTCTTGACATTCCCGGGGCAAGTTCGGAAAAAAGGGTAGGTTGGCTGGTTGGTCCTACCCCGAAAAAATTGCTGCAGGAATAGAGGCATAATAAATGGTGTGCTTGTGAAAGGGTTGGCAAAGAAAGCTGCTGGTGATTTTGAACATTTTTTTTTTATTCCTTCTCGACGATTTGAGTTGTCCTCGACGCGGGGATTCCGATGATGACGAAAGACGACGACGATGACGATGGATTGTGAGGTGATGGATCTTTGATTGTGTGTCAGAAAGGTCGATCGGAAAGCGCAATCTCGCATTTGACTCGTGTTTGACGAGTTTGATACGCGCACAGTGGGTGAAAAAGAGAAAAATGTATTTAAAAAAATGATTTACTTTAAAACACGACTGAATCCATGCAGAATGTGGTTTCTATTTTCCCCAGTTGATGACTAGTTTCAGGCTGTAAATTTTCGATCAGTTTTTTATACCATTAAATATATGGACTGATCAGTCCTGATCCTTGAGTAAAAAAATATGCTATGTTCTCAAAAGATATGATGTTATTGAAATCGCTGTAAAAAACATTAAAAACTGTTAAAAACATTGATTGAGTTAAAGTTGTGGAAGCTCCAAAAACTCTTATAGAGATGTTTTTCTTTATTTAAGTTTGCATTAAAAACACAATTTTTTTTATCAGAATATCTAATTTAATATGAATGACTTGCTTGTAAAAACTGTTTTAACTCAAAAAACGCTATGTAAATCAAACTTCCGAATATTTAACAAATAATATAAATGATAAACACACATTTTAATTGATGTCCTAAATTTCTACAATCGATTTTTTATATTTTGTATTTGCCTTAAACTTAATAGGTTCGGCCATACAAGTTTCCATGCAAATTAGACAGCTGTCTATTCATAAATGGAATTAAATTATTCTAGAATCTGTATCTTGAGAACAAATTTCTGCTGAATTTTGTGTCTTAGGCAAGTTGAAGGTTTGGGAAAAGAAAAGTCCTGAGCAAATGGGTACCCTCTTGAAAAATATCTATATTTGCGCACCAAAAAAATGTTTACGCAAAAACATTATTTAAAAAAATGGATATGTTTTAGAAAATTAAAAATGACAACATTTAAGCCTTAACCCAGCAAGGGCAATGAATATTAGGCAGTGTTGCCAATCTTTATAAAAAAAACTAGCTAAATCCACCTATGTGGTTGATGCCTTCCTCACTTTTTACCAACAATGGGTAAAAAGATATTTTTTTAAATCCAGAAAAAAAGTACACAGATATAATTTAAGTGGTCATAACTCGAGGCATGGTTGCCAGTTCTTCAATGTTTGGGACTCATTGGAAAGTTCTTATGATTACCTAACCAACGATGTGTCGGATGATGGATTCGGACATCGTTTACATGCATATAAATGAGATCCGGATATATGTGAAAACACATTTTTATACATAACTTTTGAACTAGTTATCGAAACTTCAAACAATTCAATAGCGATCGAGTCGAAGTCGATTGCAACTGGTTTGATCAAAATCGGTTCAGCCAGTGCTGAGAAAACTCAGTGAGAATTTTGGTCACATACATACACACACACACACACATACACACTCACATACATACACACACAGATATTTGTTCAGTTTTCGATTCTGAGTCGATATGTATACATGAAGGTGGGTCTTTGAGCTTTAAATAAAAAGTTCATTTTAAGAGCAGGATAATAGCCTTACCTCAGTGAGGAAGGCAAAAAGAACATATTTTTAGAAAATATGAAAAAAAAAACAGTTGAAAAAATTACCATGAAGCTTAGATCCAAATTGTATTTTGAATCATAAAGTACTTCTTGACTTTTTTTTGATAAGGTCCTATAAACAAATGTAAACATTGAGTGTATCCCTTTCACACCTTATGTCAAAGTCCATCGGAGTAAGCGGGATACACTCAATGTTTACATTTGTTTATAGGACCTTATCAAAAAAAACTCAAGACTTCATTTGTTTTTCACTAGTACCCATGATGCCCAAATCTAAAAGTATTTGTTTTTTCGAAAAGTTCAGAAAATTTGCTTTAAGGTCGTTGCATATAATTCCAGATTACTCTTTCTGGTTTTGGCGAGCAGTCATGTCGAGAAAGGAAAACAGATTTTCTCTACTTCACCGACGTTTCGGCCTTTATTTTGAGGCCTTCTTCAGGGGGTTTATAGTTGTCTGTTTCTTGTCAAAAATGTTTTAGTCCTATTGTTAAACTGTCCTTTACGTTTGATGCACATCAATGTTTGTCCAAATAAATTCAGGACAGTTAGCAATTAGACGTTGTACAGTACAAAGTGACCCAGCAGTTGAATGTTGTTTTACAACAATTTATTTGGACAAACATTGATGTGCATCAAACGTAAAGGACAGTTTAACAATAGGACTAAAACATTTTTGACAAGAAACAGACAACTATAAACCCCCTGAAGAAGGCCTCAAAATAAAGGCCGAAACGTCGGTGAAGTAGAGAAAATCTGTTTTCCTTTCTCGACAAGGCTGCTCGCCAAAACCAGAAAGATTAAATATAATCAGTCGTTGCGAACCCGGATTCCAGATTACTTTTTCAAAATAACCAATGTGCCATGGATTTCCTATGTACATAGGACCTTTTGAAAAAGTTTCCCCTCTCTGTTTGAGCTCGTTTCAAAATATTTTGAATTTTTGTACGGCAAAAAGATTCTTTTGAGTAATTATTATCTAAAAGAAATTAATTTTCGTAATTTTTTTTAAACTTTTAATCCAGGGGTGCTCAAAGTTTTTGGAGGCCGGGCCAAATTAAAAGCCCGAATGAGCTTGCGGGCCAAATTTGCAAAATAGGTTATAAACAAAATTAAATAACGTTTTGATTTAAAAGACTGGAAAATAAATCTATAAGTTGATTTTTTATTTCTGTTATTTTTTAACATTTTCGTTAATTCAAAATAATAGAAAATACAAGCCAGAATTGCATCATTTCATAGAAAAAAAAATTAGAATAAGTTTTAAGCACCCGTAAAGTTAAACTGCAATCTTTATTCTCAACAAAAAAAAAGATTCGACGAAAAAAAATCATTTTATTAAAAAAACATTTATTATTGCAAAATTCACTAAAATTTCAATTATTTTTAATAAACCCAAACATGCTCAAATAATTCTAAACAAAGAGGAATGCATTTTTAATTGATTTCAGCTGATTGCACTTAAATTTCCATTGATTTTTTTTAAGTTTTTTGAAAAAATATTTTGCTCCTGGTTTTTTGAGCATTTTTTTTTAAATGGAGGGAAAGGGTTAATCGGCAAAAAGCTTTGTAAAATATTTGCAACAGCCTTGATCCTCCGATTTCAACATTTTGCCTGCCTGAATCAGATGGTAGTCAAACAGATTCGTTATCTAACTGTAATGAGTTCGAATCCAGAAGGAAGGTTCCTAAGTGCAAAGTAAGTTTGAGGATAAGTTCATGAAAAAGTCATTATTACTTTTAATTTCAAATTATGCAATTATTACATATTTCTACCAAAATCAAATTTGAACGTTTTATAATTACTTTCAAAAATGTTTGATAAAATTTTTGACGGTATTTAATAGTTACTCCCATTGAAACCTTTGAAATTGTTTTAATTTTTAAAATGTTCGAACAAAATATTTGTGTTCTAAAATGGGGATCAAAATATTGATAAGTCATTTTTTATTAACAAAAAAATTAGCATTAACGGTACACATCAACCATAGCTTTTGCACCCAGATTTCTGTTACAGACATTTTAGTATCCTTAAAACTACGGGAAATTTCGATATATTTTTTTATTCATCCCCTAAATTACTGTCTTCGTAGTTATTTACTACAAGGTTTGACTATTTTTACAATCAGATTCTTGCAGGATTGGGTCCGTAAGTTTGACAATTTGGGAATAAAAAGACAACAACTTCCTTGGTTGCTGTGCACCCTTAAAAAGATTAAATTAATGGTAAAAAAGTATAAAATCACTTTACAAGTGGTCTACGGGCCATTTTACATGATCATTCAAAATGGGTCCGCGGGCCACAAAAAATCACCTCGCGGGCCACGTTTGGCCCGCGGGCCGTACTTTGGTCACCCCTGTTTTAATCAAAAAAATAAAACCATATTTCAAGCAAGATTTTCAAAAAAAATTGGGAGAGAGTATCATAATGTGGTTGGTTTATACATCGTTACCGTTGTACAGCAAAAAAAAAGTTTAATTTTGGAATGTTGAAAATTTGGTTGGTTGAATATTATTTCCTTTGTGAGTAATTTTACGTAAAAAATGTGGCCTTGCATAAAAGTCACCAGAAACTGATGATTTTTTTCCAGTTACTGATGCAATATTACACATTTTTTGACACAACATCTATCACTATTTCCTGATGAATATTACCAGCATTTTTTCGGTGTGTACACAAAAAAGATTTAAAAATATGAATGATTTCTTGCAAATAAATTTTGAAAAAAAATTTAATCGGTTTACAAGTTTTTTTTTTCAATGGAAATGGCCATTTTAGTATTTTGTTTGCCCCTGATTTTGCTAGAACATTTTGAAGATAAATCGACAAAAAATGTGCATAGCCTGAAATTATTTGGAAAAAAATCGCTTTTGTTTTTCTTTTTCGAATAAGGCCGACTCAAATATTTTTCAAAGATTTTGCCCCTTGACTCAAACCCACTCCCACTAAAATTAAAAATATTTTTGAACTAACCCAAACATGCTAAAAATTATTCTATATGCAGGGGAATGCATTTTAAATTGATTTTAGTTAGTTGCACTTAAATTTCCACTGAAAATTTGAACTTTTTCGAAAAAATATTTGTTTTGCCCCCAGATTTTTTGGGGGGCAAAAACGTCAAATGAACTTAGTACCAGCCTTAAAGATCTGCTTCTTTAAGTTCAATTAAATTGCCCCAACAAATATTTTTTAGGATTCCCAAAAACAAGTTTAAATAAAGCAATATTAAATGAAATTTTAAAATTAGAAGATTTATACAGGAACAAATAGGTTTTTGTTTGTTTGATGAATTAGGGTGGTTCGTCGCTCTGACATACAATCCAAAAATTGCATGCAATATGTACAAGGAGCGAATCACATTAATTTTCCAAACAAACTTTCGAGAAAACCCATTCGGCCCTGTCTAAATATTTTTGATTAATTTTAAGTGTATAAAATCATAACCATAAGTTCCCAAAGAAATCCTTTTTTTAATTTTTTTATCGCTAAAAGCCAAATTTCATTAGGGGAAATATACCCATTTTCAGTTTTGCCTATCAAAACACCATTTTCTGTAAAATCAATAAGGAAGAGTTGCTCGCTGATTTTTATTTGAGCCAAAATCATGTTGTGTAAGTTGTAATTAGAGGTCAAAGTGCTGATAGGCCGACAGTAGAAATGTTACGATAAAGGGTATATTTTCCCTTAATTCTCTTTTAGCGAAAAGACTTACTTTAGGGACGACATTCGAAAGAAACGACGACTGTTGCTATCCAACTGATCCACGAAGCGAAAAAAATCAGGCTCCAGGCGGGACTTGAACCCGCAACCTCCTCATTAGTACTGAGACGCACTGCCAATTATACCACTGAGGCCCTTGAGATTCTAGATGTCTCAAGCCACCTTAGTGCTACGTGTGACAATTTGGTATCTTTTCCAGCCTGAGAACAGTAGACTTAGATCGCTTTGTGTTCAGTCGGTAGACTTAAGGTAAATATTTTCAATGTAGGTATCAAAAAAAAAAAAAAAAGTTAAGTTTCTGTGAAGGATTTTTCAACGACAGTGAATCGACTGTATATCTGCAATTCTCAATAAAATCTTAAAAAAAAAAATATGATGAATGTGTAATTTTTTTTTTTATATTTTCGATAATTCAAAACATTTTTTCATACCCAAAGTTTTTAGTTTTTTGCTTTTTTGGTTTTTTTTTTTGAAGGAAAATTTCGTTTATTTCACTTTTTCAAAAAACAACTATTTAGAAAAACGAGTCAAATAATGAAATCTAGAGAATTTTTTAAAGGTCCAACAAATTTTTGTTTTGCTTTTAGTGTTATTGTGAAAACGTCAAATATGTTTTCTTAAACGCCAGTATAAATTAGACTTTGTCTTTTCTTGAATTGTGAAATAGCTCCACCGTGCAAACAAACCTCTTCAGTATAAAATTCATTCATGTTACCACCACACCAGCTGAGAGCGGTAAAGAAAAGTCATAAAAGTCGTCGATTCGCGCGGCGGGAATCCTCAAAATTGAATTTACCACCCCAAATAAATAAATGCTTACACGAAAAGAGAAAAAAAAGCCGCGGGATCGTCTTAAAAGGCTCGCGCGGGAAGCTATTGTTCAATTAGAAACGGCCTCTCCGTCGATGGAAAGAAAAAAAAGGAATCATGAGTGAAAAATTGATTGTTGATGGAATAAAAACGAATAAAAGTTAGCGCGTGTGCCACAGCACCGAGCACAATGAGATTTCTATTTTCATGTTGAGGAAGATTGTTGCTCGTCTTTTTTTCGATTTTTTTGCTTGCTTGGCGGGTTTTATGGGATTTCTTCGTGGCAGCGTGACCACTTGAGAATCGAGTTGAGAAAAAGTCGAGTGATTTTCGGTTGATTAATGATTTGTTGACTCGAATTAATTAATGGATTGTGTACACACACAAACAGCACACTCCACTTGCGGGTATTGTGTAAAGTGGTTTTATTGTGTGGCCCTCTAGAATCATCATTATTCATTCTGATTTTCGGAAGACTTTGGTTGTATTTTGTTGTTTGATTCGCTCTGTTGATTGTCATTGGGTTTAGATCTTATCAATGGTGTCATTATTGACACGTTCGTGTTTATCAGATTGAAAACATCGATGTAGGTGGTAATTGGTCTGATGAATCTTAAGTTAGAGAATTTTGGTCATTTTGGTTATGTCTGTTTCATTAACAATACTTCTTTTTATAGATTTTTTTTGTGCGTAAATTGACGTTTCAGGTTGAATTTTTTTAGACCATTCATCTCCCAAAAAAAAACCGTCCAAGCCCATGTGAAACTTGCTTGAGGATTCCGTGGAGAATTTCCCTTATCCTCTTCGAATCCTACATTACCATCTCAAATTTGCCGCAAACTGAGTAATGATTACAATTTCCAGGGAAAAATTACCTCAATTGCAATTATGGCGCTTTGTATTCTCCAATTGTCCAACTTCAAAGCGTTCCGGCCCGCCAAAGGAGACCGACCAATGGTCTAACCTGACCAACGATTAGCTACTGAATTCCCAAAACCAATAACCCGGAGCACACCCCGCTGACCTTTTGCTGCCTTGGACACAAACTATGGCGCAATTGTCCAACTATTTTATTGTTTTTTTTTTCTTTTCAAAGGATCCCATGCCGTCCAATGTTTAGTTACACAATAAGCGACAATAAAAACTGTCCTCTCTGCGGAAGCCCAAAAGGGTCCAACCTGGCAGTCTTACCTGATTTCTTACCTTTGATCCCGATCTAAAATTCCGACACTACTCCTCAACCCAGGGAGAGGACACTTTGCGACAATCATTTTCACGCACACGCACACACACTTTTAGTCGATTCTGCGAAATGAAACACTAGTTTTGTCGGTCCCTTATCGGCGGCCCTTTTGGCAACCTGTCACTTTGTGACCCATTTATTTTCGGCCCTCTTGTGCTGGTTTTTACACTGAAATCGGAGATAATTTTCGGGGTCATGGGAAAAATTAGGCCGGCAGCAGCAAATTGTGTCCTTTTTCTGGAACAAAGAAACACTGTCAACAAGTCATAAAATATGCGGCGGCAAAAAATTAAGGAGCGGGATTCTTTTTTGAGGATGCCGCTTGGACGAAATGACCATTTAGTTTTACATTTGGATGTACTTTTAGTCAGTAGTTTCGGATTTTAGTTTTGTTCCTCCCTTCCCACTTTCAAATTAAATTACTGTAATGATTCTAATCGTGTATGGACCTCTAGCAATTTTAAAAAATTTAATCTGAAATACGATTCATTTCATTAACAGCTTAAAAAATTACAAATTAAAATATCTAACTCAAGAATTAGTTTTCAACAAAATTAAAAAAATGAAATAAAATTAAGTCAACTTTTGCTACGAAAACATTGACAAATATGATTTTTCCTGCTCTCATATATCATTATTTTCTAAATGAAAAGGAGTTCTAAGTTGCATTGTTAATTTGATTTTGGTTAACCGCAGTGGATTTTCTTGAAATAATTCGAACTGTCAAAAATCCACCAAAGCATTTACCACATTGATCACACAAAAAACTGTGGTAGAAAAGTATCCACCGCAATCCACCCCGATCAATTTTTGACAGTTCGACGCTGACGAATTATTTCAAGAAAATTTACCGCGGTTAACCAAAATCAAATTAAGGTGAAGCCGTTGATCATTTTCGAAGAAAATTGATCTTCACTCTAAAATGCTCTGTATTGAATTTAATTTAACGAATTTTTGCACCAAAATGAATCAGCATGTGCCGGTTGTTGCCTTCTTGAAGCCACTGAAAGAATTTTTGGTCTAAATCAAATGTGTTTCAAAATTTATATAATTTTGTGGTACAATCATTGACGTCCTACACAGCAAAAAATCCGATGGTAAAATCGCATGCAAAAGCATGCACATCACCTTTGTGAGAAAAAGCATGTAATAATGTATGAGAAAACGTGTACACAAAAAGCATGTATTGAAGAAAAAAAATCAGGTTTGCTCACACCAAAAACAACATCAATCCGGCGAGAGTCATATTCAGATTACCAAGTCCGCGCCCCAACCCACTCGGCTATTTCGCCGCTATGAAAATAGTTGGATCTTCACCGATGTAGCTGTAGGTTCCCCATACATCGTATGCAGTTAACACAGTATACGACGTACGGAAAACCTACTGTTACATTGGCATTGATCCTACTATTTTCATAGCGGCGAAATAGCCGAGTAGGTAGGGGGGCGGACTTGGTAATCTGAATATGACTCTCGCCGGATTGATGTTGTTTTTGGTGTGAGCAAACCTGATTTTTTTCTTCAATACATGCTTTTTGTGTACACGTTTTCTCATACATTATTACATGCTTTTTCTCACAAAGGTGATGTGCATGCTTTTGCATGCGATTTTACCATCGGATTTTTTGCTGTGTATTAAAAACAACTTGTAGAAGAAATTTTGTCAATATATTGATAGCGACGCAAAATTTATATCTTTGAACGAAAAATCATGGCAATGATGGAAGTCTTCACGTTAACAATGCACCTCTAGTAAGAAAATAAACTGAAATTAGTTATTTTTGACAATTTTCCACTGAGATCAGATAAAATTAGCCTCTAAATAACAAGTTTCAAGTGTTATTCAAACAGAAAGTGATAGTAACTGGGTAATTCTCTACCAACTCACATGAAATCGAGAAAAGTTGCCCCGACCCCTCTTCGATTTGCGTGAAACTTTGTCCTAAGGGGTTTTTTGATATCTCGTGACGGAGGGGCGGTACGACCCCTTCAATTTTTGAACATGCGAAAAAAGAGGTGTTTTTAAATAATTTGCAGCCTGAAACGGTGATGAGATAGAAATTTGGTGTAAGGGTAAGGGGGTAATATGTCACATTTAATTTTTCCACCTAGAGATTTGATTAAACTAGTTCCAATATATTTGTGCAGGGGTTGCCTGTTGTGTCTCGTATAGCACAGATGCCAAGCTCAGAACTCGGGTTCGGTACATCCTTGGTCTTATCCTCGGTGGCCGAGGCATTTATGTAGAATTCGACGCCCGATTTGATGGCGTGATCAAAATTCTGAAAAAACGTATTTTTCATCGAAAAACACACTTAAAATTTTTTTAAAACTCTGAAATTTTCCGTTACTCAACTGTAAAAAGTTTTGGAGCATGTTATTTTAAGAGAAATTTATTGTACTTTTTGAATCTACATTGATCCAAAAGGTTCATTTTTTCATTAGGAACGAAATTTTTCATTTTAAAATTTCGTTTTTTCTAACTTTGCAGGGTTATGTTTTAGTGTGTAACAATGTTCTACAAAGTTGTAGAGCAGACAATTACAAAAATTTTGATATATAAACATAAGGAGTTTGCTTATAAACATCACGAGTTATCGCGATTTTACGAAAAAAAGTTTTGAAAAAGTTGGTCGTCATCGATCATGGCCGTTCATGGTCACCCGCGACAGACACGGACGACGAAACAAAGAGAAACGCAAAAAGTAACTTTTTCAAAACTTTTTTTCGTAAAATCGCGATAACTCGTGATGTTTATAAGCAAACCCCTTATGTCTATATATCATTTTTTTTGTAATTGTCTGCTCTACAACTTTGTAGAACATTGTTACACTCTAAAAAATAACCCTGCAAAGTTAGAAAAAACACGAAATTTTAAAATGAAAAATTTTGTTCTAAATGAAAAAATGACCCTTCTGGGTCAATGTAGATTCGAAAAGTACATTAAATTTCCCATAAAATTACATGTTCCAAAATTTTTTACAGTCGAGTAACGGAAAATGGGAGAATTTTTAAAACTTTTTAAGCGTTTTTTTCGATGAAAAATACGTTTTTTCGGAATTCTGAGTACGCCATCAAATCGGGCGTACAATTTTACATAAAAGTCTCTTTGACACCAAATTTCTATCTCATCACCGTTTCAGGCTGCAAATTATTCAAAAACACCTCTTTTTTCGCATGTTCAAAAATGGAAGGGGTCGTACCGCCCCTCCGTCATGAGAAATCAACAAACGGACCTCGGATTCGTGATAAGGGACAAAAGTCACCCTTAGGACAGATTTTCACGCAAATCGAAGAGGGGTCGGGGCAAATTTTTCCAACATCGTGTGAGTTGGTAGAGAATTACCTATGTCCAAAAAAGAAACTTTAAGGAAATGTTCCCATCTTTTTATAAGAGTTTGAAATTACGACTAACTTTTGAACCCAGCTTAAATCGATTAAAATTGTCTTATTTTACAGTTTTGTAGTTTTAGATTAAAAAAAATGCATTCTTTGCAGTTTTTTGGCTTTTAGCTTCGCTATAAAAGTAATTTTTGATGCATCCCTTTCAGGCCTGATTTATTTTTTATTTTTTGGTATAATGATGAGAAAATAGTTCTAATGAACATACGAAATTTAAGAAATGTTTTAAATTTTGATTTCAGTCTAGAAAGGGTTGATGAAAGTTTACATTTTCTGGAAAAAAAAATAACAATATTCCATAGAAAAATAGTGTGATACAACAGGCAAACAGCCTTGAACAGTTTTATAACAGAAAATAAAGCACCATTGTAACATAAAATATATATTGTACTGAATGGGACTATTAATAAACGACGTTGTCTAAATATTTGAAAATGTGTATCCACCACCTCTATTTTGATTTTTCATGACACAATTTGAATTTCTGCAGTATTTTTAGTTTTTTACTGATTCGATCAACTTTTATTTAAAGATTTTCACAATTTTCTTAACTGACTTAACTTAACTTAGGTAACTGACAAGAAGGATTTTTCCATTTCCAATTAAATTTATTTTTTTTTTACATTTTTTAACTTGCAACTCTGAAATCCCTACAAAAGAGTGAATTCACTTTCCCAATGAGGAAAATCAATCCGAATTGGCTCAAATTCGAGCTAAGCTGGCTCCAATTTTCTAACTAAACTTTGTTTAAACAACAAAGCGTCTTCTGCTAAATTAAAAGACGCCTATTTATAAAGTAATTTTTCTAATCAGATTCTTAATTTTAATCATAAAAATAATTTTATTTTTCGTTGTAAAATTTAGGGAAAAATGATTTCTAGAAAAACAAAATGTATAAAAAAAAATCAAATCGTAATAATACCACACGATTCACTCCAGTGCCAAATGCCAACCTGCCGTCTAACAAGCCCCAAACAAATTGCTGCAAAATTCTCTCGCCGCAGTATTTAGACACTCCCCGTAAATGTCTTAAATCATGTGTCGTCACCCCCTCCGGGGGGGACCACATTATCCACTCGCCCGTATGGTTTATGACCGACGACCCCCAGGATCACTGAACGACGGGCAAGAAACGTCTCCCCGCTATAAATAATTCACGCGCGCGATCACCCACGCAAAAACGTGACTGAATCCTTACACCACAGACAAGGGGACATTGCGTTGCGAGGAATTTTACCTCATTTTATGGATTCGAACATTAAAGTCTGTTTGCTTCAAGTCTATGATAATCACCAAAGGAACCATATGGTCCGCTCCGTCAAAACATTACACACGGCAAATTGCGAACCAAAGTCGCATATTTTATCTCATTTCTGGCATTTCGGCATAAATAAAACGTTTGCACACGCGAGGGTCGGAATTTTGGGGTGTGGTGACAACCGGAGAGAGACTCGCTTGCGAGACTTCCTGACCCTGGGACGGCCAATATTTGTCCCGGGTATTATGACAACTCCATCAGTAATCGGGCACAGCCCACGGGGCACTCCCCCGTAATATCTTCTGGCCGACCCCGACTGGCCAGAAAAAAAGTCGGAGGAGGTAAAGCCAAAAAAAGAATCTTCCATGGGAGCCACCTAGCGGTGCAAAAACGAAGCTTTATAAGAGAAATATGACAGTTACCTGTTAGGCAAGTGTCTCGCCAGTTTGACATTTGCCAGGAGTAACGGATTTTTTCGTCGAACAATGGAGCCAATTTACGCGGACCACTACCGGGTTTCCTTTTGTGATTGTTGGGGCCATAAAGTCGGCATTCTGCCAAGACGGCAGTCGGTGCCGCGGGTAGACGAGTAGATGTCAATTGGACATTTCGCATAGACGCAAAAAAAAAAAAAAAAACAAATGCGACAAATAACCTGGGTCATAAATGGAAATTGTAATCAAAGTAGACTGGCACCTTCGAGAGCTGATGCTCGAAACTTTCCTGAGAAGGCTCAAATCAGTCGAGCCTCGTGTGTGTCGCAAAGCAGTAAAAACATAAACAATCAATTACCTTTCTGTCGCCTCCTGTTTATTGATTTATTGCAGAATTTCAACGGTTTTTTTTGCGAACAATCGCAAAAGTTTGATTGAGTCACATAGGAATATCTTGACTTTTTTTTGATAAGGTCCTATAAACAAATGTAAACATTGAGTGTATCCCTTTCACACCTTATGTCAAAGTCCATCGGAGTAAGCGGGATACACTCAATGTTTACATTTTGTTTATAGGACCTTATCAAAAAAAAGTCAAGATATGTTCTTCAAAACTTTAACAAATATTTTGTTGCTGCAAAATTTGTGCAAAACTTTGTTTGTTAGTTGAAAAATCAAATCATATCAACTTTTAATAACACTTTCTATTATGTATGCAACTTTGCCCATCAAAATCAGGTGATTACTCTACTTTTGATGTATTTTTTTAATGTGTATGCTATGGCTAAATTTAAAAAATCTGTTTAAAAAGTCCTATAAGCTATTGTTTTTCATATGTTTATAAGACCTTTAAAAAAACTCTGGATAAATATCGTTGAATAAAATTTCTTCGAGTTTTCCAAGACATTACTCAATAACGAATAGAGTGGTAAAAAATCATATAAAGCTTGATTGAGAAGCGGTCACACAATTTTTAGAAGCATCGTTCATCATTTTTTGAAAACTTTAAAAGAAGGTGAAAACTGTGAAAACGTTGACAAATAGTATTATTGATTTCTTAGTACAAGTTTTAAGTGTTTTTGAAACAGAATTGAAAAATATCTTTAATGTATCGGAATTTTAAGTGGAACGTTTTTTTTTAAATATGAAAATGTGATTCATGCTTCAAAATTGACAACAATTTGCTTTATTAAATAATTTCAAAGTAAATTTTCTTTTTTTATAAACATAAGCATGATTTTTCCTTGAAAGATATAAATTTTGCTTCCCGTTCGATATTTTATCAAAATTCCTTCTACAAGTTGGTTAGAATAGTATTCTACTCATCGTGATACTTAATGGCGACGATTTTCCTTTTTTCTTGCAAAGTTATGGAAATCGTCATTAATCAATGATTGTCTACCCGAGCAGACGGAAATAACTTGGGAATAACATTTTTTGATAATTGAAAATACTAGACCAATAACATTTTATGTTATTTATAACAAGATTTGTTATTCGTCGTTATGATTTTTTTGTTATTGGATTGTTATTGTAATATCAGACTAATAACATTTTTAGTTATTCTTCGAACAAATCTTTGTTATTATTGTTTTGTTATTTTAACAACTAATCCGATCATCCCAATAACACTTGGAGGTATACTTCCATAACAAAAAATATTATTCCAAAGTTGTTTTGGCTTTCAACCAATATCAGACCAATAACAAATCTTGTTATGATAACATTAACTGTTATCAAACCCTCATGCATAAGTTGATTTTTCAAGAAGATTCCATAAAATTTTCTGTTATTTTAACAGTATTTGTTATTAAAATTGCATGAATTTTGTAATAACCGTCTGTCCGGCTACTAGGACGACAATGATTGCATCACAAAATCATATAAATTTTAAGAAACTTTTGCTTTAGATCATTTTAGAGTGATAATCAGATTTTATTGAAAATGATTAAAGGCTAGTCATAAAAAGGGATGTGAACATTCGAAAAACTGTATCTAAAATCTATATCCATTTTTGATAGATTTGCCACCAGGCAAAGTTGTTGTTTGTGATAAGAACTTTTCTGAAAAAGCTTAATTTCCAAAATTCCGGAATTTTGGATGGTACGAATTCTGGTGCCGAAGTAATAATTAAATAATAGTTTTCCGAAAATATTGGACAAATTATTTTGGATTCAGCTGATAGGGCGTCATCCATAAAGTATGTCACGCTCTAGGGGGGGGAGGGGGGGTCTGAGCAAGTGTGACATTGCGTGTTGTAAGTATAGGAAAAGCGTGACAAAGGGGGGAGGGGGGGTAAATTTTGGCTGGTTTTAGCGTGACGTACTTTATGGATGAAGCCTAGCTGGATTTTCTGGCATCTTCTCACGGTCATTGGAAACGATCGTAGATAGACCTAGGGGTTCCCAATTGGAGTGAAAGTTCACTTTATAGAAAAATTATGGATTAAAACATTGGTTTTTAATCACTTCTCCTACATCAGAAAGTTTGAACACGCTCGCAAATTTTTTATTCAGTCGATAAAATATTATTTCAGTTTTAATCACATGATCACCCCTAATTCTGGCTCGATGCCGCTATCATGCGACCGCGTGCTCCGTTTGTTTATCAACAAAGCTGCAGCTGGATAGTGAGACCTGGTGAGACGAAGTGGGAGGGGGGGTGGGGAGAGATTTTGACTTTTTTTATACCCGCATCTGGCCCGCCGCCTATTTCGTCGGTTGTTTCCAACGACCGAGTCCAGTTTAGAGATCCTAAATAGGGAGACTGGTCGAAGTGAATTTGACGTACCCAAACAGACACGAGTTTGACGTATCCAAACGAGCATTTGCCTTTACGCCCAGCAAAACTTATCAGTGTTGCCAAGCTCAAAACAAACGTTGCCAGATCGATTAAGCCAGCTTAGACCAGTCTCCCTATTTAGGGTCTCTAGTCCAGCTAGGAACTGATCTTACAATATCATAAAAAATTTAAAAAAAATATGACATAAACTTTGCAAATATTGCCATGCTGGAATCAAAATTGAAAATATTGAGCTTTTATCTATTTTTTATTTTGTTTAAACGTTTAAGCGCAATTAAACATAATTTTAAAATTTTTTATAAAAGGCATGTCTTACAAAAAAAATTAGATTGGCCTGAATTAATAAAAACACATTTCTACAGTTAATTTAGTTGAATTTAAAAAAATAAGAATTGTTATGTTACACATGACCAATATGACAAAGAATTTTCAAAAATCTCGTGAGAAGAAAATGTTATTCAATTTGATCTTTAAATGTAATAATTTTTATTGAATTTAAATTTAATATCATTTACATTTATAAATTGGGTTTCCAGCATCAGATATAATTATCCAGTTAATTTTACCATGAATTAAAATTACCTGTTTAAATATAATAAAATTGCCTGAAATTAACATTTTTTTGTATACAATTCTCTAAATCCTTAACAAAAAATAAAATTACTGAGATTGTTTTAGATATAACAATTCAAAATTAAAATTGTTCTAATCATTTCCTTAAGTATTTTGGGTTAATCTACTTAATATTTTTTAAAAATGTTATTGTTCGCCTCTCGGTCAAGGGATTTTAAAATCAAAGTTTTAATAAAAGAACAGTCAAAAATCTAAAAATTTATGATTATAAATACTATGAAAATATGGTTTCGATTTCTGGATAATTATTGAAACCTGATAAATATGGTTTGACATTCCATTTTAATCTTCAAAATCATTAAAAACTATTGTTAAAGGAAAAGTTTATTTAGGAGAAATTAATCAGATACTCAATTTTCTTTCTTCATTAGGACAACAATACAATATTTTCACACCAAAAACATTGAACTCAATCAAAGTCCAATGTTTATCCAACACCAACCG
Organism: Culex pipiens pallens; assembly: GCF_016801865.2. Lineage (NCBI taxonomy): Eukaryota > Metazoa > Arthropoda > Insecta > Diptera > Culicidae > Culex > Culex pipiens. Next base: position 24,384,757 of record NC_068937.1, read on the forward strand.
CCTCAAAGGAGAGATCCTTAATCAATTGTTCCGATATGTGTACAATTAGTTTCCTCGAAGTACTGTAATTTTTTGCTACCCACCCACAACTCCCTCCCACCAAGCTCAAGTGTTGACTTTGGGCGAGACTTCGTCCAATCTCGCCGGTTCAACCCCTTCCCTCCCTTCTCGCACAGAGGAGTGCGTTTGGTCGCACACACCGGGGGTGGACCTCGGAGGTGGCTCCCGGGCTCGATGGTGTGGCAAATCGATGGCTACCCCACCCCAGCGCTGCAAACTTCTTCGAGCGCGTTCGGTTGAATGAAGTGTGCTGCCCCCGTCCCCGGGACTGGCGTTGCCCGCCCCACCTGCCCACTATTTCGGCCCCGTTTTTTTTCGCACTGGATGACTGAGGGGGGACGAAACGAATACCACCACAAAAATCGTCCCTCTCTTTCTTTTTTTACTCGCGCAGGTTTTTGAGCTCTCTTTCGAGCACATTTTTTTGGTGATTTTTGGTAGGGAAAATGCATGAAAAAGGGGGAGTTTTGGAGGCGAAAGGTGAAATCATCATTCAAGAAAAATGCAGGTTTTGTTTCTTTTTTCTTTACCTTTATTTTTCTTACCCAGTCGCCATTCAACTGCACTGAGATCTGAAACGAGATTCGAGATGGATTGTATTAACCAGAAGTACATCACGGTATCAATTTACTTGTTAAGTTAATACAATTTTGTTCGCGGCCAAATTATAACAATTACGCCTCATTTTAAAGGGTTTGGAAGTGCATTCAAATCCCACGTGGTCAATCAGTCAGTAGGGTAGAGTTTTTTTTTGCGTAGATTTAGCCCTGTTTTTGTTATTCGAGAAAAATGTTTTAAACTACCAACAAAATTAATTCTACGTAAAATGATCGAGCATTTGTTTTTATTGTGTATATTTTTACAACTATACCGCCTGAATTTGTAAAACTTGTTTTTTTGTCTGTCTTTGCACTGTCTGCAATAATTAATCATGAGTTTTACCTACTGAAAAATAAGTTAAGCTTTTTCAGAACATCTTATCAATGAATTGGTACAAGTTTTTGAAACGCTACTGCCTGCATGAGATGCATGGGGTAGATAAAGTATAGTTCTAGAATTATAAAGTTGTTTCGTGATTTCGAAACACCCTCCTTTTTGGTAAGTTGTGAGTATTAACCATCAGGCAGTCAATTGAACTTTTACAATTATACTTCTCTTTTGAGCGAGATAAATATAAAAATAAAGTCATCTATTTGAAATAAAAATTGACCTTGGATATTGATAAAAATATTAGAGCAAAATTGTGTTTCTTCCAACATTGTTAGTGTTATACAAAATTGCATTTTTTATATTAATCCTTTTTTAAGAGTTTAAGAGTTAACTTCTAGTAAATTTTTGTTATAAATTATTTTATCCATTTAAACTTCTCAGAAATTTAACTATAATTTTAATAATAACTTTAATCATTATAATTTTAATAGTTACTTTTAAATTTAAAAAAAATATATGTAAAAACTTATATTGAACAAAATTGAAAATATTTGATCAAACTTAATGTCTTGCGGGAGCGAATGACCCATAAGAAACTGTGTCTTATAAAAAGTTTAAAAATAAATATCTATAAATAATCAATTCAAAAACGTTTTGCCTACCATTGAACATACAGTTATATTTAAAAAACTTCATTATTTTTTTTGTATGGGCTTTGCGAACTCACAAATTAAACAACATAGATTTGTAAACAGCTATTGAAAATTTTAGCATTAAAATTGTTTGACTTTTTTCTTCTTCTTTGGCCGTTGCAAATATTTTTCAAAGTTTTTGTAGCCTTTCTCAGTCAAGGATGAAAACGTATTTTTTTCATTTTTAATCAATATTCAATTGAAAATTCCTATATAATTTAAGCAGAGGTGATTAGGAGTATTTCTTACAATATGAAGCAGTTAGGCAGTGAAATGGGAAATTTTTGGCCGTTTAAAAAACATTAAGTGAATATTTTTTCTTTAGAAAAAAAAATCCCAAATAACTTAACAATTTAAAAGGAAATGGACGTGAAACCAACTAGACAAAACATTAAAACGAATTTTCCTGCGGTAGTAATCTAATAATCTAATAATTTTCAGCTTAAGGGGAACCACACAGAAACAAAATTATTTTAATATTCATGAGGGATTGATGACAGATTTCGTGTTAAAAGAATGTGCATCAGGAACTGGTGATTTTTTTTATCAGTTTCTGATGAATATTCATCTGGTTCACATTTTCACATTGTTTTAGGTAAAATAACTCAAAAAAGAGGCAATATTCAACCAACCAAATTTTAAACCTTCCAAAATTTAACTTTTTTTTCTGTGCAATATAAAAATATTTAGAATTTTTTCTACAAAAAAAGGTATTAAATGATTCAAAAATTTTAAAGTTATTCTTTTCGAAAAGATTGAAACATTTCACGAATGTTTCATGTTAACATTGCAAATCGTACCATTAGTTGCTGAGATATCGACATTAGAAAATGGTGGGTTGTTTGAAACTTCAATTCTCCTGTTTCTTTTTCTTTAGGCTGCTGTATCTCAGCAACCAGAGGTTCAATCTTCAATGTCTCTTAGACAATTTTATAGCAAATTTTGTAAACTTAAAAAAAAAATATTTTCAGAAGTGGTCACTCATAGTCACTATTTTTAAAAATCGATAAACTGCGAATGTTTCGCTAAAATTAAACTTTCGGTGGCTATATCTTGAAAACAGAGCCCTTTATAAAAAAACAGTAAAGTACTTTTTGATTGCAAATTCAATTTAACATAATAAATCAGGTCAAAGTTTGTTTTTGCATGAAATTTCGATTTTTTGCTTTCATGCTTCTTTATGGCTCAAAAATTGCGGGTTTTTGTTCCCTAAAACATGTAAAAAAATCTCGAATTTGGGAAATTGAGATTTTGTGAAAAAGTTAATTTAAAAATCGGCAATTTTTTTCCGTGTACCTATTTTTTTCTCAAAACTTTTCGTGGGACTATCCATTGGTATTTCATGAAAATTTAAAATGTCTTCAGAGGAGTTCAAACATGCTAAAATTGTTTTTCGGTTGTTTAAACTTTAATTTTCATTAAAATATTGAAGTTTTTAGAAAAAAAAATTTTTTGCCCCGACTTTGAAGGGGGGAGGTGACATAAACTTTGAAAAATATTTGCAACGGCCTTAATTTATCAAAAAATATGTTAAAACAATCTTCGATTCAAAATTCGATACATTTGATCAAGAACCATTTTTTGCAAAAAAAAAGTTCTTTTCAAAGAAATCCTCTATTACGAAAAAATCTTTTGATCAGTTTGTAATGAAAATTGTATTCTCTTTACCTATACCGATACCTACAACTTTGCCGAAGACACCAAATCGATCAGTAAATTGCTTCTCAAGATGCAATATAATATTTTTTTTCAGAATTTGAAGTTTTTTTTCGTTTATCCCTAATCTGCCCACCATTGAAAAAACGGCTAATATCTACTTTTGGCAAAAACGAGATATTAGCACCAGGTGGTAGAGGATGTTCCAACGCATCTCCCGGAACTTGAATTTCACTGAAATAGTGTTTAGACTTGGCTGCCGATGCAAAAAACCAAACGGCTAATATGCCACTCTTATGGGAAATTGCCTTGACGGAGATTTTGTGACAAACACTAAAACGCGTTTTTCTCGGAATACTTGATTTGGCATAATAGCCGAATTTTCAATTATGGGCAGTAATGACAAATTTCTATTTTAAGGTTTATCAGCAAGCCTAATGGACTCTAACCTGCACTTACCTCATCATATATTCTACAAATTAGTCACGGTTGTCGTTTTCCATTCACAAGAGTGAGCCCCCACACAGGAGGAGGAGGACATCCCGGGCGAAAGTAAAACAAGCCGGCCTTTAAAAAACGGCCCACAAACCATGAAAGGCAAAAAGAGAGAAACAAAAAAAAGGACGAACTTTACAGGGAGAGGGCCCTCAAAAAGTCTTAAGACGACGACGGAGGGCGCGCGCGTGCATAATGAATTTCTTAATGATAGTTATAAAAATCCTAGTAATGATAATAATAAAAGTGCCGTGGCCGTCGACGCCGCCGCGAGCGCGCCCTTAACGAAACATGTTTATCTTGTACACTTCTTCCTTCGTGTCTCCCTCCCTTAAGAGTGAGTTTTTAAGAAGGTGGTCCTCACTTAATTTTCCACCATTGAGAGCATCGTCGTCGTCGCCCGTGACAAGTGGGGGGCTGCAAATGCCCTCTCTCTCTCTGATTTTATTAGGCCCCTTTTAACTGTTTGGAGATGGGAGTCCGGGGGAGACGAGATAAGCCGTATCTGAAAGTGAAGAGAGTGAGCAGAGAAACAGGGCGAAAATTAGTGGCTGACGCGCGGGCTGTGAAATTAGAAATGAGAAGAAGTTAAAAAAAATTGTTAAGGCCAACCTGCTACCGACTACTTTGGAAAGAGAGTTGAAATTATATCTATCTTTGTCTAATTGCTGGGCACTTTAAAAAAAATAACCCACTTGAGTTAAGCATGTTAAAACTTGCAGCTTGGTTTGGTTCATTTAGATTGGGTTTAGGTTCAATAACGGTACAATTACCAAAAAAAGTAGTATTTAATAAATTTTGGAAAATACATTAGGATACATTATTCTGAAGAAAAAAAAAAGTCCAGTCACATACTATTATACAGCAATTCCCCACGAAAACAGCATGGAAAAAAACAAAAGTGCTCGGATCGGATTCGTAATTAAAAGACGCAACTTTTGGTACCCAGACATGTATAGGTCATCGCTGAAATTTTCAAGTTATCGCAGTTTTTGTGAAAAAAGTTGATTTTTTGCCTATTTCGTCATTCTCCGGTTTTTGCGCGCGGCGCGTCAAAAAACACGGATTTTATTTTCAAAAAATCATATCTCGGAATCCTGTTAATGAACTCCTCCCATTTTTTAGTATGTTATGTAAAAATGTCCGGGGAATCCGATAAAATTATTTCCAGACATAGGCTCTTTGGTCCAGACACCGTCAAAACGGCATTTTAATGTTGCATACGCCCTTTTCATATGTTAGGCTAGATTTTTGAAACTTCTTACTATTTTTCTTTGAAAGGCCAACTTATCACCTTTCATTTGCGTATAAGACAATTGAAATCGGTTGAAATGGCGAGGAGTTATGATTTTTCGAAAAAAGTGGTTTTTGCGAAAATCGACGAAAATGGCAATTTTTCAGACCACCCTAACACGGCGTAGGTCACCCTAATGGCCAAACAAAAAAATACGGGTCTAATTATTTCAGCCAGGGAACTCCCACAAAAATTTTGAGCCCGATCCGAGCACTTTTGTTTTTTTCCATGCTGTTTTCGTGGGGAATTGCTGTATCTTTATGTGTATGAATTTTAGGCCAGACTTTGAAGGGGAGTGGGAGACAATAACTTTAAATAAAATTTGTACCAGCCTAAAACAAGTCTCCTTACAATTTTACAGGATTCAAAATGGACATGTAAGTGTTTAGAAACATATATCTTGAGAGGAAAGTTTCAGATCACGGAAAAAAACTATTTTTTTATTTCTCTATTTATCATTAAAAGTAAAATTCCCAAAATACTATTTTTCATTGATTATTGAATTATTTTCACAATAGTTTCACTTCATAACATTGTACATCGAAACAATAGTTTCTAAGATAGACAATTGAAAAAAGTTGCTTATCAGGTGACATTGTGACATTTATGATGCTATATCTCAGCAATCAGCATCACCCAATCAACTAAAGGAGATATTAGACTATGACAAACAAACAAACTCGCACTTTTTGTTTGCAGAAACGTCAGCCTGCATACATTTGGCTTTGTTTGTGAGTTTGCCGCAAACAAGTTTGCGTGTATGGCAAACTGTCAAACATGAAAAAGTGCGAGTTTGTTTGTTTGTCATAGTCTAATATCTCCTTTAGTATGAATAGAAAAATTCTAGGAAATCTTGTAAGCTTTTTTTCAAATATATTTTGTAAGGGTGCTTTTCATTCAAAATTATGATTTAAAATAGCAAAATAAAAAAAACTATTTTTCTGAAATTCTGAAAAAAAAAATCAAAGAAATTTTCTATTGCAAATTAGATTTTGCATTTAAAAATAAGCGTTAATATTTTAAAAGGTTATATGTTCCATATGAACAGCTCTCTACGAAATCGGCCGATTTTGACCATTTTTAATTTTTGGTATTTTTTTATTTGGCTCAAACTTTGTGGGGGCCTTCCCTGTGATCAAATAAGCTATTTTGTGTCATTGGTTCACCCATACAAGTCTCCATACAATTTTGGCTGCTGTCCATACAAAAAAAAAAAACATGAATGTTCAAACAGCTGTAACTTTTGAGTGAATTTTCTGATCAATTTGGTGTCTTCGGAAAAGTTGTAGGTATTGTTGAAGACTATTGAGAAAAAAAAGGTACACGGAAAAAACATATTGTCGATTTTAAAATTAACATTTTGTCACAAAAACTCAATTTCCCAAAACATTTGATATGTTTTAGGGGACAAAAACCCGCAACTTTTGAGCGACATAAAAACATGGTCAAAAAATCTGCCGCCAAGTTATGAATTTTTGAAAAAAATAGTGATTTTTGGAAAAAAAATTAAATTTCATGCAAAACAAATTTGACGTCATTTTTTAATGTATTTCCAATCGAAAAGTACTTTACAGATTTTTTGATAAAGGGCTCTGTTTTCAAGATATAGCCACCAAAAGTTTGATTTTAGCGAAATATTTGCAGTTTTTCGATTTTAAAAATAGTGACCATGAGTGACCATTTCTTATTTTTTTTTTTTGAAAAGTTAAGAAAATTTGCTATAAAATTGTCTAAGAGACATTGAGGATTGGACCTCGGGTTGCTGAGATACAGCCGCTTTAAGAAAAAGAAACACGAAAATTTGATGTTTTCTAAGTCTCACCAAAACAACCCACCATTTTCTAATGTCGATATCTCAGCAACTAATGGTCCGATTTTCAATGGTAAAACATGAAACATGCGTGAAATTTTCCGATCTTTTCGAAAAAAAATACTTTGATAATTTCAAATCAAGACTTACATTTTAAAAGGGCCAAACACAAAGTTTGAGACAAAAGTAAGTAGAAGTTTACCTTTTTGAAATATGTTTTTATAGCTTAACAAATCCAAAAGAGAGAAAAAAACCGAGGATTTGAAAAAAATCATAATTTCGGTCCTATTCCTGTTGAAATTACTGTTATTCAATGCGTATACAAATGGTTTTACAAAAACTTTCAATGAAAACATGTTTGCTCTTTCCCTACTGAGCTGTTTCAGTTGAAAACGCATTTGGAGGGTCATCCATAAATCACGTGGACAGTTTAGGGGAAGGGGGCTTGCGATTCTCCACGCTTCATACAAATAAGGTATTTTTTAGTATTAGAAATTGTCTTCAAAAATCGGTTTCTAAATGATTAAGAGTCTCAGGTACTCGTGACCGGATTTGGTGTGGGAAAAATGTTACGCAAGGTGAGAAGATGAGGTCTAAAATCCGCGAAAAATGCAACGTAATTTGTGGATGAAGTATTTGCCAATTCCCGACTTCAGTAGACACTCTGAGTCTACTTGATTTGAATCCATAAATCCGTAGTGACTTCACAAAAGGGTGTAAGCTGAAATGTAAACAAAAAGTATATTCCACTTGCTCTATTGACAGTTCACGTTTTGTGTTAGTGTAATAGGCTTCTTGTTTACATCCAACCCATTCCGCCCAAATAAAAAATTTACAGTTTGGCTGAATTTGGTGCACCCTTCTAATGCGGACGTAAGATTTCAGTACTCAGCGCTCATTCCGTCTGCATTCGTGTTCCATTTTGGTGGACAACTACCTTTATTCAGAGTTAATACTTCATTTATTGCAGAAGAACAGTAAATCTATGTGTTGAAAAGTTGCTGTTTCCTCCAGATATTGAAGTAGAGTTAGAACAAGCACCCAAATATCTTAATTTTAACTTTGAATGCTCCATAATTGTCCCGACCCGTTTCGTTGGAGCATTGTTTAAAATTGTAAATAGTTCTGCCGCATTTTGTTATATGTTTAACGGACGGATTGGTGTGGGTCTTTGATTTGCTAGTCCAAAATCCATAATAATGAATTCTAGTCCGTAATGTGATATTCTGAGTGCATTTTCCATTCCAAGCTCGAACATTCCATTCCTCGGGGGAGCACGTGGTTTGTTGTTGATAATGCCCTCAGCTCTGACGTCGGTGTTTGGGAAGTAACCTTCTGACAGCACGCGTACCGCGTTTGATATCTTGATTGCCAACCTTGCGAAGGAGTACCAACAACAACAACAAATCAAGCTTTCATTGACTGTTTGCAGATATTTCCCCGGCACAAATCGGCGAGACAATTGTGCGTCACAAAACGTCAACAAAAACACTCCGCGCGTACTTGCACTGTCGTCAACGGGCGCACTCCATCTCGCTTCCTCCTTCAGCACTCCACTTCAAATTTGCTGGTGTGCGTGCCGACTTGCTCGCTCCCTCGCCGTATGCGTGCGCCTAATAAACTGTTTGGGTGTCGACTCCGCCCTCTTAAATACAGCCTGCCGCGATTGGACCCTACTATTAACACACGCACACCAGCGGAAGGTCCTTCCTCTTACAGTAGGGTGGTGTTGGTGTCACACAAACACACAGTCGTCGCGGAAGGTAGAAGAAACTCCGAATCATCGTCACCTCGCCGTCGTCGTCCCGCAGGGGTAATCCGGTCCCCTGGAAGGTTAGAGGGAGAGGGAGGGATTTGTGGTGTGAAGGGGTGCGAGCGAGAGAGGACGATGTCGGCGCGACTGTGTGTGTGCGGTGCGGTGCCTTTTTTTAGGAAAATAAAATAAAATCAAAAATTGATCTCAGTTGAAATTCGTCTGCCGGATGAGTAGGGAAAAACGTACAATCTGTGTAACCTATAATTATAAGTTTTTGCTCCGCTTCGCGCTCAGTTGTACTTTCGAAGGAGGCCGAGCGCGTGTGTTCGGCGAGTTGGGTTAAGGCAGCAGCAGCATCGTAGAAGGCGACGACGACGACGACGTGTTGAAACGCGCGTTGCATGTGTTGTTCGGGTGCACTTCGGCTTTCGCGAGAGAGAACGGAGAGCGCGTCGTGGATCGTTTTTTTTTTCGGGGGCTTGCGTCGCACCCAACGCCTACTTCGTCCCTCTACTGCCCAAGGGGGGTGCGTTTAGCGGTGTATGTGATTGCTTGGCTTGGTGTGTGCGTGTAGGCACTGTGTAGAGCTCGGGCCCTAATGAACGCCAGTGAGAAGAGGACTTAATAATAGTGTTTAGAGTTTAATTTCTGCTTCTCTCATCAAGAGCATCTCGTCGAAGCTAGGCAGCGGCAGCAGCAGTTACAACAACTCTTGGATATTACTGGTGGATGCTGAATCCGCCGCCACCGCCGTCGCCGACGTAATTTTCTCGCGCGCGCCCGTGTTCCCGTTGGATCTCCTGAAGAAGGGGCCTTGAACAAGCAAGAATTGGTATCGCCCGCGCGAGCCGCAGATTATCCGCGGGCCCCTCGGGTCGTTGTGTGGTAGAATTACATGGTGTGTACGGCTGCAAGGCCTGCTATTTTCGGGGAGCTCCCTTTTGTTTCACAAACGGCCCCACACGTGTGTGTGTTCGTGTGAGTGTAATCCGTCCAGAAAAAGGAAACCTGTGAAGAACCCCCCAAATGTGAGGAGCTCAACTGTGTTCAACCCTAATTAATGTGATCAAAACAAACCCAAGTGTTGCAAGTGAAGCGAGCGCGCACGTGGATTAAGTCAGTGGAGTGATTAATCCGGAGTTCCGGGACAGCGGCAGCAGGCAGGCCCCGGTGACAAGATGATGGCCTCACCGAGCTTTATGACCCAGTATCACAACCATCATCACCACCAGTGGAACAATAGCAGTCAGACGCAGGTTAGTACGGACGAACAGGTGTTCTGGAAAGGGATCCAAGTTGGCTGGGTTTTGTCAATGGGACCCCGGCAATGTTTATTGGGGTGGGTGTTTGTTGTGTTGCCCACCTGGACGGAAAGCGAGTTGAAAAGATCGGGGCCGGGTTTGGGGGTTGGTCACTGTACTGAAAAGAAGGTCAATAAAAAAGGGGATTACGGGATTAGGGGGTTTGCCTGCAAGCAAACTGCAGCTTAACTGCAGAAGAGCGAAATTTGTCAACGAAAAAGACCGTTACAAAAATAGGTAGATCTTGGCTTTGACTTTTTTAAGGGAAAACAAAAGCAATGTTTAAACAAATTTAGATGTATCTAAAATGTACTATAAATTTAGACATTTGAAACAATATTTGTCAATTATTATTTTTTTCTTTTACTGGTAAAATGATTGCTGTTTAGCGATTTAAATGTTGAGAAGCATTTCTAACTACTTTTTAGATATTTCTCTGGCTTACTTTAAAACTGTTAAAAAAATTCGAAACAATTAAACTGGCCTCCTCAGCTTCCTTTCAACACTGCGGGTTTTGATATTTGCGGAATAGTTCCAGCTGTCAAAATGTGTATGCGTCCTTATCAAAGTTGAATACCCCTAACCTAAATGGCTAATTACACTTAAAACGTGCAGTTTTAAAATTCACTTCAACTTCGATACAATTTTATGTAATATTCAGCTTTATTCAAGAATATAAAAATTTTAAATACTTATTTAAAAAAAATATTTAGCTCGTTAAAAAAGTAAGTTTTTCTTTAGTTTAGTTTTGCCTTGCCAACAACAAAAACAATAAATGTGTATTTAATACAATTATATTAATAAGTAAAGTTTCTTCATTGAAGCTAATCAATGTGTTAACTAAAAGTAATTAAGTTTAACTAAGCTTTATTAAGGAACTTATTCATGAAAAAAAAATTAATGTGAAAGTAGCAACAATGTTTCAAGCTTTTGTGATTTTGTATAGACATATTTGATTTGCACTTTAGAAAACATTAATCATTTTAAATTATCTCTATTTTGTTTCCATTGCTTTAATTATCATAATTAGATCATAAACTATTTGGTAAATGCAAAAATGAGTCCGGAACAAAAGTTCTAACTAATATCTTGTAATTTGAGGAAAATAGAAAATGCTCAGTCAACGGTTCAACCTAGGCGCAAACAATAAAGTTTCAATTATGTTCAAAATATACGAAAACATTATCAAACAAAACAAGATGCAGATGTTGGGGTAAACATTGATTAAAATTTAGTAATTTACGTTTCATTATTGGATATGAAGGCTATGACAAATTTTAACTTAATATTAATAGTTTTTAAAGAGGCTGAGAGTGAAAAAAATACAGTTTCAATAAAAAGCTAACATAATTCTTTATACTCTATAACAGTTATGTTTATGTCAAACATTGTAAAAATTTCAATGAATTCATAAAAGTTTTATCATCCAAAAAATCAAGCTTTTTTTTTCGTGCTGTGGTCTTAAAAATCAAATTTAAAAGCATAAAAATATCGCATTAGATTTTGGTTAAAAATAGTTTACAACCGATTATACAAGTTTTTTATTTGAAAATTTGTGTTTTATCAGAATTATTGCATTCCCAAGATTTTTTTTTTACAGGGACAACAAATTTATTTTTCAGACATAGCATTTAAAAAAATAGATCTGACAAAAAAATATTGACGGCACTGCTGTATTTTAAAAAAATCACTCAAATCTGACAGATGTCGCATTTACTCATTTCAGAGCAGGTTCCGTTTAAAAAAAACTGAGTCATTTAAATTGACTTAATTGTTTTTCTTTCAATAAGACTTAACGTATTTTTTTTAAACTTATTACTTTTGTAAGGTTGTTGAAGTCCCTTAAATATGATAAACAATAACTTTTGTAAGGTTTTTCCATAATGCTAAAATTTTGTGAAATGCTAAGAAGAAACTGTCGCAGTTTTGCCAAATTTATTTGCTAAATTTTTCACGATCAAACATGCTTAAACTTTTAGTGTTTTTTGTTCGACATTCGAAAACCGTTTCCACAAAGCGTGTTCATCGATCATCAAGTAATAAAAAGTTTAAATAAAAGTAAGGACCGAATACTGGTCCTTTTTACATCCAATTCAGCTATTTCCACTGTTTAAACGATTTATTTTGCAATGATTTTGGGATGAATCTTGCTTGCATACACCCAATTATGCTATTTTAGACCTGATTTCAAATTAAAACACTTTTTAAAAGCTGAAATTGAACTCCAAAATGCAGATTTGTCAAAATTAAGTGCTCGACAAAATAATGTACTGTTCCCCTATATTTCAAATAAAAAAAATCTGTTTTGATAGAAAACTGATTAAAATAGGTTGTTTAGTTTAGTGAATTTTTTTCAAATGAAGAGTATAATTCTAGATTACTTTCCTATGTAGATATGTAGGAGTCGTTGCACAGATGATATTATTAATATATTTGGGCAAGGGGTTTCCAGCATCAAGGATTACTGACCAGTCTGAATGGAATTACCAGGATTGCTGGATTACTTTGATTATGGCACGGATTGCTTTGTTTTCTCAAAATTACTTGGGATTACCAGAAACCACGCGGAATTGTTCACAATTAATAAAAATTACTTGGAATTACTGCCTAGATTCCAGCATATTGGAAAAAAAGTCTTTGAATTGGATCGATTGACAGCTGTCAAACGCACAAAACCACGTGCTTGGAAATAGTGCGTCCATTCCGGGAATTCCCGGCTCAAAATTCCCGGGATTTTTTAAAAAGTGGGATTGTAGGTTTATTTTTGATATATTTTATTTTTATTTCATAAAGTGCTTTTCTAAACTATTCTAATTTAAAATATAACTTGAAAGAATCTTTCTTTTTATAATAACATTTGATTAACGTAATAAGTGACTTATTAACTATTCATGTATGACATTCCACATTTTTTGTAACATTGGGCACACATTTTTGTTTAAGAGAAAACATTATTTAATCTGAAACTAACCTTAAAATGCTTACGAAAGCCTAATTCTGCAAGGATTAACTTAGATTTAGACCATTCAATGGGTTTCTTGCATTATTTAAGCAGATCGTTTTTCCAAATTTTTAAATGTATTCTTTGTTTGTAAGAAACACTAACAAATAACAAACGATATCAAAATCTTAGATGTTTTGATTGAACTCAAGCTGAGTCGTGGATCATGGTTTGAAAATGAGTTCAGTCATCAAAACTCTCGTAAAATTTGACTGAAATCTTGTAGTTAAATGCAGACTTTCAAAGTGCACTAAATGAACGTCGGTGTCGCTTCTTTTTGTCGGCAAAAGTTCCGATCTAATCTAAACATTCAAGCATCCGAAAATTGAATTTTCACGTGCTTCACGATCACATTTCTTTATTCGCAATTGAATTGCGGCGGCACGTTCTAATGAAGGATAATTACGTTTTTTTTTTCTCAAATTTTCTTCTTGAACTTCAGTCCAAGAGATGCCTCCCAGGGATCGGTTCTCGACTCGACTCGGACCGCCAATACACCGCCGTTAATGGACCGTAATTATTTCCTCATTAACTCGCCTCCAAAAGGTGCCAATTGCCAGCCAGATGATCGATCAGATTAGAATGAGGGCTTGGGGGACACGAAGTTGTGCGGTTTGAAATTCAATTTGAACATTTGTGAATTTTTTTGTCAATTTGATTAAAACCGCTGAAAAGTTTTTTCGAAAGCGTGATTCACTTACTATCTTTGACAGATTTTGACAATGTGTTACCTTCTAATTGTAAAACCTTGTTATCGGCGTGATTGATTTGACAGTTTGCGAGTGGATCTTTACGTTACCTTGACAATAAATAACGTTGAACTGCCTTGAGTCAAGTCATATCTGACTATCAAAAGAATGCAAATGGGCCAAACTCGACCTGTAAACAAACGTTTCGTCCTGCCTACGTCGACGGATGTTTACATTAGTAGCAGGTAGGATTGAATGTTTGTTTACATTCGTCTTTGGTCCACATTATCCGATGCACCAAGTGATTTGTTGACGTTTTTCGACACACTCCGCAAACGTCAAACCATACAAATTTGCTGCCGGATTTTTTTTCCAGAAGAGATCCGGAAAAAGATCCGGCATCAACTTTGTACTGGTGTGACGTTTACGGAGGTTGCAGAAAAGTTTGGTTATGTCAATTCTTGCAAAAAACAATTGTTTTGCTAGAAATATGCCTTGAATCAAGGTAGCTCAACGTAAAGATCCAGTTGAAACTGTCAAATCAATCTAAGGTCAATCAACATTGAGGTGGAAAACTGTCAAAATTAAGCTAGTTAACTGCAGTTTAAGTGATATTGCTGTGAATATGTCAACATTCATGATTTCAACCAATCTAACTCTCTTCTTTTCTCTATCCCTTCCCTTCCAGCTCTCCCCCCTCAACATCCTCCCGTACCAGTACCCGCCGCAGCCCCCCTCCGTCAGCAGTCTCGGCTCGGTGGCGTCCCTCGGCTCGGCCGGCCTCTCCCCCACCCAGTCGATCGCGTCCTCAACCGGAGGTGGCAACGGCGCCAGCACGGCCAGCAGCAGCTTCAGCACGAACGGCGGCGGGGGCGGCTCCAACGCCGCCAGCCCGGACGTCACGGCTTCGGTCAACGCGACCGCCGCGGCCGTCGCCGCAGCCAGTACGGCTGCGTACGGCTTCGGTGCGATGGTCCAGCAGAGCCCGGCCGCGGCCACCGCAGCCGCCGCGTTGGAGATGAGCGCGAGGTGAGTTTGGGGGCGGATTTGAGAGAGTTTTGACGCGGCGTGGTTCACGTGCTTTTCGACAGTTTTGACAGTTGGGTATCAAATTACGTTGGCGAAACTTCAGATTTGGAATTTTCAGTAGAAATTACACTGATTTCGTCGAATTTAGATTAATTTCACGTGCTTCTTTTGACAGATGTTTGTTGACGTTGAAGTTTTCAAGCTAATCTGGAAGGAAGCAAGTGAATCACGCCGACAATTTCGCGAAATTGTCAGAATATTTCACGTGCTTCCGTTGACAGATGTTGACGTTGAAGTTTTTAAGCTAACCTGAAGCAAGTGAATCACGCCGACAAAAGGGCTAACTCGCTGTCTTGACTACATCAATGCTGGATTCTAACAAACTTTCCCCTCCAGATCCCAACAGATGCACTACCCGTCCTACCAGTACCCGGCGGCCAGCTACTACAACAACATGGCCGGTAACCCGTGGTTCGCGCAGGAGTCCATGTACCAGGGCTGGCACGGCGAGGCGTACGGGCTGAAGCTGGAGGAGGCGTACTCGCACCAGACGCAGGCCCAACGTCGGTGCGCCCGCTGTACCTGCCCGAACTGCATCAACGAGCTGTCGGGGCTGCCGCCGGTGGTGGGGCCGGACGAGAAGGGCAAGCGGCAGCACATCTGTCACATTCCGGGCTGCGAGAAGATCTACGGTAAGACGAGTCACTTGAAGGCGCACCTGAGGTGGCATACGGGAGAGCGACCGTTTCTGTGCAAGTGGTTGTTCTGCGGGAAGAGGTTTACGCGGTCGGACGAGCTGCAGCGGCACTTCCGGACGCACACGGGCGAGAAGCGGTTCACGTGCGCTATCTGCAGCAAGAAGTTTATGCGGAGTGACCACCTGGCGAAGCACGTGAAGACGCACGAGAACAAGGCGAAGAAGATTGCGAAGAAGAGCGAGCGGGCGGAGGAGGCGAAGCTGAAGAAGGAGGACGGGAAGGGTGGGCGGGGGGTTGAGGGTAGCGGGAAGCGGGGGCTGGAGGTGGCGGACAAGACCGGGCAGCTGACGGTGCCGAAGGTGAAGAAGATGAAGGGGGGTGAGCAGCAGGAGGATATCAACGCGAACATCCGGATGCCGCAGATCAAGCAGGAGAAGGGCTACGAGAGCGCCACCACGGGGAAGTCGTCGATGTTCGGGACGACGGAGTACGGGCAGAACGTTGGGAGCGGGTACCAGAACTACCACCACCCGACGTCGTACTTCCAGAGTGCGTTCCTGCCGGACGCGACGAACGCCAGCAAGAACCTGTTCCACAACCCGTACTGCTCCGCCGACAGCGGCTTCCAGAGCCGGAGCAACCTGTTCTCTACCTCGGCCAACACCAGCGCCAGCAGCGGCTGCGAATCGCTGGACCGACGAAGCAATAGCAGTAGCAACAACAACAACAACAACGCGAGTAGTGAAGTTAGCAATAGTCTGGTGAAGCTGGAGGAGTACACCAACAGTCACAGCCTACTGAACAACGACAACAACAACCATCAGCGAAGTACTAGCGCCAGCAATCTACTACCTCAGTCGCAAGCTCAAGTGTACCACATCAACGCGGAGCTGGCGTCCAACTACGCCGCGGCGTACTCCAACGTCAAGGGCTACCATCACCACCACCATTCGCACCCGCATCACAACCATCACAGCAGCTACAGTGACGGGACGTCAAATGTCAACGAAGCAAACAACAACAACAGCAACTCCTCTCCGGCGGCTGCCGCCGCCGCCGCCTCCTCCTACAGCATGATGATGAACAATTACACGATCCATCACCATCACCACCACCACCAGCAGCAGCAGCAGCAACAACAACAACAGCAAGAAATCGAACTGTTCAAATAACCTGCCTTTGTTCTGCCGCGCAGCGGCGCGACGCTCGCAGCAACCTGTCAAATTTCTGTTTGAGATTTTCGTGACGTTCCTTTTGTTGTGTGCGCTTCGCGCACGGCATGCTTTGTTTTATTTTTTTCCGCGTAAGTTTTTGTTTCGCGCTTAGGTAAGCGAGTCGAGAAGAAAGGGCGAAATGTGTTTTAGTCGATTAAGAAACAAAAATAACTCCTCGTTTTGTCCCCCCTCCAACCCCCTTCTCCCGAGTGCCAATACAAAAGCTTTAGGGTTTTCCTAACCTCACTCTCGCGCATTTGCGCGAGCGGGAAGCAAACTGAAAACTATTAAATTATGTCATGATTTATTTATGTTCCTATACAATTGTCAGCGCGAAACGCGCCGCGTTGCGGCAGCGAAAAAAAGAGATAATAAAAAGAGACAAAACAAAAATGGACGCGACCAACAAAAGAGAGTGAAAGAGAAAAACGGTGGCGTGCACAAAAGGCCGTTAGCGCGCCTTGCGCGCGGTGAAATTAGCAATTGTAAAATATAATTAAATTTATTTATATTTTCATTAATCATCCGCGCTTCGCGCGGTGAACGTCTTAAGCCGGCTTTCTAACTCCGCCGCACGTAAAAACAACAACAAAAAAACAGTACCCTTAAAACTAAATTAAGGTCCAGTGAGCGTTAAGCTGTTTTTGTGAAGACCCTCATTAGGGCATCGCCACCGCGGAGCGGCTAAACGCGTAGCTAATTAATTTGCTCTCCCCACTCTCTTTGCGCTCGTTTTTTTTTGCGTTTTCGTCCCGTCAATTGACAGTTCTATTTTGCGAGGCATCGGCGTGTTGATGTATAGTAATTTATAAATTTTACAATTAAGTAGCCAAGTTGTCGCCCCAAGTCAGCAAATTCGCAAAAAAAGAAACGTGTACATTTCTGTGTAGACTCCTAATTATTACGCGGTCGAGAAACCTCCTCAAAAAGAAGCAATAGTTTTTTTTAATTCATCGCGCAAAAACAATAAAGAAAAAAAGCACAAAACAAAACGAAATGACAGTTCCATCCATCAGCAAGCGAAAGAAGCAAGCAAGCAAGCAACAATAAATCAGAGTCCTCACCTTATACATAAATACAGCACAAAGCGAAGCGAAAAGGCGGTTTTGCTTCCCCCACCCTCAGAAGCCATCTGTATTTTATAAATACTGTACATATAGGATAAGTTCCCCCCTTTTCGTCGCTCTCTAGCATAAACAAGCAAAAGTTTTTGATAGAAAGAAAAAAGATTCTGAGCAAAAATTTTAACTTTATCGAATAAAATAATACAAAAACAAATAGAATGCAAAGTTATTATATA
Organism: Culex pipiens pallens; assembly: GCF_016801865.2. NCBI lineage: Eukaryota > Metazoa > Arthropoda > Insecta > Diptera > Culicidae > Culex > Culex pipiens. Next base: position 24,402,682 of record NC_068937.1, read on the forward strand.
TTAATTAAGATGGAAATCAATAAATATTAAAACAGAGAAAGAGAGAGCGTGCATGTGTCAGTTTCGTACCTTTTAAAAAATATCGCTGCTGGAGACAACAAAGATGATTGATAAGAAAGTATAAGTTAATAAAAGAAAGAATAAACTGTTTTATGAAAACCTCACAGCGCAACAAAACTAAGCAAAACAAAAAAAACAAACAAACTAAATCTTCGATGTTATATATATTTATGAATTCCCCATTTGAAAATAAAATCAATTCCAAATGTCCTTTGAAAAATTAATTGATTGCGGGTGTTGTTATTTTTGAAAGAATATGATGACAGTTTTCCCTTTGTTAGTTTCATTTCAAATTGAAGTAATCTTATTTTTAATGACAGGGTTGCCAGATCAATCAACTGACTATTCGTAAGTTTCTATCAAATATTTTCCCATTGACCTACAAAAAAGGTTCTCGAAATCAAATAACACTTCTATAGTTTTTTTAAAGGGTATTTGGGTGTTTTTGAAATATCCTTGTGTCAGAGACATTCAGAAAAAAACCCAAAAAAAATGTTAATTGAAAGAAATGAAAGAATGCGTTACGTGATTTTCGAATGGTCCCAGATTGTTTACATTAACAAAGTAGGAGGCCGTTCAAGCAAAAGCTTGACATTTGAGATTTTAACCAAGTTTACCCTTCTAAAATGTGTGAAATAAATATTTTGTAAACCTTAATTGAAGGTTGCAAGATTTTGTTGGATGTCATTTTCCTGTTTCCTTTGACTTTTTGTGTTTTTTTCAAACATGAGGGTTTTCAATATTATTTTTGTAAGTTTATGTATATTAGAAACTCGAGCAGCTTGAAAAATATCAGAGTTCTAAATTTTTATTGAAGCTTTATTTTTTTCTCGAGTAAATTTTTTTTCGATAATGTTTTGTCATAGTTGAAAGAACACAAAACTGACAAAAATTATCGCTTGAAAAATCAAATATTTTTGAAAAATCTGATCATGCTCGGGCTCTGAATTTGTCTGGAGTTTTCTGGTCGAAATTATTAGACCTGTACTTTTCTGTTTGGTCCAAAAATGGGCACAAACAAATTTAAAGAAAAATCATAGCTCCGCGCCGTTTCAACCAATTTGAGTTGTCTTTGGCGCAAATGGAAGGAAATAATTTGTAGACCGAAAAATCCACCCTAACATTTGAAAAGGTCGTATAAAAATTTTAAATGTCGTTTTGACGGTGTCTGCATCAAAGAGCCTATGTCTGAAAATATTTTTATCGGATTCCTCGTAAAATTTTATGAAATAAGCTCAAAAATGGGAGGAGTTCATTAACAGGATTCCAAGATATGATTTTTGGAAATAAAATCCTGGTTTTTGGTTTTTGGAAAATTATTTTAGAATGTTTTTGGTTCAAAAGAGGATCATTTTTAAAATTTATGTTTAGAAAAAATCAAACATTGTTTCATTCTTTTCACAGACTATTTATTTATTTTGTATTTGTTACTCTTGTTATAAAAACTTCAATCTTTCAACTTAAACAGTTGTAAGTGTATATTTAATATTTATGCATTGGAGAGGGGGAGTTTACAAAATTTAGCCATGGAGAATGAAACATAATTAGCTGAGAACCACTGGTTTAGATAAATAAACAAAATGTTTCCAGATAAAAAATAATTTTGCGGCAGGGATGGAATAATCGCGGAAAAATCAATTTCGCTTGCGAACTTTCTACACCCGCGAAAGAGAGAGGAGGCAAATCACGCAAAAGAAAATCGCTCCCGAAATTCTCCAAGAAAATCAATCTGCTGATGATTTTTTGTGAATTTCCTTGTCAGCATCACTTAAAAATATTTATTTCACATTGTTTACACACATTGCTTACCTACAAAATGTGACAGGTCATTTTCGGACGTGTGACGTTACACTTGCTAGTGAAAAAGATGTTCCACCGAATAATTAAGATGCTGTTTTTAAAGATTTTTTAACTGATCTTTCGTGTGCGAGAGAGGAGAGCCATGCTTCTTTCGTATTTTTACTCTTGATGAACATCCAAAGATTTTCTTTTGATTATGATTATTCCATCGCTGTGTGGTAATGAATTTTATAATTTCAGCAAAATCAAATATGTGTAGGCCATTGCAAATTTGGGTAAAAAATGTTTTATTGACTAAAATTAAATTTTGGTAGAAAAATTAGTTGAAAATCAATTGTAAACTATTCAGAATGGATTATATAATGCTTATTGAGGCATTTTCAATAAAGAGAAGAATTTTCTATATTTAGTCAAATTTTGAATTTTTGAAACACAATTCAGTAAAAGGCAGAAGTTTTGGAAAAAAATATTTTTATGAAGTTATAGATTTAGGGTTTTTTTTTCAAAATTTATTTTCCCTGAAAGAGCACTCAGCTAGCAAAATCTAAACGTAGAAATATGTACCCTCCCTGCAAAGGCTTATGAATTGAGCTCAGTTGAATGGTTCTCCAAATCTCTGAATTGCAAATGTCACTTCCTGGAACAGAACTGCTAAATTCTAATAAAAACACAAATTGAATTGAATATTTTTATGAACTCATTGTTATTTTGCAAATTTTTGATGGTAGCATAACTCTAATTATGTAGAAAGCATTTAGCGATACTTTTTGTTTCGAAAATCAGGCATGAAATTTAAAAAAAAAAATTTTTAGGCTTTTTCTTTGTTTGGCAATTTGTGTTGTCATGGTCATATCCGAAAAAGTGTTGCCCAAAAATTGCGTTTTTTTGACGTCTTTCGCAAAAACAAGACTTAAAAAAAATCGAACTCGGGAATGGCTGAACCATTTTTACTCGGCTTTTAAAGCCTAAGTTGAATGCACTTAAAGAACAAATCTAGGGTTTTTTGTTGTATGGTTTTGAATACCTTTGACTCAAGATGGTTTCAAAAATACAAAAGCAAAAATAGAACAAAAACTATATTTACTGGTTCAAAACTGTCGGGTTTCCGAAAATTGGAGAAAATTTATTAATAGAATTCTGAGATATAATTTTTAGGAAAAATAAATAATCGGGTTTCTGTACCGTAAAGCGGGGTGACTTCATAGGATTAAGATTTTCTGCAAAACTGAAGAGTTGAAATTAAATCAGACGGAATTCTTTATTTTACGGAAAATCAAAAACCTATCAAAGTCACCCCAGCTATCAATGTCAACCCGGTTTGCGGTAGATCTAAATTAAGGAGTTATTGAAATAAGTATAAACAGAAAAAAAACAAAAAAAAATGCGAAAAGTTTAACATCTCAAATTGTAAATTAATTTTTTTTTAAATATCTATGCAGTCTCTTTTTACTTATTTTTTCAAAAGTTTGTCAATAAGTTGTCAACAAAAATTAACAGATTGTCCGGCATTTCAAAGCAGACAATATTCTATTTCTTCAAATTCCGTAAATGAAGATTTTTTATTCAAATTCCTCATATTTTGATTATTTTCAGGGCTAATCTAAAGCAACAATGTCAAATTGATATAAAAGTTGATGAGATAATTTATCGTATGACGTTGTTCTAACATATATAAGTGTCACTAAGTCTTAATTAGTGGTTTAAGGAGGCGATCCATTTTTCGAGACGAGATTTGTCTGATCACGCCATCCGTCGGACGGGAAGTAAATGTTGGCCCCGGACTAACCTAAAAAGGTTAGGTCGTTAGCTCAGTCTAGGTGTAGAAGTCGTCTCCCTGGGTCCTGTCTCGGTGGAGTCGCTGGTAGGCAGTTGGACTAACAATCCAAAGGTCGTCAGTTCGAATCCCGGGTTGGATGGAAGCTAAGGTGTAAAAAGAGGTTTGCAATTGCCTCAACAATCAAGCCTTCGAACACCTAGTTTCGAGTAGGAATCTCGCAATCGAGAACGCCAAGGCAATGCTGTAGAGCGAATAATTTGATTTTTTTGGGGGCGATCCAAAATAAACATATCTTGACTTTTTTTTGATAAGGTCCTATAAACAAATGTAAACATTGAGTGTATCCCTTTCACACCTTATGTCAAAGTCGATCGGAGTAAGCGGGATACACTCAATGTTTACACTTGTTTATAGGACCTTATCAAAAAAAAGTCAAGATATGTTTTAGACAATTTTATTTTATTGCACTTAGATTTCAATTGCAGTTTTTGAGCGACATTTGTTTTGTATAAAGGAGGTTTTCAATTATTTTTAAGAATTCATAATTTTAGTACTCAAAAAATCTTCTTAAAACAGCAAATACACTAAAAAAAATCAATTCCTGTAGTCGTGAACTTTGTTCACGAATTTTAGAACCACGAAGGAATATATTCACGTTTATAGTGCAATCGCACCATACTCATGAATAAATTCCTTCGTGGTTCTCAAATTCGTGAACACAATTCACGACAACGGGAATTGATTTTTTTCTGTGTATGTTGTAACTTTCTATGTTAAACAAGCCTTACCCGACAAACTTCGTTCTGGCTTTTTTTCGTTTGTTGACGTTTTTAACTTTTTTGCTTATTCAGCCTCCTGTGATCAAAATTTGATTTTTCGTAACTTTTCCCATACAATCTGCAGATTTTCCGGAATCGGTTTCAGAGTGGCCAAAGTTGTAACTTTTTGGCGTAAGAACCTTCCTATACGAACCCAACACAACAAAGAGCACCTCGATCCGACGTTCCGTGTTGAATTGATTCGCGTTCGAACAAAACCATCGAAATTTTTTATTTATATAGATAGATATTAAATATTTATTTTCAATGTTGCTTTTCTGAATAAATGTTATATTTTTATGTTGGGCAATTTGATTGCATTTTTTCATCTTTTTTATTTATTTCTTTACAAAAAAAAACAAGAAATCCGACATCCAACATCCTCGCCCAAATAAGAGCCTGCACATTTATCGAATGCATTTGAAGCTTAATTTGCAACTTAATGGAAAAAAGGAATCTCACTTCCTTTTGGTTTCGGCTACCTCACTCTACTTTTACATGACTTTCTCCGCACGTACTTTTTTGTGCTTCTCCTATTTCGGCAAAATTTTACAGAAACAATTTGTAATGTGCAAAAAAAAAGCTCGTACCATCAGTGCAAATTCGCGAGCAGAACTCTCCTAATGCCCACTTTAAGGGGGCCGCGCACGTCTAGTAATTATGATACTTCCACCACCTTGCCATTTTGTAACGATTACGATTATTGTTATTATTAGGTTATGTTGGATGTTCTCCCCTTTACTTTGTTTCTGCTGAGGCATTAAATGTATATGCTCGCAATTTTTCGGCATGTTTTCTTCCTTCATCAAAATTCGACTCTATTAAGGCCTTTTAGGCAGTGGGCGCGGGCGCGGGCATTTTCTTTTAGTGTATAGTAATAATAATGATGAGTTACCTCCCGTAACAAAAAAAAAAGTGCAATCCAAACAGTAATCAGCGAGGGCGGAAAATCAGGCCGAAGCGGTTCGATCAAAGAAGGTGCGAAATGGCTGGCGCTGGAGAGGAAAGCAGAGCTGAAGGGTTTTTTTACGGTCATTAAAGAGTTGCCTCTAAAGGAAAGATCGATTGATTTGGCACGAAGCCTTCCCGGAAAAGCGTTTGCTAAAGCCCGGGAAGTGCTCCTAATGAGTGCACGCGGTCCGTAGTTAATCTAGATCCAGCACTAAGATAAGATGTGAGCGATGCTGGGCGGTAAGAGCATTTTTGATTTTTAGGTTATATTGAACGCATAACTAAACATTCAACGGAGTTTTCTTAAAATTTGAGGAGGTTTTTGTTTAATGGTAAGTTGTTGTAAAAATCATACAAATTTATTTAGAAACGATTTATTTATTTTTTTTAAATTGAAACTTGCAATTGCCTGGTGTAGACAACTTGAATTGAATTTTGTAGAAAATCAAAGTGTTTTCACTATTTTGATAAACTTCAATAAACAAAGATATTTGAGTCATCCACGCCAACACACATAGCATATGCCCGACCCCTCTTTGATTTGAATTAAACTTTGTGGTAATGTTTGTCCTTGATCATGAATCCGAGGTCAATTTTTCGATATCTCGTGACGGAGTGGTGGTACGGTCCCTTCCATTTTTAAACATTCGAAAATGACGTGTTTTTCAATAATTTGCAGACTGAAATGGTGATGACGAAGAGGGTCAAAAAAGCCTTATTTCGAATTTCAGGCCTAATATATATTTTTTTTAAATAAAAAGTATTGCTAAATTATTTAAACAATGCAACAGTCACGACTCTGTATTTTTTACAAAGTGTAATAATAAATTCTTGAAAATATTGTTAGTCCTATCATCATAATCATCTGTTAATCCTAAAGTATGTCTTTTTTGAAGAGTGGTCCCAAAGTTCAAAGTTTGTCAGTATTCGTTAGTAAAAAGTTTTTAATTTGGAATTTTTTAAACTGCACATCTAATTTTTATTCGAGGCAATAATGCTGGTCAAATAGAAAAAAAATACTCTCTACGATTCCGCAAATCGACTTTTCCTTGTATTTTTTTTATTCGATTGAAACTTTGTCCATGCATTCCCTATGTTAAAAGAATTTTGGGGACTGGTAATTCAAAATGGAATTTTTAATATGTGTAATTCAGTATCATTAGAAGGGATTTTCTGATCGCATAGATGTTTTATTTTAAATCTAAGATTTTTTTTTTAATGATTTTGGAGATTTTTTTTTGTAAATTTTTCGAAATTGCTTTTATTTCTGTTAAAATTAAACAAATTCTGATATTTTACTTTAAGTATATATTCTGCAGACTCTTTTCAACATTCTACAATTTTGCGGATGGTCACAAAAAAAAAACATTTAAAATGAATGAAATAATGTCTTGAAATTTCAGTTTTTATTTTTTTTGCCGAAATCCATTTTGAATCGTGAAAAGTTATCGCTAGTGAAATTTTTTAATCTTTTTATAACAATATTTTGAATCGATTTAATCAACCCTAACATTTCAAAATGACAAAAACAATATTTTGTTTAGATCTTACAAAATGTTTCTCCTAATTATATAATTTGAAATATTTGTTGGTAACATTTCGGGAATTCACTTTTTTGTGGTAAAATTTCTCATATCAGTTTTGTATACCTGCGAAAATGTATGAAGCCTTACATAGACAAAATTTTATAAGCAACGATTCGTAAAATGTATACAGCCATGAATTAATTTGATCTAATTGAAATTTGTGAGCTTGTTATAAGGCTGGTACACATATTTTTAAAAGTGTTTGTCTCCCTCCCCCCTTCAAAGTCAGCCCGAAAAATCAGGGGGTAAAAAAATAATTTTTCAAAGACTTAAATATTTCAATGGAAATGCAAGGGCAATCAGCTGAAATCAAATTAAAATGCATTTCTCTGTGTTTAAAATCATTTTAAACATGTTTGGGTTTATTAAAAAATCTTTTGAATTTTTGAAAATTTTCTATGTACAGTACCGCAAACCCCCCTCCCCACCCCGCCCCCCCCCCCTTCGACCTCGGGCAGAGCCGAGGGACGAAAACTTTTTTAAATATTTGCTTCGGCCTAATGTTTCAGATATGCAATCAGAAGAAATGTGTTGCTTTCTAGAAATTATTGAGTGTCAAAATGAAATCCAATCATAATTTTCTAAACTTAAAAATTCATTATCTTTAATTAATATTAATATTAATTTAAAATAAAAATGACTGTTTAATGTACAAAACTACCACCATACAAATAAAACTGTACTATTTTTGAATGTCTTTTAAATAATTAATAAAGAACTATTTTTGTCAAATCAAATTCACTTTGTTTCCTTTCTTTTCTTGGATTGTGAACATTATAAAAATGTATGAATTTTCGTGCCAATCCATATATCTCCCTAAGGCTAGACTGTTTTCAGATATACTTTTGAATGTTCAATATTTTTCAAAACTATTTTGAGTTATTTTGAGTTGCAAGGATAAGAAAACTATGTCTTATAAGTTATTAACCTGGCCATGGTCTTCGTTTTCTACATACACGAATGGTATTCCGGGTCTATAGGACCCAGAAATGTTTTCAGCTGCCAAAATTCGAGATTGTAACCGATTTTGGATGTCTTGACCGCAAATGAAAGGCTAGGATGTCTACTTTCTAAATCCGACAGGCAGAACCGGTTTTGGACACCGTGGCCACCGGGAACCTGCTATAATCGAAAAAAGTCCTTTTTGAGGCCCCTACTTTGGGGACCTGTATCTCCGAAACGATTGCACATAGCAGGTTGCTTCCGGTTGCATTCGACAGATAATAACCTGAATTTTAAGCCCCAGAAAAAATAATAGGTCCATAGTGGCCACCGGTTCCAGTAACCCGTAACTTCCGGAAAACTTGATTTTTGCAGTTTTTGACATAAAACCGTCACACAGACCAGTATTTTGAAACGGATTATTTGCAAATCATTGCACAAGGATACTACATACTACCCCTGACTGTTTGGTATCGGTTCTGGCCAACTCTGGCCAATCCGGAACCGGTTCCAGGGTACCACTAAAACGGTTCCAATAATTGTCACGCTAGAAACCCGTCATGTTGCATATCAAACTTCATGAAATTGCATGTTATGACCATCTGAGGTCATGCCGATGTCCTCTGACCCATCCTGGTCACTCCGGAACCGGTTACCGGTGGCCACCGGGGGACACTATCGGAATATGCAATGAACCCTATCATCCGACGTGTCAAACTTCATGAAATTGAAAGTTATGACCATCTGAGGTCATGCCGATGTCCTCTGACCCATCCTGGTCACTCCGGAACCGGTTACCGGTGGCCACTGGGGGACACTATCGGAATATGCATAAACCCTATCATCCGACGTATCAAACTTCATGAAATTGAAAGTTATGACCATCTGAGGTCATGCCGATGTCCTCTGACCCGACCTGGTCACTCCGGAACCGGTCAACGGTGGCCACTGAGGGACACAATCGGAATATGCAATGAACCCTATCATCCGACGTATCAAACTTCATGAAATTGAAAGTTATGACCATCTGAGGTCATGCCGATGTCCTCTGACCCAACCTGGTCACTCCAGAACCGGTCACCGGTGGCCACTGGGGGACACTATCGGAATATGCAATGAATCCTATCATCCGACGTGTCAAACTTCATGAAATTGAAAGTTATGACCATCTGAGGTCATGCCGATGTCTTATTACCTAACCTGATTACTCCGGAACCGGTCGCCGGTGGCCATTTGGGGACACTATCGGAATATGCAATGAACCCTGTCATCCGACGTATCAAACTTCATGAAATTGAACATTCTTACCATCTGAGGTCATGCTAACGTCCTTTGAACTCATCTGGTCACTCCAGAATCGGTTACCGTTGGCCACTTGGTGACACTCTCTGAGTATGTAGTAAACCCTATCATCCGACGTATCAAACTTCATGAAATTGAAAGTTATGACCATCTGAGGTCATGCCGATGTCCTCTGACCCATCCTGGTCACTCCGGAACCGGTTACCGGTGGCCACTGGGGGACACTATCGGAATATGCATAAACCCTATCATCCGACGTATCAAACTTCATGAAATTGAAAGTTATGACCATCTGAGGTCATGCCGATGTCCTCTGACCCATCCTGGTCACTCCGGAACCGGTTACCGGTGGCCACTGGGGGACACTATCGGAATATGCATAAACCCTATCATCCGACGTATCAAACTTCATGAAATTGAAAGTTATGACCATCTGAGGTCATGCCGATGTCCTCTGACCCAACCTGGTCACTCCGGAACCGGTCACCGGTGGCCACTGAGGGACACTATCGGAATATGCAATGAACCCTATCATCCGACGTATCAAACTTCATGAAATTGAAAGTTATGACCATCTGAGGTCATGCCGATGTCTTCTGACCTAACCTGGTCCGGAATTTCGGTTTTCGATGGAACGGTTACCGGTGGCCACTTGGGGACACTATCGGAATATGCAATGAACCTTATCATTCGACGTGTCAAACTTCATGAAATTGAATGTTATGATCATCTGGGATCAAGACGATGTCCTCTGACCCAACCTGGTCACTCCGGAACCGGTTACCCGTGGCCACTTGGTGACACTCTCTGATTATGTAATAAACCCTATCATCCGACGTATCAAACTTCATGAAATTGAACATTCTTACCATCTGAGGTCATGCTAACGTCCTTTGAACTTATCTGGTCACTTCGGAATCGGTTTACGATGGCCACTTGGGGACACTTGTGGAATATGCTAGAACCCTATCATCCGACATATCAAACTTCATAGAATTGAAAATTATTACTATCCCAGGTTATGCCAACATCTGTATCCTTCTACATCGCACAGCAAAAAATATGTGAATTTTGGAATGTTGAAAATTTGGATAACCACTTTTTTGAGTAATTTTACCTAAAAATGTGTAAAATGTGAACCTAATGAAAATTCACCAGAAACTAATAAAAAATACCCAAATCCTGATGTAATATAACACATATTTTTGACACAAAATCTTTCACCATTTTCTCATTACTATAGTTTTTAACCTGGCTATCAATATCAAACGTTTTTTTTCACATTGGGCATTTGTGCGACCACCTAAGAAGGCTATCTTTTGTAATGTACCCTGGTTACAGTCCATACTTCAAATTACTCGTATCCATGGGATCGGTAGACGAGGGGTTATTTTGCAGACATTGTTTATCCATTTATCCGGCAGAGTAAATGTGCCGAGCTTTCTAGCTCAGTTAAACAAAAACGACAGAGGTTGTTAGGCCCCATGCCGATTTTGTGCAGGTGATATATATCAGGACAATGTCCTGTTAGAAGCCCTGCGAGTATTTGTAGTTCCCTATGGTTTAATCCAAGATGTTTCTTGGTAATTGAAGGACTTGGAGTGATAAAAGTTTACGCTTGTCTCAATCCACGCATCTCGCCCCAGATTGAAGCAATTTGCCATTGTCCTCAATTCGTCACTTGTGCTATCTTGTAACACGTCTGCTGTAAAAAGATAGATAGCACACAAGCGACGAATTAGTTATTTCTTACTTTACGGTACTTTTTGAGATTCCAAGGAACGGCTCGGAATCCACGAATATGTTTGATAAGCCTAGTCTGGCAAGTTCATCAGCCTTTTCAATGCCTTCAATGCCGCAGTATCCTGGTACCCAAAACAACATGCCGAGTAGCAAGTTCCAAACATGTTTGGATTCGCATTTAGAGGATTTTAACGCCAATAGTGCAGCTTAGCTATCCGAGAAAATACCGATTTTTGCGTGTCTATAATTTCTAAAATATCAAAATCAAAGGTTAGATGAAAGAGTTTCTGCACCCAAACCTCGGCAACACTCGGTTTGAGAGAAAGACGGCCTCATGAAGTTTGATATGTCGGACGATAGGGTTTCTGTTCCGCATATTCCACAAGTGTACACCAGTAACCGGTAACCGATTCCAAAAGCCAGTTAGAGTTAGGGGATGTTAGCGTAATTACCTTAGATGTAATATTGTTCAATTTCATGTTGTTCGATATTCCGTCATTGCATATTACGATAATGTTCCCCAAAAGCCACTGGTAACCGGTCCCGGAGTGGCCCTCAGTGGCCATAGGTAACCGGTTCCAGATTGATCAGGTAAGGTTAGTTGAAGTCGGCATAACCTTGGATAGTAATAATTTTCAATTCTATGAAGTTTGATATTGGCCATCGGAAACCGATTCCGAAGTGACCAGATAAGTTCAAAGAACGTTAGCATGACCTCGGATGGTCATAACTTTCAATTTCATGAAGTTTGATACGTCGGATGACAGGGTTCATTGCATATTCCGATAGTGTCCCCAAGTGGCCACCGGCGACCGGTTCCGGAGTGATCAGGTTAGGTAATAAGACATCGGCATGACCTCAGATGGTCATAACTTTCAATTTCATGAAGTTTGATACGTCGGATGATAGGGTTTATGCATATTCCGATAGTGTCCCCCAGTGGCCACCGGTAACCGGTTCCGGAGTGACCAGGATGGGTCAGAGGACATTGGCATGACCTCAGATGGTCATAACTTTCAATTTCATGAAGTTTGATATGTCGGATGATAGGGTTTACTACATACTCAGAGAGTGTCACCAAGTGGCCAACGGTAACCGATTCTGGAGTGACCAGATGAGTTCAAAGGACGTTAGCATGACCTCAGATGGTAAGAATGTTCAATTTCATGAAGTTTGATACGTCGGATGACAGGGTTCATTGCATATTCCGATAGTGTCCCCAAGTGGCCCCCGGCGACCGGTTCCGGAGTGATCAGGTTAGGTAATAAGACATCGGCATGACCTCAGATGGTCATAACTTTCAATTTCATGAAGTTTGACACGTCGGATGATAGGATTCATTGCATATTCCGATAGTGTCCCCCAGTGGCCACCGGTAACCGGTTCTGGAGTGACCAGGTTGGGTCAGAGGACATCGGCATGACCTCAGATGGTCATAACTTTTAATTTCATGAAGTTTGATACGTCGGATGATAGGGTTCATTGCATATTCCGATAGTGTCCCTCAGTGGCCACCGTTGACCGGTTCCGGAGTGACCAGGTCGGGTCAGAGGACATCGGCATGACCTCAGATGGTCATAACTTTCAATTTCATGAAGTTTGATACGTCGGATGATAGGGTTTATGCATATTCCGATAGTGTCCCCCAGTGGCCACCGGTAACCGGTTCCGGAGTGACCAGGATGGGTCAGAGGACATCGGCATGACCTCAGATGGTCATAACTTTCAATTTCATGAAGTTTGACACGTCGGATGATAGGGTTCATTGCATATTCCGATAGTGTCCCCCGGTGGCCACCGGTAACCGGTTCCGGAGTGACCAGGATGGGTCAGAGGACATTGGCATGACCTCAGATGGTCATAACTTTCAATTTCATGAAGTTTGATATGTCGGATGATAGGGTTTACTACATACTCAGAGAGTGTCACCAAGTGGCCAACGGTAACCGATTCTGGAGTGACCAGATGAGTTCAAAGGACGTTAGCATGACCTCAGATGGTAAGAATGTTCAATTTCATGAAGTTTGATATGTCGGATGATAGGGTTTACTACATACTCAGAGAGTGTCACCAAGTGGCCAACGGTAACCGATTCTGGAGTGACCAGATGAGTTCAAAGGACGTTAGCATGACCTCAGATGGTAAGAATGTTCAATTTCATGAAGTTTGATACGTCGGATGACAGGGTTCATTGCATATTCCGATAGTGTCCCCAAGTGGCCACCGGCGACCGGTTCCGGAGTGATCAGGTTAGGTAATAAGACATCGGCATGACCTCAGATGGTCATAACTTTCAATTTCATGAAGTTTGACACGTCGGATGATAGGATTCATTGCATATTCCGATAGTGTCCCCCAGTGGCCACCGGTAACCGGTTCTGGAGTGACCAGGTTGGGTCAGAGGACATCGGCATGACCTCAGATGGTCATAACTTTCAATTTCATGAAGTTTGATACGTCGGATGATAGGGTTCATTGCATATTCCGATTGTGTCCCTCAGTGGCCACCGTTGACCGGTTCCGGAGTGACCAGGTCGGGTCAGAGGACATCGGCATGACCTCAGATGGTCATAACTTTCAATTTCATGAAGTTTGATACGTCGGATGATAGGGTTTATGCATATTCCGATAGTGTCCCCCAGTGGCCACCGGTAACCGGTTCCGGAGTGACCAGGATGGGTCAGAGGACATCGGCATGACCTCAGATGGTCATAACTTTCAATTTCATGAAGTTTGACACGTCGGATGATAGGGTTCATTGCATATTCCGATAGTGTCCCCCGGTGGCCACCGGTAACCGGTTCCGGAGTGACCAGGATGGGTCAGAGGACATCGGCATGACCTCAGATGGTCATAACATGCAATTTCATGAAGTTTGATATGCAACATGACGGGTTTCTAGCGTGACAATTATTGGAACCGTTTTAGTGGTTCCCTGGAACCGGTTCCGGATTGGCCAGAGTTGGCCAGAACCGATACCAAACAGTCAGGGGTAGTATGTAGTATCCTTGTGCAATGATTTGCAAATAATCCGTTTCAAAATACTGGTCTGTGTGACGGTTTTATGTCAAAAACTGCAAAAATCAAGTTTTCCGGAAGTTACGGGTTACTGGAACCGGTGGCCACTATGGACCTATTATTTTTTCTGGGGCTTAAAATTCAGGTTATTATCTGTCGAATGCAACCGGAAGCAACCTGCTATGTGCAATCGTTTCGGAGATACAGGTCCCCAAAGTAGGGGCCTCAAAAAGGACTTTTTTCGGTTATAGCAGGTTCCCGGTGGCCACGGTGTCCAAAACCGGTTCTGCCTGTCGGATTCAGAAAGTAGACATCCTAGCCTTTCATTTGCGGTCAAGACATCCAAAATCGGTTACAATCTCGAATTTTGGCAGCTGAAAACATTTCTGGGTCCTATAGACCCGGAATACCATTGGTGTCAGTTTTTTTTTGGTGGGCACTTCCGGTGGCCACCGGAAGTTCATTTTTGGCCAGAATGTGTGTCTTAGTAAGATACACAAAGTCACAAAATTTCAGATCTCTAGGTGTTTTTGGTCAAAAGTTACAATTACTTTTATAGTGCTACTGGGTCCTATAGACCCGAAGACCATGCCCGGGTTAAGGTTATGAGAGCAAAACAAATGTCTAACTTGCTCACGATATTTTTGCATTGTTATATTAAATATAAGTTTGAGCTTATCTACACGGATAGGAATTTCGTAAGCTAACTCTATGTTTTGAAATTGTAAACATTTAAACGTTTCCAAAATCGACAACATTTTTTCCGATTTCGATGTATATGTTGTTCGAAATCGGAAAAAAATGTTGACAATTTTGGAAACATTACAATGTTTAGATTTCAGAACATAGATTTACCGAATCAGCTTATAAGATTTCTATTCGTGTAGACAATATAGAGGCAATTAATCAAATTTTCTACTACTTGACCCTCACTCTGGACGGCCTTGAAAAACTGTTGCATCATTCACTGTTAAATTTAAATGAACTGAGTTGTTAGTATGGCTTGACTAACATTTCTTGTATTTTGAATAAAAATAGGTAGGGGATTAGGGGATCATCCATAAAGCACGTGGATTTTTCTGTAAATCTCATCCCCCCCCCCCCCGCCATCGTGGATAATTTCCATACAAATATTTTTTTTGTATGGAACGAGGACAATCGCCAATCCCTCCACCCCCCTATGCTGTCCACGTGGTTTATGGATGGTTATTTTTGTTTTATCCCAGACTATTTTTTAACTAAATTTTTTAACTTGATTTGGTGCATTTTGAAAGCACTGTTAAAAACAAGCAAAAATGGAAAATTATCTCAAAGTGCCAACTCCATGTTGACTAGATCTTTTGTTTTCATTCTAAGACTGGATGATTCTTCGAGATCGTACAAAGCTGTTTAAGTAGACTCTCCACCTGGTAGTTTGATTTTGCATTTGGGTTGTAGTTTTGTATCTTTTCCAGCCTATACTACTCATACCAGTGGATTGTAATGAAATTAGTCAATTAAGGTTCGAACCTTCTTATTTTTCTCTCTCTTCTTCTGTTTTGCTTCTTCTCCCCCCGATTTGACTACTGATTGAACCACCAGAGCTGAGCACGATTCTAGCTTCGAAAACCCCAAGCTGGCAAAGCAAAGCTTCCGAGCTACCCACGTTGAAACCCACACTTTGCACCGGCCCAACCTGATCTAGTCCCTCGACCTTACCATTAAATCCAATCCAATAATAGGCCGCCACCACGACCTACCCCCCCTCGACTAGACCTCGTGGGAGGGGGGGATTGGCAGACTTACTGCTACCTGTGTCTGACCTGACCCCCACCGGCCCTGAGTGTTGATGTGTGTGTGTGCTCTTTTGTCTGAAATCAAGAAAACAAAAGTATGGCAAAGAAAAACAAAAAGCGAAAAGTTCGACCTCCTACTCCACCTCCTTTCAGAATCCGGCCGACTGACAGGGGAAAAATCGAACCAAATCAGTTGCCCTCGGGAAGCATTTGGCACCGGGTGCGGTCACCCTCCCCTTTTGAGGTGAAACGAGTTTTCCCAACGACCCCAGATTGAAATTTTCCGTTTGAGTGAAAAATCGCGCGCGCGAAAAGGTTCTGAAGGTTGACCACAAATCAAAGTCGGCGTTGAAGAAAGAAGTGAGTGAATGAGGTTGGGTTGGAAAGAGTGGGGATAAGCTGTCACGTGGTGAAAGTGAGGGGAGAGGTTGGGTCTGGACGAGCACGTGGTTGATGTCTCGCGAGAACTGTGTGTCGGTTGTTTGTGAGTGTTGGTGACTCAAATGAATGGTCGTTTATGTGGTAGTTTGTGGGTTGAACGGTTGAAGGATAAGTAAGTCAAGCAGACTTGAGTTGAAGATTAATTTTGGGAATTATACTTTTGTTTTCTTTCAAGATTGTGTGCAATCGCTTTGTTTGATTAATCAATCAAGTATGTCTATTTTTTATCTTTTTTTACCATTGAGTTCAAAAATATAAAATATTTTTAATGCAAAACAATTTGTTAATTTTATTGCTACAATATTTGATTAAAAAAAAATTAAAGCAGTTGTGCGTATATAGAAAAATATTATGAGATCTATTATTTGCGGAATGTTTCAAAGGTCAAGTGGACAATTAGTTTGCTGATTATGTCAAGTAGAACACCTTTGGTTTACTGTGAAATTTCTTAAGTTAAATTCAGTCAATATGGTGACGATACATAGTGAAAAGAACATGGAAGTAACTCTTAAAATACTCTTTAAATGATGAAATGTTACAAATTATGCTTTAAAAAGCAATCATTTGGACAAAAGGCACGGAAACATTTCAATCTTTTGAAAATTAACTTGGTTTTGAAATAAAATTCACAATAAGCCATTAGGCTGGTACAAATTACATTTAGGGAGCAAACATTTTTTTTCAAAATGGAAATTTAAGTGCAATCAGCAGAAATCAATTTAAAATACGTTTAGAACCATTTTGAGCATGTTTTCGATATTTAGCATCGCAAAAAGTATTTTTACGCTTAAATTTTTGTTTTCCTCAAATCATACATTTTTTAAAAACTAATGATTGCTAACTGAACTAGTGTAAAATACATTTTAAAGCACTTTTCGCATTTAAATGAGACTATGGCTTGTTATTTTTTTTTTCGACCCAGGCCAGAGCCGAGAGACAAAAAAATTTAAAAATATTTGCATCGGCCTTATTTACCACAACAATGGTTTTCTTTGGTTAATTTCCATAACAAAAAGATAAATATAAAAAAATCAATTAAATTTGTTTCTTAATTGGCTTAGTAACTTTAAAAAATATTTTAGACTTTCAAGCTTGCTTTTTAATTTTTCAAGCAAAAAGTATCATAAAATGCCAAATAAATTGTATTAGTCATGCTACTGTCAAAATATTTATAAATTTATGAAAATATCGCGTTTTCTAAAGTTTTGCGTAAATGTATGACAAATTGTCAAACAAAATTTAAAATTTTTAAAAGGTATAAAATGGTGTAATAAAGAACTAATTAAAATTTTAAAGAGATTATTTTGCAATGGCCTTATATTGGAAATGTTAAAAATGAAAAAAATATTTTTTTCTTAGCGCATTACGAATAATTACAGAATTAAATTTATTAAGCAAATACAGTGCCATCTCGTTTTTGGCAACGCGATTATCCGACACAATTCCTCAGGTCAAAAAGAATACTGATGAATTAGACTTACTCCTTTTTCTTCTAAATTGTTGATCGAAAACCAATCAAAACCATCACAGAATAATAAACAATAAAATATACGTTGCTTTTTGGCAAGTAAAAATTAGTTAAGGGGTTACATACATGTAGAATATCTCCATTTTTCATATTGCCGAATATTTATGATTTAAAATAAAATTAGAATTAAAAAAATCACAAAAAGCAATAACAGCAATATTTGAAAATACTAAAATTTTTCATAAAACTACGTATTTTCGAAAAAATATTTGAAATTTCAGTTTATTACAATATGGGTATCAAATGATCGGAATTTTTTCATACATTTCGAAAGTAATAAAAACAATTTTTGAAAATATTAAAAAATTTCACAAAACTACGTATTTTTGAAAAAAATATTCAAAATTTCAGTTTTTAAAATATAGGTATCAAATGATCGAGATTCTTTCATTCATTTCGATAGTAAAAACACCAATTTTTGGAAGTCCTCAAAATTTTCACAGAACTACGTATTTTCGAAAAAGAACTTAAAATTTAAGTTTTTTGCAATATGAATTGCGGAAATTCGAAAAATTTCTATATTCTATTTTAGGTATTTGTTCAATCAACGTAGTTTTGTGAAAATTATGAGTTTATTTGAGCAAAAATTTTATAACGAAATGTATGAAAAATTTCAAATCATTTGATATCCATATTGTGCAAACATATTGAAATTTTAGTAGTTTTTTTCTTTCGAAAACACGTAGTTTTGTTGAAATTTTCAGTATGTCTCAATTAAAAAAAATGTTGATATTTTTTTTTTAAACTCGTAGTTTTGTAGAAATTTTGAGTATTTTCAAAAAAGTCTGTTTAAACTTTCGAAATTTATGAAAAATCCCGATCATTTGATACTCATATTGTAAAAAAAACAATAAATAAAATTTGAAGTTTATTTTTCAAAACTACGTAGTTTCGTCAAAAATTATAGTATTTTCAAAAAATGTGTTATTACTTTCGATACAAATAAAAAAATCTCGACTAATTGATTCCCAATTGAAAAATAGAAATGTGGAGTATTTTTTGAAAATACGAAGTTTTGTGAAAATTTTGAGTATTTTCAAAAAATTCTGTTATAACTTTCGAAATTTATGAAAAAATCCCGATCATTTGATACTTATAATGTAAAAAAAACAATAAATAAAATTTGAAGTTTATTTTTCAAAAATACGTAGTTTCGTCAAAAATTATAGTATTTTCAAAAAATGTGTTATTACATGTATAAAAAATCTCGATTAATTGATTCCCAATTGAAAAATAGAAATGTTGAGTATTTTTTTAAAATACGTAGTTTTGAAAAAATTTTGAGTATTTTCAAAAAATTGTAACATTAATTTCGATATGTATGAAAAAATCCCGATCATTTGATACCCATATTGTAAAAAACTTAAATTTTTTTTATTTTTTTTCGAAACTACGTAGGTTTGTGATTTTTTTAAGTACAGTCCAGATTCGATTATCCGAAGGCCTCGGAGTTTATGTCCCATAAACTATTAAAATTTTCAAAAAATTCAGGGTTGGAAGTTTAACTTTTTTTTATGTGACTTTGCCAATGTTTTTTAAAATGTCATGTTTCAGGGGTCAACTTTGGCTGTGTTTTTCACTAACATTTCCTTTATTTTCGGTAAAAAGAAGTATGCAGTAATTTTTGTAGTGTCCCAGACTATGCCTCTACGCATTTTTTTTAATTTAAATGATGATGGTGCCATTCTATAGCAGAAAATGTGAAAAACATGCAAAAAAATGAAAAAGTGACTGTAAAAACGTGAAAAAATTAGATAGGCAAAATGTAATTATATTAGGTGGAAAAATAGGCCAAATACTACCAAAAACAAACATATATTAAACAAGATAAATGCAAATTAAAATACTAAAAATAAAACATGAAAAACATAAAACAAGAGAAGTAAAGTTTTTCGTAGAACAAAAGTTGCTCACTTTTCACCGTCTGGAGACAGCGGAACCGCTTCCGGAACGTAGAGATCCCCTCGCCGAAGATCGCCTTCAGGATGTCGACTGTCTGATCGAACGTCTTGTGCTTCGGCAAAGCCGGAAGGATGTAGTCCACGAACCGCTGGTGGGCCGCAGGAGACAGTTTTCGAAGCAGCAGTCGGACCTTACTTGCGCCGTCGAGAGCTGACGCGTCCTTGCTGAAGAGATCCTCGTAGCGACTGTACCAGCTGGCAAAAGTGACGTCGTTCTCCGGATCGTAGGCGAATTCGCTCATGGTGTTCGAGAAGGATTCCATGACGAACTCGTTGGAGTTTTTCGTGTCCTTCTGGGTGACGGAGTTTTTGACCAGCTCTTCCAGCAGCTTCTGCTGCCCCTGCAGCAGGTTCAACAGGAGCTGGTTCCCCGAGGTTACAGGTGCCGGGGCAGGCGACGCAGGTGGTGTATCTGGCATCGTGCAGAATCCTCGTGGCGAGAAAGGTGTCGTAACCTCAATCCACAGTTCACCTCGATTTTTGCGCTAGCGCGCCGCACTTTCGGGCCGAACTTTTATTCGCGCGGGACGGCCTCGTCGCCAAAATGCTGTGATCGCGGGAGCAAAAGAAAAGTACCGCGACTACGTTTTACAATTAGATTTTTATTGCACGTCCGGCTAGTTCGGGCTCGGTCAATTAATGGTACAGAACAATCTTCTCTCTCTCTCGCTTACAATCTTCCGGTCAGCTGTCACTGTGTGGCAGCTGTCATGTTGACGTGTACCGTGCTAGACGGCACCAACATTCGGTAGGGGCGCATCGCGTGGCCCTAACATAACCCAAGCTCATCTCAACTACCATCGACTCAAAAATATGAAACATGAAAAAAAAACCTTCGACTCATCCTTCTAAACAAGCTCCACAACTACCTTCTTTTTTTGTTCAACCTTCTGCCACAATGACGACCGGACCGATGCGTACCATCCGCGGACAAATTGACGTGATTTAAGGTGTCGGCGTCGGCGCTTCAAACCCTTCTTCAAGTAGGGGGGTGAATACTGAATACAGAGCGCGCAATCTCGTTCCTCCCCCGTCATCCCGCAACCACTTCAACTCCTACTAGTGGTGTGTGCCATGTGAATCCGATTATTATCCGATCAATTGGTGCTGCTGACTTGGGAAAATTTCCTACAAGTTTGAACTAGCTGAGCTATGGTTAGGGTGGTTCACGATTTTAGTAAATTGGTAAAAATGGGATTTTTGTAAAATTTAGAGAAATTTGGAACAAATTTAACTAATGTAATTAATTAATTTTGAACCACCCTAACTTAAGGTGTTCAAACCACCAAGTTCTGAAACTCTTTGCACGTCAACCTTAAGGTGCCGGCAGCAGCAAACCTATTGAAAGGTGAAAGAGGAGAAGAGCAATTAGAACGTTTTCTATGGGAAGTTTCACCACTGTGAGGAAAAGGAAAGGAAGAAGTAAAAAAATCAAGTGTGAAAGGAAAAAGTTTTCTCAAGTGTCTCGTAATCACACATAATTTTCCCATTTTTCCTGTCTAGAGATCCTCATCCTTTTTCTGGGTTCCGTATGAATGGTTGAATGGATCCTGCGGCTTCTGAATTTCGGGACAGGTGTAATTAAGTGATTTTGACGAGAGAGGAGAAAAAGAGAGCAAATTGGCGGATCTGGAAGCTTGAAGGTCGATTATGTCAAGTGGCGGGGTGTTTTTTCAGGTCCTTCAAATCTCTAGAAAAGTCAATCATTACACATAATTGAGAGGAAGTTGAGGGTCATTGTGAGTTTCATTTGAGTTTGTGACGAGGATTTTCCTGTTTCGAAATCATCCATCAGCGTTGTTCGGTACAGTTCGTGAATATGGATCATCATCACCATCATCATCCGTATCATCGGCCGGATAATCGACACCCGTACGGGGAGGAGTTTTTAACGGTGAGTTAAAAGTTTGCTTTATAAAAAATCGATAAAAAATCAGCGATGTTCTTGAGTTATTATGAAATATTATCTTTGGTAACCTTTTTCCTGATCAGGAATAATAAGCTAATTATTAAAACAGTTAGGATTTTTAAAATCGTTAAAAATTAGAAAAATGATGTGACAACAAAATTATTAAATTCTAAACTTGTTGAAGAGTTTTCTAAAACGATTATGTTTGCATTTTTGTTCAAGTTGAAAAACCTGAGACTTTTCAAAATGTTTATGTTAGTTGGATTTCAGATTAGAAAGATATCCGATGGCGGCTTTGTGTTTCAATCTTTGAAACTTGAATAAAAATTTAGTAATTGTTTAATATTATTCCCCCTACTGCTTACATTTTAATGTCAACTTGTATTTTTTTTACAGTAAATTAACTAGTTAAAAAAATCATTGAATTGAAGGAATTCAAATTCATAAAATATTGATTACATTTTAATTACTAGCGTAATATAGATTAAACCACACAGAAAAAAAAAGTTAGTTGTAGCCCCAAAAAATTATAGTCATCAAAATATTTTTTGTTAAGAGCGAGTTTTTCACCGATGTGAAACAGGTCGTATCGAGGTGCTCCGATTTGGATGAAACTTTCAGCGTTTGTTTGTCTATGCATGAGATGAACTCATGCCAAATATGAGCCCTCTACGACAAAGGGAAGTGGGGTAAAACGGGCATTGAAGTTTGAGGTCCAAAACACATGAAAAATCTTAAAATTGCTCGCATTTCCGTAAAACTTCATCAATTCCAACTCTCTTAGATGCATTCGAAAGGTCTTTTGAAGCCCTTCAAAATGTGCTATAGACATCCAGGATTGGTTTGACTTTTTCTCATAGCTTTTGCAAATTACTGTTAAAAATTGATTTTTTTAAAACCTTAATAACTTTTTCCAACAGCCTCCAACACCCATACTCCCATAGGTCAAAAGTTAGGAAATTTCATGGACTATAAGCCTACGGTATTAACTTTTTGGCCAATTGCAGTTTTTCTCATAGTTTTTCGATTTTTCTAGAACAAACATTTTACAACGTTAGTTTTTTCCCTGTAGGCCAAGAAGACGGCACTTTTTGGTCTCAATTTTGTCATATTCGGAATCCTCGGTCAATTTCACGTAAGTTAGAAGTATTGGAGTTGTAATTTTGATTTAAAAAATAATTAAATAAAACATTTTTGAAAAAAAGAAATAGATCTTATTTACCCTATGATCAATACGTCAAATGCTGTATCAAGTAGGCGAAAACTTGTTTACCCCTAATCCGACAAAATTCTAAATAATATTTTAATTAATTCTAAATGGCATTTTTTCCAATCAAATTCAAAATTCCAACACCTCAATCTAATGTAAAATTTTCTGAGGATTCAGAATATGTCAAAATTGAGACCAAAAAGTGCCGCTATGGAGGCCTACAGAGCAAAAACTAACGTTTAAAATGTTTGTTCTAGAAAAATCGAAAAACTATGAAAAAAACTGCAATTGGCCAAAAAGTTAATACCGTAGGCTTATAGTCCATGAAATTCCCTAACTTTTGACCTATGGAAGTATGGGTGTTGGAGGCTGTTGCCAAAAGTTATTAAGGTTTTAAAAAAATCAATTTTTAACAGTAATTTGCAAAAGCTATGAGAAAAAGTCAAACCAATCCTGGATGTCTATAGCACATTTTGAAGGGCTTCAAAAGACCTTTCGAATGCATCTAAGAGAGTTGGAATTGATGAAGTTTTACGGAAATGCGAGCAATTTTAAGATTTTTCATGTGTTTTGGACCTCAAACTTCAATGCCCGTTTTACCCCACTTCCCTTTGTCGTAGAGGGCTCATATTTGGCATGAGTTCATCTCATGCATAGACAAACAAACGCTGAAAGTTTCATCCAAATCGGACCAACTCGATACGACCTCTAGAACAAACCGAGCAGAATCTACAAATACTGCCTCTTAAATTCGTGATATTTTTTAACAGTGGAAGTTATGACCAAGTTTGACGACGATTTTTTGAAAGCAGCAAATATGCATCCGAGTTCACTTTTTCATTCATCACGGTATGATAGATTTGGACTCCTTTAACACGCTCCAATCGACAGAATTGGTTGAAGTGAATTTCATGTCATTACATAACATTGTAAAATTTTCAATTTTATTTTTTCGCATTAACAGACTTCAACTTCGAAAATGTCTAGTTGTGTTTTTGATGCCAAGAAATTTAGATATCGTAAATTTTGCCGAATTTTTTGATTAACAATTATTTCAAATCGGCCGTACAATTTAAAAAGGTAAAAATTTTTAATTTTCGAACTTTTTTTTTTTATTTTTGTATGGTTTTTGAAAATCATGATATTGTTTTTGTTCAAATTGCATCACTATCAAATAAATTTGGCCAACTTGTGCAATAGCTCAAAAGATGGAAATGTTTGCCATCTAAACTATGTGTGATTTGTAGCTGGGTAATTCTCCACTAACTCACACAGCAGTTGCCCCGACCCCTCTTCGATTTGCGTGAAACTTTGTCCTAAGGGGTAACTTTTGTCCCTGATCACGAATCCGAGGTCCGTTTTTTGATATCTCGTGACGGAGGGGCGGTACGACCCCTTTTATTTTTGAACATGCGAAAAAAGAGGTGTTTTCAATAATTTGCAGCCTGAAACGGTGATGAGATAGAAATTTGGTGTCAAAGGGACTTTTATGTAAAATTAGACGCCCGATTTTATGGCGTACTCAGAATTCCGAAAAAACGTATTTTTCATCGAAAAAAATACTAAAAAAGTTTTAAAAATTCTCCCATTTTCCGTTACTTGACTGTAAAAAAATTTGGAACATGTCATTTTATGGGAAATTTAATGTACTTTTCGAATCTACATTGACCCAGAAGGGTCATTTTCATTTAGAACAAAATTTTTCATTTTCAAATTTCGTGTTTTTTCTAACTTTGCAGGGTTATTTTTTAGAGTGTAACAATATTCTACAAAGTTGTAGAGTAGACAATTACAAAAAAATTAATATATAGACATAAGGAGTTTGCTTATAAACATCACGAGTTATCGCGATTTTACGAAAAAAAGTTTTGAAAATGTTGGTCGTCGTTGATCATGGCCGTTCATAGTCACCCGCGACAGACACGGACGACGAAACAAAGAGAAACGCAAAAATTACCCTTTTCAAAACTTTTTTTTCGTAAAATCGCAATAACTCGTGATGTTTATAAGCAAACCCCTTATGTCTATAAATTAAATTTTTTGGAATTGTCTGCTCTGCAACTTTGTAGAACATTGTTACACTCTAAAAAATAACCCTGCAAAGTTAGAAAAAACGCGAAATTTTAAAATGAAAAATTTTGTTCTAAATGAAAAAATGACCCTTCTGGGTCAATGTAGGCATTTTTAATCAAAAAAAGTAAAAAAAATGTTTTGAAATCGCTGGCATTTCTCGTTACTCAACTGTCAAAAATCGAGAGACATGACATTTTAAGGGAAACTTAATGTTCTTTTCGAATCTGAAATAACCCAGAAGGGTCATTTTTCATTTAAAACAAATAAAAAATCATTTTAAAATTATGTGTTTTCTGTTTCTTTGCTGGGTTACTTTTTAGAGTGTAACAATGTTCTACAAAGTTGAACAAAAATTTTGAAACACAAACATAAGGGGTTTGTGAGTATTTTTCACGAGTTATTCGAAAAAAAAGAAATATAAAAAAAGAAACAAAACAACGCTGATCACGAATTCCAGGTCAATTTTTCGTAATCTCGTGACGGTAGGGTGATACGACCCCTTGCATCTTTCCGGATTTTTACTAAGGAACGGTAGTCGCTATAAAACGCAAATTTTGACGATAGAGAGAAATAACTAATATATTATGCGTGCAGAATGCTCGTGTATTTTTTTTAGACAGTTTCTCCTTACGTTACCAGGGTGCCAACATTCAAAGTAGTGTTACTCGTTAAATTGGAAAACCTTCTCATTTTCATTATTTTGATTGCTGTCAGTGGTACTGTTATGCTAAATTGCGTGCTGGAATTGACAACATACCTTAAATTTAAAAAAATATATGTAGAACAGTTGAAAATTTGATCTTTTTTAATATTTTTGTAATTCATCTGAATAAAAAATCGATGGCCATGTCATTTATGAAAAATTTAATATATTTTTCAAATCTGCAATACAGTCATCCCACATATTCGGAACACCCACAAATATGGAACACTTTTGTGATAATTTGTCAATAGCATTCCAAATGCATCTTTTCTGGCGACCCAACATTTTTTATCTGGACTATTTTGCTATTTCACTAGTAAAAGTAGAACTTTTAGAACAAAAAGCTGCATTTCAAGACTGTTTTATCCAGAGCAGCAAAACACTGCCTCCAAATTGCCTGTTCCATAATTGTGCCTCCCACGTGAAACACCTGAATTTAACTGATATTTTCACAAAAAAAAGTTATCAGACCATTCATAAAACATAACTTAGCTTGAATTTCGTTGGTTTCAGTGCGTGAAGTCATTATGTTGTAAAAAAATATGTACTCATGGAGAAAAACAAAGTTTGTTAACATCCGTAAGAAAAAAGTGTTCCGAATTTGTGGATTTCAAGGGTCAAAGTTTTTCTTCAAAAACTTGACATAAAAGTTAAAATTTGCAGTTGTTCGATACAGCATTCGAAAGATCGCAAGAAAAGCTTTCAAATGAAGGTAAAAGCGAATCATTAAGTTCACTTATCGATTTGCTATGATTCTTTGAACATTGGCCGATCTGTAAACTGTTCCGAATATGAGGGATTACTGTAGGTCTTTTACATCAAGAGCAAAAAAATCTTTTATAAACTGCGTTTTTTTTTGCAACGTTGCGTTGTATTTTTTTAGAGTGTTACAATATTCTTCGATGTTTTACAACAAACAAATTCCAAAATTGCGATACACATAAAGGTTTCATCACGGCCATTTTAATTTTGTATGGAGCTTTGTATCGGATAACCCACTTTGTTGTATTTTGATGTTCTAAATTTTTATTTTGAGCTAGATTTTTCAAATCAACACGCGGAAATCCTTCGGAAGTCGCGTGTTTTGATGTTTCTTACAAGTGTCCTTACAATGTGTGTATAAAGTATACGTATGCGACTTCCGGTGGGTTAAAGTTGAGAACCATACATTATTCGGGAAAGTTTTATAGACTTTTTTCAATTTTAACGCTACTGTGTTCGCTTGAAAAAAATAATTTATAATAAAAATAACAAAAATCTAAATACAAAAAAGAGGGTTTTCTCATACAAATTTCCATATAACACACATTTTTTTCTGGAATGAATTGATCACTTTTATACAATTCATATTATCCAGCTGATTATAAAAATAAAAGTCTTATTATTTTCATTTTTTTTTAACCTTTTTCATAATTACCAAACAATACGTTTTTAGTAAAAGCTTAGAATATCCTAAAGAATTCTGTCCCTTCCCCTCCCCTTGCCCAGGTGTTTACCAGTACAGTTTCAGCTATTTTGGGTCTCTTGTTGTTTTGTTTTTCTTCAATCATATTTGATTGTTTTCTATGGGATTATTTTGGCGGGGTTTTTCGATTTAACTAGATGTATTAGGCAAGTATGAGGCCTGCTCCACAACCTATAATAATAATATTTTGCCTATTGGTGTTATTCATGTTTTTTCCAGATTTTTTCTTAGAATAAAACGGAATTATTTTTTATCTTTGAATCATAGTTTGGGGCATGGCAAAATTACAGTTCAGACATGATAATCTAAATTTGTAATTTTAAGAAAATCTTTTAAAATGACTGAGTTTACTTTATCTCATATCAGCAATAACCCATTTTTATTTATCAGCATAGATTGATTAAGATCCCTGAGAAAATCTTACACATGAGTATCATGGCCAGAAGTAACTGAGAGTAAAGTGGCACAAAACAGCCCATCAATGAACGAACCAATGAATAATGTAGCGTGTTGTAGAGTGAGCAACAAAAAAATGCTGCATTTATTGTCGTCCAGCTTCGGAAAGACCAGGGTAAAGTTGGATAAAAATGGTGAGGACCCTATGCAAGAGAGACAAAATGTGTTAATATCATTATATTTGTTATTGCAATCATTGCCACAAAACAGTTTTGTAAAAGCATTATGATTTTTGAGAAATAATTTCAAAAATGAAAATTCGATTATTTGTTTTTATTTCCTTCTTTTCAATTCTTCAAATAAAAAAATCACCGTAAAAAAAACAGTGAAAATCAACGGAAACTGCCTGGAAAAGGCACTACACTCTCCACTTCACAGCATCACTTTTGCTGAACATTTCCCAGCGCGCGTGGACAAACAACATCACCATCGTGCTGCTGCTTTTTTATTGTTATTATATTCATGTGACAATGTCCTAGTTAGACCAGATCGCATTCATCACCCGGTGGCCGACGACGCAGGGAAATGGGAAAAATGTTTGTTTGTGCCGAGAAAAGAGGGGACTGGTGGTGACAAACAGCCGGAATTCGTTTTTTTTATCGAGTTGAGAGTCGAGGTCCATCCGGACTACTTTTCCGGAACGAATGGATCGATTTGAGTGAAATGTTTCTGGCTTTTTATTTTTTGCGAGCACAATGTTGTACTCACATCCGTTCAGGGGTTATTTATTTTGCAGTTCGGAGAGCTCTCGGATATCCGATACATATCCGGTGAAAGTAGCTCTTGTGATGACTGGGAGAGTGATAAAAAAGAAATGTAGGAAAATTTCGATTGAATGTTGAATTTATGCGCAGGAAATATCAGTGAAACGAGCTAATATTCCGGAGAAATAAAAAAAACCTTTTTTTGGCATAGCATAGCATAGCATAGAATGTGTGACAGCACAAGAAAATTAACGGCTAACGGCCAAAACCTTCTTTCTCGACCTTCCTCAGATCCAGATAAGCATGATTCGTCCACTTTTTGCCCCTTCCCCACGTGCATCCTCGAAGAACTGTTCCCATGTCTAATTCAAACATTCCGCCGCGGCGCGTAATTGGTCCATCAAATAAGTCAATAGATATTAACTAAAAACGATAATAAAGGGGGCGCTTCTCCAGCGTTCGCATCTTTCTCCCGGTCTAGACGAAAGGCTAGATCGAAGAGAGTCGTTGCCACTCCGCGGAGTCGGACGCCGCGCAAGATCGTATCGCGCGATGATCCACGGTCAGCAAAGTGGCCACCGTTGGAACCTACCTTTTAGCCACGGAAGGGATCTCGCTCGGTCGATCCACTTTTTCACTTCATTGTTATTAATTGAGGCGCAGAATCTTGGGTCATCTTCGGTTTGCTTCTTCTTCTTCTTTTGGTAGGTGAGTGAAGGGTAGGGTTGTTCTCGCAACTATTTGAACCCAACTATTGTCAAACTAGTGAGGTTTTGCTGTACTCCAAAACAACCCGAATCGCTTTGCTGTGTTCGACAAAGTTGTCGAACAAGGACCACCCTACCGCTCCGCCGTCAGTAATGGCCTCCTCAACCACGCTGTTTTTGACTATTCTGTTTGGAGAGAGAGAGATAGGGCTTTGCAGATAAATTTCTTCTCCCTTTGTTGTGGGGCCGATTTCGGGGCGCCAGGCGAACCTGGAATGAATAGCAGCGTGCGTTGGCTTTGACTCCGATCGTGGTCCGGACAACAACAAATGGGAATGTAAACGGTACACCGGGCAATTGTGTTCCCCCCGAAGGAGGAGTTGGGGAGTTGTACGAGGGAGCAAGTACTTGGCGCCTCCGAGCGGCTGCCGTGAGAGGTAACGCGAGCAGTATTGTTCAGGGAACGTACACGCAATTGCTGGGTTGAGGTCGATGGAGATTTATGGCAAGGTTGGACGATGTTGTGAAGAGTTCGGCAGCACAGAGAAGCAATTGGACGTTTTATTAAAAAATCAATGTGAAGTCAATTCTTGCATTCTACAAAAATGCGATTTTTAAAAGAAAAGCCAACTTTTTTTTTAATTCAAAAATATAAATAAAACAGCATTTTTTTTTCAGCAAAATATTTTTCAATAGAAGTAAATTATTACAGTCCACAGTGTTCGGAATGGCAAAATTAAGTGGAATAAATTGATAACTCCTTTATTTGACGTCCTAGCCAAATGGTGTCTTCGGAAGAGTTGTTCTACTTGATACGGGCTATCTTTTGAAGTTATTGACATACAGGGTGACGACCTTCCAGGGGTCAACCCAAAACTAACTTTGTTGGATGACGTTTTAGGGCTTTGGTGTCTTGGGCAAAGTTGTAGCGGAGAAAATTTCATGAAAGTTTGTTGAAGGCGCCAAATTTGTAGCTCTTAATCTACTCGAAATATACGCTATTTTTGCAAAAATTGTCAAAAAAAAGCACTTTTTTGTGATCACTCAAAATGTTAGCATTTTAGCGGCCTACTATGTTCTGAAGAGTTGTTTATGGCATAAAATTACACATCTTTGCCGAAGACAGCAAACGTTTGAGCCTATATTGAAGAGTTATAACCATTTTTATGTGATTTTGAGCCTATTTTCAAGTTGCTATGTTTTCAAAATGGCGCATTTTGGCGAAAACCCGAACAATGCACCTGAATGTACACACTTTCAACTACATTTCCTGAAAATATCTCCGTGTCTATCGGTGTCTATTTTTAGATTTCTCAATTGGAATTTGACGGTTTTTAATCAATTTATTTATAATTTTTAAGCGGAATCTCATTGAAATCGTAGTAATAATCGGTAAATTGAAGGTTAAATTGATCGATTTTTATGGAAAATACATGGCCCGGGACCGTGGTGTAGGGGTAAGCGTGGTTGCCTCTCACTCAATCGGTCTGGGTTTGATTCCAGAAAATCCCGGTGGCAGATTTTGAGATTTTTTTTGACATATTTTATGATTAAAATTATTACACACCAAAAATGATGTAATTTAAAATTTTAATAATTGTTCGTATTTAAAATTAAATGTTTCCTTTTATGTTTGGTCACTTTAGAAAGGTTGTCGTATTATTTCATAGACAATGTAAAAAATGTTTTTTTTTCGTTGCCTTATTTTTGATTGCTGAGCTTAAGAATGTCCCCTAAACTACACTAAAGTGGCATAGAATCTTTAAATCCAAGATGGCGGCCAAAATGGCGGTGATGCAATGTATTGAAAAAAATGCATTTTTAATGTAATAGGCAAATGAGGTCACAGAACTCGAATTTGATGTTTAAAGAAAGACAAAAAATTTTTTTTTGTTCGTGATTCGATTCTCCGAAGTCCCATACAAACCTTCGGATAATCGAGGCTTCGGATAATCGAGTCTGGACTGTTCTTTTCAAACAGCTGAGAATTTCTCAGATATTGTCCATCAGGTTATGTTGAATTTTACATTTTTACAAATTACACTTGGTACTTTTTTAATTTTTTTCTGTGTAGAGCATAGAAAAAGATTGCAACTGGCGATGTCTCGGCAATCATTTATCCGAGTTAAAATGTTTCAAAAATAAAATCTTTTTTGAATTTTGCAAGCTTTTAATTTACATATTTTTTTAAATTTCAAGGTCGTTGACAAAACAATTGTTGTCTTTTTATAAAAATCCGCTCAAAAGCCAACGAATTTTGCATAAAATTGACTATCTTTGTTTAACTTAAGCATAATTAGGTTTTAGTTTGATTCATCAATAACAAAATCTGTATATTTTTGTTCTGAATGAAAGATGAAAAATTGCTTATCTTGAATGTCGCAGATTTTAGAAGGACAGCTTAAAAACAAATTGTTAGATATTTTTTCACCATCAGTAAAACTAATTGCGATGGTTTAACATTTGGTTGGCTGGTTGGTGAAAATCATCAGAAATTTATGATAATTTCACAAGTTCCTGATGTAAAATTACACTTGTTTTAACACAAAATTTGTCACCATTCCCAGATGTTATATACTACCATAATGTTTTACTTTGTTTGGTAACTGAAAATGGCGAAGATAATTTTTTCAATTGAATTTTGTTTGAACCATATTTCAAAAACATACTATTAGTAAATGGGCATAGCTGGGCTTGTAAAGAAAACAGATTGAAATAGTATTTTGTTTTTGTAAATTTTAAATAATTCAGCATGAATAACTGAATTTTAATTGAAAAAAAAAAAAATATTAGAGAGATTGAAATTTAAATGCAAATCTACTTTGTGAATTGAACGCTTAAGATAATTACTTCCAAAACAACGTTTTCTATTCTTAAAAATAACATGCAGATTTCTCTTTCACTTAAATATTTTTCTTATTTGTTCTATAATCCACTGCAATAATGCAAGCAACGCAATCATGCTCCCAATGATTTTGGTTGCCCAATAAATCAAAACTAGACCAAGAACGAACGGAAAAACGCAACCCATTAAAATTTCGTTTTGGTTTCGAAATCCGACGCCACTTCTTCGGTGGTCCAATAGCTTAGAACCGGAAGGTAGCACAAACGGTGCTCGGAAATTGTTTGGTTGACACAGATTTGCTTTTTTATAGATGGTTATTTTGGGTGGCCATCGTTAGAGTTGCAATGAAATTCAAAAATATCAAATGTTTAGGTTAAATTTTTCAAGACATACTGAAAACTTTTCAAATCAAATCTATCGAAATTAATCTTTACAATTCTTGTTTCAAGAGCACCTCACAACGCCCTGTCCTACCCTTTTCCTTTCCCTGCTTCCAGAAACCCAAAGGGCAAAAAACTTAATCAATTTCATTACAATACCACGCCTTTTATCGTCATTATATGTGCTCATTATCGTTGCAGAGGAATTAATAATAATAATAAAAGTGTATGTTGTATGAATGAAATTGAATCCCGGCCCGGTGAATGGTCAATCTGGAAGAGACCCCCTCAAGGGGAGGGCGGGAAGGAGGCACTTTATGCTACACTTTGCTCCCTCTTTTCCATCATCATCACAATCATCGCGCCTGCGAGGAGTTGGTCACCAGTAAAGGCGAAGGATGGGGGGCGCCTTAAAACTGTTGAAAACTGTACCACATAGAATCCTTCTGCATCGACCGACCGCAAACACTATAAAGTTTAATATGCTCTCCAAATGCAACATAACTGAAACCAGAACAGGAAAGTAGGAAGGGAGGGGGGGATGATGACTTTTTCCGCCTTCTGTTTGTGGTCGTTGCTGGATCATAACTTTTCCTGTGGATTGGGACAGTGGTGTTACAGCGATTACTATTTTTCACGCTGTTCCTTTTTCACGAGGATTTTTGATAATATATAAATATATAAATAATTGTATCGACGATTAGTTTTCGGCAATAACCGACGATGACTCATTCTAAGTAACTTAAAAATTTTGATTTATTCAAACAAAACCTAGGTTGTGAGAGCATTTAGGGATCCATCAATTGCGTGGACACTTCTTTTTGAAATCTCAACCGGGGTGCGTGTAGAATCACCAACAATATCTTAGATTTATAGACATTTTCGATTCATGATACAAAATTTGATTTAGTGGCAAGTAAAGTTTATATCCATATGAAAAAATAACTTAATACCGTAAACTGGGGTCAATCGGGACACTTAAGGGTGAATTGGGACAGCAGTTTAACCATGATGTAGCACAATATTTTGATTTTTCTGGTTGGTTTCAGTTAGAACAGACTCAGGCCAACAAAATGTGTACATCCATTTCCAAATTTAAAAGCTTTAGGTGCTCTAAAAACTGCTGTCCCTATTCAGACTGTAGTCCCGATTCACCCCAGATTACGGTAATACATTTTGAGCTAATTAGAAACTTCTAATGAACATGACCTATAATCTATATAAATTTCATTAACAGTTAATAAACTTAGTCAAACAAACATTTAATTGCATTTTTTTTTAAATCAAAAGCTAAAAGTAACCTCTCTAAGGGTTAAATTGACGTAATCAGTTCAATTTGCACACTTCTAGGCAGAAATTTGTAAGAAAAACAGTGACTATCAAAGTCACCCCTGATTTGAAAATAACAATTTTCAACGAAACTATTTATTAAAGTAGTATTGAAAAAAGAAACTTTTTTGGAATAGCATACATTAACATTCTGTGGCGTACCCCAACACATGTTTTTAATAAATAAAACTTCAGAAAAGCCGAAACAGAGTGAATTATATTTGTAAAACAAATTAAAATTCTATTAATGTCACCACAGTTTACGGTTTTTGAATTATATTTATAAATCTTTCAAAGAAAAAAATGGTTTGTTTCTATTCTGTGAATTTTTAATGAAATTTTAATAAAAACTTAACAAGAGCTCTTAAATAATAGATCGTTATAATATAAAACCTTGAGTTCTTCGAAAAAGCTATTTTTTCATTTTTTAAAGAATAATGTTGTTCAACTTGTTTTTTTGTGTGGTTTTGCATTCCATTAAACATGAGCTATTTGAACAAATATTTATTTTAATTTAACCCTTTCAGGCCTGATTTAAAAAAAAATGCCTATAATTTTTCTATGTCCATAGGAATCATTTTCCCATTATGAACTGAATTGGTTTAAGGGGTTACATACATGTAGAAAATCAAAAATTTCATATTTCAGAAAATTTAATAAATCCACTAAAAAGATGATTTTCAATCACTCCTGAAAGTTTCATGAAGATATTTCATGATTAAACTGAGTAAGAGACGATTTACGTTCAAAATTTTGCCATGCGCAAAGCGAACTGTCGAACTTTGTGAGCGTTTTTCTCTGAACACCGAGTTGATTTACGGGTGCCACGATATCTCGAGATGGGATGGACCAAATTGGCTGAAATTTGGGGTGAAGACTCCCAAGACATATTCCGTGTGCATGACGAAGCCCGATTTTGAAATTTTGCTTTTTAAAAAAATACAAAAATCTAAAACTGGCGATTTTTTATATGAAAAACATAAAAATATTTTTATCTTTTTTTCAAACAATTTTTTTGAAAATCGGGCTTCGTCATGCACACAGGACCGGTTTAACGAGGCTTCACCAAAATTTTGAGCCGATTTGGTCAAAGCAGTGTGGAGATATCGTGGCACCCGTTTTTTGAAACTGCTAACTTAAAATGGCTATATCTCGGCAATGATACAACCAAATATCTTCAAATTTATTTTGATAATAGTTGAAAATATGTATTTTAATGCCCTTAAAACATAATTAAAAAAAGTTTAAGTGTGTGCCCAAACCAACCTCTTACATTTTTGTCGATTTACATGTATGTAACCCCTTAAAGATTTCTGGGTTATAGAATTGTTAAAATAAGTTAATATGTTTTCCATTTCCGTAATTGTTTTAGCACTATTCAGGCCATTGCAAATTTTATTTCAAGGTTATAATGCCCCCCTTTAAAAATTCCCCCTGAAAAATCACGACGCAAACCAATATTTTTGAAAATACAAATTTTCATTTAAAAAACTTGTACAAACTATTGAAAACTTAAAAAAAATGTACAAAGTTATTTAACTGTCGCTTTGTTTTTTAGTCATAGTCGAGTCATAAAAATCGTCTACAGGGTGATTCTTATGCAAAATTAGCTTAACTTTTTGAAAAAATAAAACATTCAAAAGCACACAATTAAGTTTCAGGGGTAAAAAAAACTGGTCAGAATCATCACTTATTCAAAAAACATTTTTGGAAAATTCTGATAACTCGTCAAGGCATAAGAGAGGATAAAGAGCACGATTCGGTTACCGAGAGTACTTTACTCATGGGTTCATCTTCAAAAAAAGTTCATCTATCAAAAAAAAAAAAGTACCGATACCGAGACTCGAACCCAAGACCTTCGGCATATTGAACCGTGCCTTTGCCGTATGGGCCACCATGGTTCGGTGACTAAGTGGTGGTCATTTGTCCATATAAGCCACTCAATAGGATGAACTGTTCCAATGAACGAATGAACACGCGAGAGGACTATACTCTCGCAAAATAGCACTTTCCTCACGTTTCTTTTCGTGAGGACTATCCCCTCGTTCTCTAACTTTGGGTGTTGTTTTTGCTTTTGTGAAGTATTGTTGCACTCTAAAAAATAACCCCTCAGTTATAAAAAAACACGTAATTCTATAATGAAAAAAGATAAGTTCTAAATGATAAATTGACCCATTTCAGATTCGAAAGGTTCCGTAAACCGGGGTGACAATGAAAGGGTTTTAATTTATTTTTGGAAATTTTTCAACTGTTAAGGTTTTTCTCAAGATTTTCATTTTTAAAACATGTACACAAGGTTCATGCATTATCTTTGCAAAAAAAGTTTTTTTCAATAATGCTTTTAAAAACTGCGTTGAAAATTCTTATTTTAAATTCCGGGGTGACTATCAATAGTCATAGTTTTTCTCGTTAAAATTAAATATAAGGTGTTCGAATTTAATTTGTATGTCAAATGTATCATCACTAAGATTGCTGATATAGTTTTCAAGGGATTAAAACAATGTTTATCAACTAAGTTTATAAGCTTTTTAACAAAACACATATACATTTTAAGTATTATCGTTAAAAAGTCACAATTTGGCCTGAAATTTGTTAAAACTAGTTTTGTTTATAATATAATCGATTCATGTTGCATTTTAAACTAAATTTGAAGCACGAATCAAAACTTTTCACATTTTATAAAACAAGTGTTCCACTGGAAAAGCCTATAAATTTGAAGATTTTTTGAATTATATTTCAAAAATATATAAAATTTATTATTTACAAACTTAACTTAACCTTCTCCTAATGCAAAATTGTCCAAAGGATCTAAAAATGTATTCCGTTTTCTGATTCAAAAACATGTTCATTGGGAAAATCATGACACTTTGAGATTATTAAAATAATGCTATTCATCAACATTTTCTTAATTATAGTTTAGTAACTATTTAAACCTTTCTAAATATTATGAAAACATATTCTTAAAGTACTTTTAACACTTCTCTGACATAGTCAATATGATTCCATAGCATTCCATACGTATTTAATTTGTAATCTTCATTTTGCATAAAATGACATGCCTCACGATTTTTGACAGTTGAGTAACGGGAAAGCAGTGATCTTAAAACTATTTTTTACATTTTTTTGATTAAATTACTTTTTTCTGAATTTTGAGTACACCATCAAATCGTGCGTCCCATTTTACACAAAAGTCCCTTTGACATCAAATTTCTATCTCTTCACGGTATTGTGCTACAAATCACTGAAAAAAGTGTCTTAGTAAAAATCACGAGACAGCACTGTCACGAGATATCGAAAACTGGACCTCGGGGAGATGATTGATAATTTTAATTTTTTTATTTTTTTAAGCATAATATTGTATTGTTCTCGGTATACAGTTCAGACTCGATTGTTCCAAGTAATCAGAAAAAAATTCACTTCGGATCGAATCTCTAAAAAAATGTTTTTCCGATTGCTTATTATGGGTTGCCAACCTTAAATATGCCCCATAAAAAATCTCTAAAGTGATTTGAACATGCTTAATCCAAGATGGCGGCTGAAATGAATGATTGATGAATTATTGAGAAAATACATTTTTTAAATGATATAGGGAATAGAGTGTAACAAAAATGACTTTTTGGCGGGTATTCAAGGGTTTGTTCCGGTGGGCATCCTGAGCCCAAATCCCAAATATGAGCTTGATTGGTCGTAACAGGAGCTGGCGCTCCGCCCTTAAATTTTAAATGGGATTTAACCCGTAAAATAAGATTTTTTCAAAAATGACAATTTTTGAGGCATTTTGGCCACCAATGCGTTTACCAAAAACATCACTGGCGTGTAGGCCAGATCCTTGCGCATCTTTTGGTATACATAACATTGATGTTTGGAGCACCCTGGAGCTCGGTACAGACCTTCAAAGTTTGGCATTTTTTCGAAAAATCGGTCCCAGCAAAATCAAATGGCGCCTCGGGCGTCGCGAGGTGCGACGCATATCTTTTTTGCCGGGGACGATCTTTCGAAAAAATGCCAAACTTTGAAGGTCTGTACCGAGCTCCAGGGTGCTCCAAACATCAATGTTATGTATACCAAAAGATGCGCAAGGATCTGGCCTACACGCCAGTGATGTTTTTGGTAAACGCATTGGTGGCCAAAATGCCTCAAAAATTGTCATTTTTGAAAAAATCTTATTTTACGGGTTAAATCCCATTTAAAATTTAAGGGCGGAGCGCCAGCTCCTGTTACGTCCAATCAAGCTCATATTTTGGATTTGGGCTCAGTATGCTCACCGGAACAAACCCTGGAATGCCCGCCAAAAAGTCATTTTTGATACATCCTAAAAGGGAATTAACCAATCAAATATTATTCAAATGGAGTTGCAGAATTTTAAATTGATGTTATAATAGTAAAAAAAAAACAATAGATTTTTCTTTTTTGCGAACTATTTGCCTATTCTAAGTTCCTAAGTTTAAAAATTCCCATAATTTGCAAAGTAAGTTTAAATTTAACAAAAACAAAAAGTTTTTTTTAAGTTGCATATTTTACACTGCAAACTAATTTGACGAAAAAATATCAAAAAAATTTCGTTTTTTTTGGTATAATAAAAACAAATTGATTTTTTTTTAGAAAAAATCGGTATTTTGTGAAAATATTATATTATACAAAAACATTAACGTTATGGAGGTCAACCCATATGAAGCCCAAATTATGAAATAAATATTTATTGTGTAATATTAAAAGCTTTTTTCCAAAACTTCTATGAAGCAAAAATATTCATTGTGGATTTTTATGGTTAATTTTTTTTTTCAAAACCATGAAATAAGTCGTCAAAATTTGGTGTTCACCGGGTATTAAGCCAAATTTTCTGGAATTTTGCGAACTATTCATACAATTTTTCTCAAGATTTCCAGCAAAATTGAGCAATCCCACTGTCCAGTTGGGAGCTGGTCCCTTTTTTATGAGTTATTTCTACGGCAATTACTCTGCGCCTCTTTTATTTTCTCATTGCGCTCGCTTTACTTGTAATAATATTTGCTCAACATTGTATCCACCATCCAATCCAATCCCGGGGGTAACATTGAACAGAGGGAGGGCATACATCCCTCTCCAACCTCCTACTGTTTAAATTCCCAATTTATCCTCAGCCCTCAAGAACCGGGAAAGCAACGTGCAAATATC
The DNA here is from genome assembly GCF_016801865.2 of Culex pipiens pallens. Lineage (NCBI taxonomy): Eukaryota > Metazoa > Arthropoda > Insecta > Diptera > Culicidae > Culex > Culex pipiens. The sequence goes on from NC_068937.1 coordinate 24,441,319, forward strand.
CACAGATCATTTGGTGGCCAGCCACCCGTTGACATCCCTCCTCTCTTCCTCTTTCTGGAAGATGGCAGAACCTCATCAGCGAATAGATTTATTTGTTATGCGATGATGACGTTGGCAACATTGTCTCGAAACAGTCATTTTGAATTGAAACCGCGACGATTGACGGTGGAAATGAGCATCATTTCGAGAGTAGTGGGGTGATGATTCTCTTTTAGAGGAAGAGTTTTGCCTGGCTTTAATGAACTCATTTGGTGGAACGGTTTCCAGTCTGAGGGATTTGTTTTTGCTCCATTTCTTAGCTTCTTGCTAGGTGTTGGGGAAGTGGGCGTGGCAGGGCAATTTGTTTGTACTAAGACATTGTTTCGATCTGCAATTGTAATGACAAGACAGTTAAGATTATCTAACTGTAATCACCATTTATATTGCTTCAAAGTCTAGGATACGCTCTATGCAAGTGATACGACCCTTTCTTAAAACTCTGCAAATCTTGCATAAAGATCAATTTTCTCATGCGTCATCACCCTCGAAGAAAGTCTCCCACGATCGCGCGAAATCGCCGATCCGACCGCGCTTGTAATTATCAATTTGAGGTTTTAATTTTATGATTTTATCCTCGCGCGCGCGGCAGCTGATTACAAGCGATCATACGCGGGCCCATGCCACTGAACTGGACATGCCGAAGAGATGGGCCCAAGATGATGTGCAACATTTCTCCCTCTCTCTCTTGCTCTCATTACTGTCGCCGTCATCGCGCTAACCAACTTGCGGTGGCGTCACGATTATTTGTTTGGAGCGCAGAAATGGAAAACGAAACCGACAATACTTCTTGAAAATAAAAAATGAAAAGAGAGAGGGAGAAAATTGGCTCGCGATTGAGAAAAGATGGTGTGGTATGTCGTATCAAAATGATGACGATAATAACAATAATCACCGTGATCCAGATGATGACCTTAAACACATACTAATACACATTCACTCACATGTGCTGATGCGCAATTGTTCCCCTTTGGTTGGTGAAAAGGATGATTGACGACGACGGGGCTGAGATGATGAGATGAGACTGGGTCCAGTGAAAGAGATGATTGCAATCAGATCGCATGAAAGGAGAGTCGAGTCGCGCGCGACTTATCATCGTGGAAATTGGCTGAATTCACATGGCACACATGTCATAGGGGGAATCCAATCAGTAGCAGTTATGACCTCAAACTGGATTTCTTCGACCTTAAAACTTTCTGAACTTCTTCCCTCAAGGGTTCCCTCCGAAAGTGCCACATATCCCATCAATTTCAATTCCCCTGGCTCCGAAAATTGCCCCGTTTTTCATCAACCCGGAGAGCGCTTAATTTTAATGGAAATCCCATTTGCGATCTCATTTCGCAGATCACCTTACGATATTGCGTCCTCGCGCTCGGGTTCCAGGTTTGATGGCCGTCGTCGTCGAGGCAATTCCGGCAGGTCCGCTCCTGACTTGCGATGGGATCAATTAAGTGTTGCATTATCTGGAAATTTTTAATTTAAACACGCTTTCGGATGACCGTTGAAGGAGCGCGCAGACTTGTCAGATATTGAAAAAAAGTGATTGAAATTTTAAAAAAGTTATTTAACCCAAAATTTTAGTATGCTTGCGTCAGCGTGTAGCTGTCATCTTACAGGAGAACATTCGCGTAGAAGAGAGCAAATTCGCTCACACTCTCTTTTATTTGCGCTCTCTTTTTTTGCTCGTTTTTACAGTTTTTAGAGAGGATTCTCCCGGTGGCATGTTACTTTTCTCTCATGTTTACAATATTGCTGTCAAACCAGAGTTCCACTTTTGGTATGATTTTAATCGTGGTTATGAACTGGATTTGGAGAATGGAGCACCCGCAGTCGAGCAGTTTTTGACAGTTCGCTCCATAAGAAATACATTGTAGAAAAAAGCAAAAACTGCTCGAATGGAAGTGCTCCATTCTCTAAATGACGAGCCATCTGAGCAATTCTTTCTGATTTCGGTCATTCGTTTTTTTTTTGAGAAAAATATTTTTGAAAAGCTGAGAAAATTCTCTATATTTTGCTTTTTCGGACTTTGTTGATACGACCCTTAGTTGCTGAGATATTGCCATGCAAGTGTTTAAAAACAGGAAAATGGATGTTTTCTAAGTCTCACCCAAAAAACCCACCATTTTCTAACGTCGATATCTCAGCAACTAATGGTCCGATTTACAATGTTAAAATATGAAACATTCGTGAAATTTTTCGATCTTTTCGAAAACAATATTTAAATCAAGACTAACATTTCAAAAGGGCCAAATATTCAATATTACTCCCTTTTAAAATGTTAGTCAGTTTTTTTTCGTTAGTTAGTTTTTTTTCGGTTTCTATTTAAATAATATCTCAGGATTGTAAACGAATCTTCGAGATCTATAAAAGCAAAGCAATCCACTTCAGTTAAGATTTGTATGCAGTCAAAGTTTGCTGAAATTTCAGCAAGTTTTCATTCGCTGAAAATTTCAGTACTACAGTATTCAGTATTACAGTACAATAGTGAGAGATTGTTGTGTAAGTTCCATCTGCCTTGGGAGTTTAACTGACGATCTTTGGATAGCGAGTCTAAACTTCGACTGTCTGCGTAACCGAGATAGGCAGAACAGAGTTTGAGTCTTTTTGATTGTCTAGAGTTGTAGTCGAGTCGACAAAATTTGAGAAACTGGAGTCTGAATCGAATAATTTTGAATTATTGGTGTCGAAGTCGGAAGCGTCAAAAAATGGATCATGACCAAGAGTTGACAACAAAACCATCCGGATATCACCAATAACGAGTTGAACCACCTCTCAGCTGTCCGCAAATTAATAAACCCCTGCCCTAATCGATTTAAATCAACCGCACAAATTCCTCAACCGTTCGAGCTGCAGCACGAGAGTCGACCGCCCCCGCAGCAGCAGCACACAGATCCGGCCAAAACCTTCCACCGCGTATCGAACCATCGAAGAATCAGGCCAACTGGCCACGGAAGGTGCATGCGGTAGCCAGTTGGGTTGGCCCCGGCCCGTCGGTGGCCTCCGGGGGTCACATCTGTCTGTCCATCTATCCATCCGCTCCGTTCGCTCAACTTGTTCAAGCTTGAAGTCTGACTTGCTGCTGCTGCAGACCATCTGCAGCTTCCGAATGCACTTTGCAACCTCTCCCTCCCTTGCAAATCCAGGATTCAACCGCGGGAGAAAGAAAAACGCGCTCGACCTGGTACACTTTATCTGCCCTCCTCTGATAATAGTTATTTGCACGTCACTACTATTTTCGCATCGCCGCGCTGAACAACTCTGAACTGCAGCAGAGTTCTGGGGGTTGTGACGGCGCTTGTGCCACGTTGCGGTTTTCAGGAAGAGATGCAGATTCGTTTTCATGCCCGAGTTGGGACGCTCAAATTGGTGTCCCCGGAGCGGAGCAGAGACCGTTGTTGAAGTTTGGCGCGTTTGCTGGGGGTTTTGTACTCTATTTGGACTGCTGTGAATACGTTGGATGCTGACTGTTGAATAGCTGGGAGCAGAAGCATCAGCGAGCTGCCATCAATCTGGGTAAAGAGAGTCAAATTGGCTTGGACTAACCCGGAAGATTGAATTGATTGGTTACCCGGTTGAGTATTAACTTGTTATCCTACGCTTATGTAAGTCATTTTTGTGTAAATAGAGCCAATTTCACTCGATAATGATATTTTAGAAGGGCGTAAGTGCTTTCAATTTTTTTGTAATTCGGAATTTAAATATTTCTGTATCTCGAAGCCGTTGCATCGTATCAAAAAGTAGTCGAAGACAAACTTGTATTGAATTTGACGGGCTTTCCGAAAAAATACACTGAAAGAAAAAAACACGCCACTTTAATGAGATTTTTTATTTTTTAAGTTTAAAATCCAAGATTTTTCTTCGTTCATTTTTTTGTGAAAATAGCCTAAGATGTTACAAAAAGACTCACGAAAAAAGCAGGATGGAGCAACTCTTCTAAAAAAATACAAACATCATTTACTGAAAGTGTTTTTCAAGTGCTCTAAACGTCTAAATATTCAAAAGTCGAATACGGGAATCGATTCTCCAGACAATTTTACATAAAAGTCTCAATATTGACCACTGTCCTAAGTCCAATCCTTATGAAGTTACAGCGGATTTAAAAATGAAAATGTTGAAAAAATAGGATTTTTATGGTTTTTGGCAATTTCTATAGGACAAACTTTATTTTTCAGTCTCGAAAATATTTTTACCGGAAAGCTCGTCCAATTTCCCATAAGATTGTCTTTGACCACTTTTCGAAATAACTCGTTTTTTGATGATTTAAGCTAATTTACTATCCAGGTTACTACCATCAACTGACCTACACTGAAAAAAATATTCATTGTTCATTTATGAAAAATGCAATTAGCTTGTATATGTGAGCCCATTCTTGCAATTGAAATGTGGTCAAAGACAATCTTATGGGAAATTGGTCGAGTTTTCCGGTAAAAATATTTACGAGACTGAAAAATCAAGTCTGTCATATAGAAATTGTCAGAAACCATAAAAAAAACAATTTTTTCAAAAAAAAAATTTAAGCCGCTGTAACTTCACAAGGATTGGCCTTAGGACAGTGGTCATTGTGGAGACTTTTATGTAAAATTGTCTATTCCCGGTTTTGAAAATTTTGACGTTTAGAGCACTTTTCAAAAAAAAAAACAGTTTTAGTAAATGATTATATATTTTTTCGGAAAGCTCGTCAAATTTCCTACAAGTTTGTCTTTGACTACTTTTTGATACGATGCAACGGCTTCGAGATACAGAAATCTTTAAATTTCTCAAATGTCATTATCGAGTGAAACTGGCTCCATATGGGTCATTCCAGGTCAACTGAGTACACTTTTGGACTCGACCTTCACCGATTTGGACCAAACTTGGAGGGAACGTTTATCTATCGATAGTTAACAAAAATCCCATGGTTGGTGCTGATTGGACCATCCCTCTATTTTTGGCACCGCTAAGTTTCTCACATGAACATGAAAAGTACACCATGTACTTCCGAGTGCTGCGCAAAATCAAACTTTTTTCAGTAAAATCGCTGTATCTCGCCGATAGTTCATTTTAGTTTGAGGTCTACATTGATTAGTATGTAAAATTGACCGGGAAACACGATGGTAATAATATAAAACAAATAAGAAAATAAGGAATTGGTCAAAACTGACTCTTAATACTTAAAACGTTAAAATATAATACTAGTGGGCATTTAAGGGCTAAATTTTAATTTTTATCGAATTCCTTGGACAATTTTCTGTAAAATGCAACCTGTAGAAAGTCTGTAGTTTTTCAGAAAATCGTCAAAAAAGAGGGCGGTGCCAAAAATAGAGGGATGGTCCAATCAGCACCAAACATGGGATTTCTGTTGACTATCGATAGATGATCGTTCCTTCCAAGTTTGGTCCAAATCAGGTCGAGTCCAAAAGTGTACTCAGTTGACCTGGAATGACCCATATACACAAAAATGACTTACATAAGCGTAGGATAAAATGTCTACAAAGTTTCATAGAAATCGGAGAGGGTCTGGTACAATCGATTCCCTATTTGGCATGGAATTGCTCAAAAGCTACGTAGCCTTATGTGTGGGACAAACTTCGAATGCTTTTTTCTCGGCTTCCTGTTTTTTGCATAAAGGACATTTATGCGAACATGGGAAGTTAATGTGTAAAATGATATACAAATTTAAGCCTAAATTTTTCAACTTTAATATTGAACTTTTTTATTACTTATTTATTACTGTGTACTGTTTAATGATTAAAATTTGGAAGAAATCTTTTTGAGCTAATTGGATCGCAAGGATCGTAAACTTTAGTGTATAAGCAAAGCTCATCTAAAATCGCAACTGGAGTTTGAGTGGTCGTTTAAACTTCAACACCATTAGCTTGAAATATTAATTTTTAACTGTTATGAGTTTCTTCTTCGCATGTTTTTTATTCACTTGCAACTTTTTCAGTTCAATTTTGCCTTGTTTTTGCTCTCACTTGTAAAATGGCAGTTAAAATTACATGCCTTCTTTCTCGTGGTTCCACAACAAAAACTGATCCACCCTGACCTAGGACAAACCTTGCAAAATTGCAGCAAAAGCTTGGCCTTCCCTCTCTTCCTTTTAATACTTCATTTTAATTTACTCTGTTTACCTTCGGTTATTTTCATCTAATTTGCGCAATTCCGCGTTCGGGGTCCAAGCTCCAAAATCCTCATCACATTACGCGCTCATGATGTGGATGCTCCTGCCCTTAATGGCGTGGACCCCCTCTCTTCGGAGGACGACGCCATCATTACGATCGGGTGGATAAAAATAAAGAGCATTTTTAATACGACCGACGGTGGGGTGGAGGGGGAAAAAAATAAGTAAAAATTCGAATTACCACCACGTTGATGCAACCCGTCATTAGAGATAATAATTATAATTAAAAAAGATAATAACATTTTTTTCGGGCAAGCCTTTTCACGCGCACTCCTGGAGTCCTCGCGAAAAAGTGCCACCACTCTCTTGGGGACCCCGTGGCCATCGGTAAGGTCATTTACGGGGTGTGTGTGTGTGAGTGTGGTGGGATATGATGTGTGTGCTCAGTAAATTATTTAGAATTTTCATATTTATTGAAATTGCCTCACCAATGGTGCCTCCGTGCATCGTTCTGGGCCTCGAGCATGACCTTTTGCCTTTCTTACTAAAGAAAGGTATAGGTTTTACTTTCAGGCTGGACATCATTTCCAGCTTCGTAAATATGTCGATTCAGCATGAATTTTAATCGGAAAAATCGTCAAAAAATCACACTGCATCGATTTTCGACGCTTCGTCGCCAAGTCGACAAGTTGTCAAGTTGAGCTTCGAATACTGGCGCGAGAATGCTGGCGCATATATTTTGTGGCTCGACTTATACTCGTTTTGTAGTAGCTTATGTACCGATGTTTCCTACAACATGTGTGATATCGTAGCTTTTCGGTTTCTTTTGCTCTATCCTTTTTTGCATAACTGTCCAATGTTTATGCAAAAACTTTTGTGACATAGTACATTCATCCGGCTACAATCAATTCGTTTCCCGTGCGCTCCTAAAATCGCCTAAATGTAGACTTCATTTTCGTAATTTTATTTAACAGGTTCATTGGATTCCAATAGGAGCTTTCCAAGCTTTCATCGTTTATATCCTTTTTAAAGTTTTCAATGCTGGCGACGCCAATGGCTTTCTACCTAAGGTTCTCGCGATTGAGTGTGTAGTGGTGCGGTTGTTGAAAATAGATATCTCTTACTCTGTCACTTTCTTAGAAGCTGAATGGCTAGCTTCCCTGCACCGTGCGGCACACGCGGTTCACCGAAGCTAATAAACCAAAACCGCGGTGTGCGTTGCCACTGGCGCATGGGAAGCTTGCTATGATCGCGTTTGTCATAAACGCTTGTTTGATTACAAACGTACAAACATATTGTTCGATTGAATATATTCTTCCAAGGAGACTGGCGAGCTGCAGCCCAGAACCGAGCAACATGGAACAACCTTCTTGATACAGCACGGGCACCGCATATGGTGTTCTAAGCTGATTGGTATGGTATGGTATGGTATATATCTTTTGGTGAAAATTGCGTTTTTTATTTCTTTTGGAAATCATATCATTTATAATACTTTGCTTTCATCATAAGATTTTCTTTTGTGCTGACGTTATAAATAAACAAAGTCGATGCTATGAATTGAAAAAAGTTCTACCATTGCACAGTGGTCCAGATCGCAAAATTAAGTGGAAAATGGATTTTCCGAAAAATGATTAAGTTTTGGAGCTTTGATGTCTTCAGAAGAGTTGTTGCAAATGGAAAGGGGCAACTTTTGGTTTGGTTGAAAATTAGGGTGGTTCACTATTAGGGTGATTTTGAAAATCTAACTTTTCAGGAATATTTTTGGGATTTTTTTTGTCTTCTAAAAAGTTGTTGGGCTTGCCAATCCAAGCAACTTTGTCGAAGACACCAAAATTTTATCTCGTAATCTACGCCTTCTACGACCAAATTTAGAGAAAGCATCTGAGCAAACCTTCAAAAATCAGTTTTTTTAACGTAGCAATTCAGGGTTGAGTTTTAGAGAAAAGTGTTATTCGGGGCACTTTTAGAGCTCTAAAAAATGAACATTTTTATTATCTGACAAGTCAATTTGGACTTAAGGGTCAAAAGTTACAGCCATTTTAATGTAAAAAAGATGCAAATTTAAAACTTGAATATCTCGAAATGGCGCAAGCCAAATTTTAAGCACTAGGTTGCATTTGAAAGAGGAGATCTAGCACTACAAACGCTGAAAAAATCTCAGGGGTGTTTTTCTTTAAACTCGAGATATCTCCATTTGAAAAAGTCTAATTTTCAAGGGAAAACCATATGGGACCACCCTAACGAAATTCGAAAATTTTCCAAATATATGTTTTTCCATGTAATTTTGCCCGCTGAATCTGAATCTGCCCTCAGAATTGAGCCAAAGTGTCGAAAAATCGATTTTTGGTCATATTTTGGATTTCCATGTAAAATTATCATTTAAACCAAAAATATGACCAAAAATCGATTTTTCGACAATTTGGCTCAATTCTGAGGGCAGATTCAGATTCAGCGGGCAAAATTACATGAAAAAACATATATTTGGAAACTTTTCGAATTTCGTTAGGGTGGTCCCATATGGTTTTCCCTTGAAAATTAGACTTTTTCAAATGGAGATATCTCGAGTTTAAAGAAAAACACCCCTGAGATTTTTTCAGCGTTTGTAGTGCTAGATCTCCTCTTTCAAATGCAACCTAGTGCTTAAAATTTGGCTTGCGCCATTTCGAGATATTCAAGTTTTAAATTTGCATCTTTTTTACATTAAAATGGCTGTAACTTTTGACCCTTAAGTCCAAATTGACTTGTCAGATAATAAAAATGTTCATTTTTTAGAGCTCTAAAAGTGCCCCGAATAACACTTTTCTCTAAAACTTAACCCTGAATTGCTACGTTAAAAAAACTGATTTTTGAAGGTTTGCTCAGATGCTTTCTCTAAATTTGGTCGTAGAAGGCGTAGATTACGAGATAAAATTTTGGTGTCTTCGACAAAGTTGCTTGGATTGGCAAGCCCAACAACTTTTTAGAAGACAAAAAAAATCCCAAAAATATTCCTGGAAAGTTAGATTTTCAAAATCACCCTAATAGTGAACCACCCTAATTTTAAACCAAACCAAAAGTTGCCCCTTTCCATTTGCAACAACTCTTCTGAAGACATCAAAGCTCCAAAACTTCATCATTTTTCGGAAAATCCATTTTCCACTTAATTTTGCGATCTGGACCACTGTGCATTGTTATATTCTATAGTAAGAAAGGCTCTATCTCACCCCAGGTGGAATTAAATCGGGTTTTAATCGGAACCTTGGGTTCTGGCGATTTTTTCTTTGCTGAATTTTCGATCGCCGAAGCTGAAACAACAGTTTGGATATTTTACACAACATTTGGACATAATCCATTCAGCGTGTATCTGTCATGAGCGCAGCGCGCAAGAGAGAGAGAGAGCGAATTCTTTTTCTCGAACCCTCTCAAATGAGATATCTGACTAAAATAAAAAATATTGAAATAACAAAAACAAAAATTCAACATTTGCATGGAAAATGTGTTTTAAAATGCATTTTACACTAGTTCAGTTGTTTTGCAATCATTAGTTTTTTTTAAATGTAAGATTTGACGAAATCAAAAATTTTAACGAAAAAAATAATACATTTTGCGATAATAATTTTTTTTTTAAATTTGAAGATTTTTAAATCAACCCAAGCATGCTAAAAATGATTCTAAATGCAGGGGAATACATTTTAAATTGATTTCAGCTGATTGCACTTAAAATTCCACTGAAAACTTAAAGTTTTACGAAAAAAAAAATTTGTTGGGAAAATATTTAAGATAATATGGCGATCGATTTTGATTCATTGGGGGGTTTTCATTCAAAAGGATATTTGTCATGCTTTAAAACTATATTTTTTACAGACTGTTAAAATGCATGAACAATAATTTAGAAAAGGTTTACAGCATTTTTTTAGGTTTAGGGTCTTTTTATCGAAATGCGGTCCCAAAAAATTGATGCGAAAAATCGTTTTAACAAAATAAGATCGTTTGTTACAGTTTCCCAACCTCCGAAAAAAGGTAGCGCAAATCACTTCTCTCCTCTCGAGCAACAAGTGCTATTTTTCCGTACCCGCCCCTTAAAAATCCTTTTCAACGGCTCATCTCCTTTACGTTGTTATGAATCAAAACACTCGAAAGGACCTGCCCTACGTTTACCACTCAATGAATCTGTTCCTTTTCTTATTTTTTTCGAAATCCATTTGTTCTTCTGTCAGCCATTGCGCCAGCCTTAGGGTTATCGAACTGCGCCCATCACCAAAAACTTCAAATGTTTTCAAATTAAAAAAGCCGAAAATCGACCAGTGAATCTTTCTCTCCCTCTCCCACCTGAAAGTCTGTAATTATTTATCAATTTGCGCGCGCGCACCCCCCTTCACTAGATCCGATCACTCTCTTTTGCACAAAAAAAAAGTCGAAATAAAAATAAAATCAAAAAAGATCAATCTCATTTTCCTTCTCATTAGGCTATTTCTCTCTCTCCCTAGAAAAAAAAAAGTTACACGTGAGCGAAAGCATGAGTTTTCATATTTGTCTAAGCTCTAAGCGAAAACCCTCGGATTTTTTTTAATTACGGGGCTTTTTTTCCACTCTCTTTGAAGTCGCCCGGAACGAAGCCGACACACTCCCGAAGAGATCAAGTCAGCAGCAGCCGCAGTGGCTGCAAGTCAGTCCAAGTCCAAGTAGGCTGACTCTTGCGCGGGAGCGATCGATCGATTGATTGATCTCTCTGCTTCTCTCTTTTGAAGAGATCGACGCAAGTGATCGGACAAGGGAGATTCGGTTTTTGAAAGCCGACGCACTGCTTTATTTACGGGATGACGCCAGTCGGGAAGGTTGAGGTTGTCAGGGGTTCTTAGAAGCAGGGCTGCGGAGTCGGGTCTTTGGTTGAACTTTTGTTTTACAAAATGATATATGCGAATTAAATACAAACTTAATGGTATGGAATCATACTAAGCTTGGTAGACAAGTGTTCGGAGTATCTCGAGAAGTTTTTTTCAGCATATTTTGAAATATTTCAAACGTTAATTACCTAGAATTATGACAGCAATGATAAATAGGACTGTTTAAATACTCTCAAAGTGTTATTTCTCAATTAAAATAAGTTCAAACTGCAATACGAACTGCATTATCGGATTTTTTGTCGTTTTTACCTTATATGTTACAAGTTTTAAGCGTATTAAACAAAAATCAATAATAACTTCAGATTGAAAAACATTTTCAGTAGAACAATTTTCCAACTAAATTTGGATTTGTATTAACCTCAAATCCACACTCATTTGATTAAAAGTTTATAAATAAGCCAAACAAATATTTAACTGTTCATTTTTTTTTCAACTAAAACATTGAAACAAACCTAGCCGTCATGATCGTTTTGACATATGAAATCAATTTACCGACATTTAGGCTGAAATTTAAAAAAAAAACATATCAACTATCAAAGTCACCTTGGTTTTGAAATGAACCATTTTCAACGTAACTATTTTTTTTAAGCTCTATTGAATTTATGTGAAAAGACGTACATGGCTTTTGTTGAAATCCAGCCTTTTAAACATTTTAAACAAATAAATCATGAGAAAATTCTTACTGGATGAATAATATTAGAAAAATAGATTGAAATTCTGTCAATGTCACCCCGATTTATGGCATTTAATTTTTTTTAGATTTGTTCAACGATTAAAGCGTTTTCATTTTTTAAGTACCGTCAACAGGGGTGACATTGGGTCAGGGGGGTGAGATTGGGTCATACAAATTTCGGCATTTTTGTACGACCCAATTCCCCCCCCCCCCCCGGCCCTATGTCACCCCTGTTGACGGTACTTGTAGAGATCCTTTATTTTTTACGATTTCAAAAAACATTAATTCTCACTTTATCATAGAAATGTCATTTTTATGCATGTCATTTTTTTCCTTTAGAAAAAATGGGCAAAAAATATTTTTTTTTTAATTTTATTTTAGGTTTCAGTCTTTCAAAGTATTGAACAAGTTTTGTTGAAGAAATTATTTTTTTTAAATGTATGCATTTTTTTAAAATGTCGAGAATTATTCGAGAATATTTGCAACTGCCTAAATATTTAAAAAAAAAATAAAATTTTAACGAAATATGTTTTTTTTATTTTCAAATTTATAAAATAATATATTTTTTAAGATGTTTTGGAAATTTGAGAATTATTGAGATTATTTCGTAGTATGACAAGTATAAAAGGTAAAAAAAATAAAATATTGAGATTTTATAGGTTTTTTGTAACTTTTTGAATTCTAATAATTTATTAAAAACTTTAAATCTAGAGTTTTTTTAACGGTCCTCTAAGCTTTTGTGTTTCATATGTTTATTGGACCTTCGAAAAAAACTCTAGATATGTTTCGAAAACTTAGATTTTTTATAACAAATTTGTAAATTTGAAATTTTAAAATATTCCAATTAAAAAAATAAAAAAGTAAGAATTTCTATTTTTTTTATATTTTTGGAATAAAAAAAGGGTATTTTTTAAATTAGTTCAAAAGAATGTCCAGAATAAAATGTTCTTTATAGCTTTTCAAACTTCCGGAATATTTTTTTGTTTATTTTTTCAAAAGAATCATAACAATTTTTAGAATTATAAAAACTGTTCATACTTTTTTAGAATTTTTCAGAATTATTAATACTTAAAGAATTTAAAATATTGTAGAATTATCTGAAAAATTTAAAAATTTCAATATTTTAGAGATTTTTATAATAAAACTCAAAAATATGAAAAAAAAATCCTGCAAATTTTAGAATTTTATGAATATTACTACTAGAATTTCAAACTTTCAATATTACAAGAAATGTAAGCGTAATTTTTTTCAGCAAGAGTTTGATAAAATTTGATCAAATTTGAATTGAAAGAATACATAAATACAGGCAAAAGAGGCAGTCAAGAGGCACAACCGTTTACTATTTTATGAGTTATGACACTACTTGCATGGGTAAGAGAGGATTACCATAGTGAAATAACACAATTAAGGCTATCCAATCAAAATTAAAATGCTTCAAAAACATAATGGCACCTGATAAATTTCTTGAACCAATCCGCGATTCAAAAACTAAATGTAAAATACATAAAAGTTCAGCGAACTGACCTGCATTATAACAAATGTTGAACAATAGATAAATTCAAAAAATTTGTTAAATTTTAGACAACTCCGAATTCAGCTCCGACTCCGAATCCAGCTTATAAAATTTAGCCGATTCTGACTCGAGTTTTGACGACTCCGACTCCGAATCCAGGTCCCCAAAAAGACCCGACTCTACTGACTCCGACTTCACAGGCCTGCTTTAAAATTAAAAAAAAAATATACTACTGCATATGGCAAGTATGAAAATCAAATAGCAGACATTCAAACAGAACTAAATTTATTTATTTACAAGACTCAGTGAAATGCAACAGGAAATGCATTCAACAAACAATGCGAAATTCACCCCCTTCTAAGACATGACAAATATCTTCAATTACAAGACAACAATCAAACCAATTGGACAACCCTGAACCCGTTGACCTCACCATACTCAGAGAGGTGAGACGATTTTGCACATGTTTCGCGCTTAAGTGCGTTTTTGGGCACCATTTCCCAAAAGAATCTGCGCGCAGAGCGCGTTTTGATGGATCTGATCTGAGCCAACCAATTTATTTCATTTCAAAAGGCCCCCGAGTCCAATTTCGCCTGGCGTCGAACTGACCGCCGGAGATTGATCGAATCTTCTCAGTCTCGTCCGTTTTCTTCTTCTGGAATCGACGTTGGATTTTTGGGCCGCCCGGTAGCCGCCACCAGACATTGGATTCGATAGATCCAGCCAGTGACACATCTCGTAAATACCAGAAGCCATTGAATTCGGCAGGGTCGAATGAAGTTGTTGGGTTGTTGAAACCCCCTGCGGAGATTCTTCGGCCGCGGAGGAGGCGTCTCCAAACGTCCACCCATTTTCGGCTACTTAATTTAATTAAGCTTCATGTGTATTTTTGAGGCTCTCGATCGAGCTGCGAAGGAATCTGAAGACCTGGAATAAAAAAAAATCTTTCAAAGTTGTGGTGCGCGCGAAGAATTTGTCTAACTCATCGTCGTCAGATTTGGGAAGAGGGATCCAACAAAAAAGCACCGCTTCATGAATAATAAATGTGCGGCGCGCGGACGTATGTAAAATTCCTGGCAGCCGCCGCACGTCGTAGTCACTACTGTGTTCAAACTGGAATCATCATTCTTTTATTATAAATAGGGTTAGTGAATTTTCATGATTTCGCGGACAGCGTAAAATTTGTAATATTCCATAATTTCCGCGAAATCCCGTGAAATTCATAGATTTTTGGAAATCAATGAACAAAAATAAAATAAATCAAATGTTGTATCCACAAAGATTTTAAGTGTGAATTTACAAAGGTTTAAATTAAAAACATGATTTACACAGAAAAAAAATCATGGTAATATTACATCTGGGAAGGGGTACATCTTTTATGTCAGAAAAAAGGTGTTATTTTAAATCTGGAAATGTGTAATTTTACCACATTTCTGGTGTAATGTCACCTTTTCAGTCTAAATTGAAACCTTTCAAAATTACAGCTACCAAATTTACATTATTTTTTACTGTGTACTTTTCGAACTCTTGAATTGAACTCTAACATTTGAATGGAACACAAACATTGAAATAGAAAAAGGAGCAAACATTGTGGTGGTTGTTTGTTTATACGAGGCAGCTTTAACTCTTTGAAGTCATTCACAGCCCGGGCAAAAATGAGTTTGCTAAAAAATTTCATTGAAATTAAAATGAGTACAATCAGAAAAAAATTGTATGAAATTTAGACTTGAAAAGTGACATTACACCATAAGAGTGGTAAAAAAACACATTATTAGAGGTAAAATTACACATTTTTTTCTGACATAAAAAATGTACCCCTTTTTCTGTGAATGTATTTTGTTATTTGAGCGTTTTGAATAATATTTGACACTTTGAAAATTTTCACAAACTATGTGTTTCGGAACCACAAATTGACAGAAAAAAAACCACAAATTGGAAATATTCGTAGCATAGATATTTTGTATTTTTGTCACAATAGCATGTTTCTGTAAAAAATATAATATATTTATAATTTATGATTGAAATAAGAGAACATCTTGTTTCATTTGTAGTTACTTTCTTTATTTTCAGGAACAAAAACAATATTTTTATTTTAATTCTTTCAAAGGATTAGTGAAATTGTTACTTATTGTCCCATTTAGCTCCATTATGTTTATTAAACATCATTTAGAATATAAGTTAAATTTTAATGTACAGTTTGGCAAAGTCTTTTACTAGTAATTTGGTTTGAACTAATGATAATATCAATGTAAAATGATAATATAAACTCGGTTAATTAATGATTTAATTATGTGGATCATAAAATAAAATTTTAATATAAAAAATCGACCCTTTTCTGGAATATTTTAGTATTTTCAAGTCCCATAGAATTCCAACGATGTTTGATAATTTGGTGGTTCCCGTGAAACTTTCCGCTTGAAAAATGTATAATTAAGTATTCATAAATCATTCCGGTTGTTTATTTAAAATTTTACAGGTTATTTAAGTATTTTTCACGTTACGTAAAAATTTCCGTGAAATTTTATGTTGTCGGATAGTGGTCCTCGTGAAAATTGCAATTGTTTAAACATTTCAGAAATAGTTGCAAATTACTCATTACCGTAAACTGGGGTCAATCGGGACACATGGGGCGAATTGGGACAGCAGTTTTAACCATGTTGGAGCACAATATTTTGATTTTTCTGGTTGGTTTCGGTTAGAACAGACTCAGGCCAACAAAATGTGTACATCCATTTCCAAATTTAAAAGCTTCAAGTGCTCTAAAAACTGCTGTCCCGATTCAGACTGTAGTCACGATTCACCCCAGATTACGGTACATACAATTTTGTGTATCTATTTATGGTAAATTATGATTTAAAAAAAACGAAATGGACAAATGTGCATTTGTGACAGCATAATTCATTGGAAATCATAAGTTCAAGACTGAGTCTCTTATGTAACCTATCATACGATTGATAATTTTCATAGATGTGTAATCTTTAAATTCTATCTTAGCATATGAGAAAAATGTATTTAGAACCGCATCTAATTTTTTGAAATTTTTTGATGTGTTTTAGGGTACAAATTTCAGGATTTAAAAAAAACAATTAAAATAAAAAGAAATTTTAGTCAACTTTTTTAACCTCAGCTCTGAATGTTAGATCAATCGAAAAGTACACTACAGTGTTTTTTCTATAAAGTGCACCGATTTCAAAATAGAGGAACATAAATTTTAATTTTAACTGAAAATTCCCGTTTTATTATTCTTTTGTGTGTTGTTGTTCATTCCTGAAAATATTCTTTTTTAAAGTTCAAAAAAATCTTATAAAATTGCTTAAGAGACATAGAAGAATGGACCTCTGGTCGCTGAACACAGCGAATAGTTAAAAGAAAAAGAAGCAAGAAAATTGAAGTTTTTTTAAGTATCATCCAAACAATTCCATTTTTTCTAATGACAATATCTCAGCAACGAATGGTCCAATTTTCATTGATGAAAGAATGAAATATTTGTAAATTTTTAGGATCTTATCGAGAATTTTTTTTCGTGAAACTGCTTACTTTTTATGTCTTTCCGAGTTGGATAAAAACGACAAAAAATCGTTTTTTGTCCCCTGAAAAATAACATTTCTGAAAAATAAAAAATACAAAAAAAAATAACAAGGTTACGTGTTTTGAAAACAAAATCAGATGAGATCTTATTGTTTTATGAGTAATTAGGAGTTTGTCTCTGACCTTAATCTAGAGGAGAGCAAAATAATGGGAATTGTTTGCCATGGTTTCAATATTTCAACGAAAAAAGTGTTGTAAAATGCAAAGTAAATCTGTACAGCTGTTTTACCACCATTCAATTTAAAAAAAACTAAATTTGACCAAAAAAAATCCACGAAAACAACGAAAACGAAAACAATGGACTCATCGAAATGTCATAAAACTTTAAAATATTTTTTGAATATTTCACTCATACTCAAAGTAATTATCAACGCAGGCAAATGCATTTTAAATTGTTTTCAGATGATTCAATGAAATTTTTATGTTTTTCGAAAAAAACATTTGTTTTGCCCCCTGATTTTCGAGCAAATATTGAAAAGGGGGCGACATAAACTAAGAAAAATATTTGAAACGCTCTTAATGATTGCGATTTTCTCATAGATACCGATAGTAAAGCATTTGTAGAATAGCTATTTTAATATTCTGAGTTAAAAAAAAACTAGTTTTGTGAATTTTCTGTTTTTTTTTGAATTATTCTGCTATTACTTTTAAACTGTGTTCCATATTAAATAAAAAACAACAAATTTAAGTATTTTTGCTTAAATACGCAGCTTTGCGACCATTTTTAGTATCATCCAGAAATCCCTTTCAAAATTGGTCCTCAAAAATCAGGGGGGAATAGAAAGTATTTTTTTCAAAAACCTTCAAAATTTTCATGGAAATATTTAGAAGTTTAATCTTGGTTTAATAAACTGCAAACAATTGGAAATGCAGATTCCTGCGTTTAAAATCAAATTTAGAATGTCAGGAATCGATCGAACCTTTTTTGATTTTTGTTAAATTCTGTCTTTTTGGGCAAAAAAATTCGTCAATGCTTAGATATTTTGCGAATTAATAATTGGAAAACAACTGGGCAGGTGTAAAATGCATTTTAAAAGACTTTTTTCATTAAAATGTAATTTATTTATACACCTCTGCATAGATTCGACTCAAGTTTCGGTCATCGTTGACCTGCTTTGATTGTATTGCTATGATAGTGAAATTTTAATTATTTTCCGTTTTCAAAATCATGTTGCCGTAAATCTCAAATCAACATTGTATTAGATATGTTATATGCAAATAAACAACAAACATAATCTTCACCCACGATACGCGCTCCATGTTAACACTTTGCTTTTTTTACGCTTGAAGTACAAACTCCTCCAACTTAGCCAATTAAATTGCGTAACTCGACCGAAAAGAGTTAATCAACGGGTTTCGATGATCCCTTATCTACCCCCAACCTCCTCTTGTTTCTGCAGCGGCAAAGAAGCTGCACTTTTCCAGCCGTTAATAGTCATAAATTACCGCGCAAACCACCTTGACAAGAGTTTCTTGTGCATCGCTGGTAAGCCACCAGCAGAAGACTAACCTGCCACGTCATGTCGTCCCACCACAACTCACAACTCGTGGTTTCGCTGAAAGATATAAACTGTAAAGTATGCACACGTCGTTTTGAGGGGGTGATGTACCCTTTTTGGACCTAAATGTTCCTTTTTTCGACCCATCGGTTATTTCTCATAAAATGATAAGTTTGACATTTTTAAGTTGGTTGAAGTCTAAAAGGTGTCCAAAATTTGGGTCGAAAATAGGTACTCGTAGATGAAATGTGCAACCTGCAATAACTCTAAACACTGAACAAACTACGAGACCATAAGACTGCACTCAGTCATTGTGAGCGGTTTGTTTTGTAATTAATAATTTGCTCTTTTCCCCGCAGTCTAAATATCATAATCATGTGATGCATTTAGATAATCATCGTCGACGGTTGCCGTCGAGTTGGTTGGACTATTAGATGAACTGGGTTCGGTTCTGGTCTCCGGCACAAATTGACGGGCTTATCACCACCAGTGACTATGAAAGTGATGATTTGTCGCTAAATTTAAATGGTTTTTGAGGCGAATTAAAAGTTTAAAATTGTCTTAAAAAGTTTGATAACTTTGATGAATTTTGGAGGTAAAATCTCACACCATTATCACCATCGACCCTCAGCCTAATGCCCGTTTAATGTTCACCGAATATGGCTCATCCCGCGGGATCATGGCGCCACTTGTTCACCCGACCTCTTGGCCACGGTCGGGACCCCGTGGAGAAATTATTGGATCAACAAATAGAGAGTATCGAAAAGTCATTATCACGCTTTTAAATACACAACACAACCCTGGGTACTACAAGGAGGAAGATTTCCACCAAGTCAGCACCCTTAATGGGCTCAACTTTTTGCCTTGGACTTGGTGTGAGACTTTGATGGACATTAGTTCTGGCTGGTTGAGGTTGAGTAGCAGCCAGATCCGCGCGCGATCTATTATTGGGACGAACAGGCGACGACGCCAGACTACCAGCCAGAACTGATCGGTAACGAAAACAGAATATAAGGACCATTGGACACGGTTCATTTCTCTATTACCTACAACAACAATAGCTGCTGGCGCTAGGGAAGGAGCTATCCCTTGGCATGGAGCAGGCTGTGCCCGTAGATCTCGTGATCTGGGAAGTATAGAATTCAATTCTTTGAAATTTGGGTAACTCTCCCGGAAATCTAATCGATTTGGTATCTTCGGCAAAGTTGTAGGACTATTCAGAAAATAACAGGTTCACATAATTTTGTTTTGCCGATTTGTAAATTAACTTTTTTTTTTCAAAAAATCTTTTTTCCCAAGCCCCTTATTTTAATTTTTGTTTTTTTTTTTATATGTTTTGGAAGACAACAAACTGCAATTTTTGAGCCAATCATTTAGGCAATTTTATTGAAACATTCTTTCAAAAAATCGAAAAACGATAATTTTTCAGTTAAAATTTTACATTAAGTGGCTACCCGAGCAGACGGAAACAACTTGTGATTTCGTCACTTCTGTGCTATCTTGTCACAAACGCCATTTAGTATTTTATTGATATTTTATTAGTATTTAGTATTTTATTAGTATTTAATTGATATTTTAAAATACAAGGCCAATACATTTTATGTTATTTATAACAAGATTTGTTATTCGTCGTTATGATTTTTTTTTATTGGATTGTTATTGTAATAAAAGACTTATAACACTTTCAGTTATTCTTCGAACAAATCTTTGTTATTATTTTTTGTTATTTTAACAACTAATCCGATCATCCCAATAACATTTGGAGGTATTCTTCTATAACAAAATATGTTATTCCAAAGTTGTTTTGGCTTTCAACCAATATAAGACCAGTAACAAATGTGTGCTATCTTGTGACAACGACCATTTAGTACTTTTAGAGAAAGTCGATTTTTAAAGTTTGATGGTTAATAATTTCAAAACAATGAATGATGGAGTCAAACTATCGCTAAACAAACCGATGCTTGTGTGCTCTCTTATACTAACTGACATTTTGGTGGTTACGAGAAAATCGATTTTTTAACTTTGAATTACTGTTTCTGGGAAACTATTCGACAAACAATTGTCCTAATAATTTTAAAGTATGCTCCTGACATAACTTAAAGATATGGTAAAATATGAAAACTTTTGAAATGCAAAAAAAAATTTGGCAGAGAAATTACGAAAAAAAATCATGCTTGCAATTAGCACAAGTGTGTCTTGAACAGTGATTTGTATGAGTTAGCACAAACGTGCACAGGGCGAATTTTGCAGTTGAGCTAAAATGATTCTTCGATGGCAGAGTCGTATATACTTCCAACGTGGCACTTGGTACAAAAGTGCGCAGAGTCATTTTATTGTAAAAATAGTAGTTATTTGTTGTTTCAATGTTTTTTGCGTAGTAACTTTGAATTGTTGCTAGTTAAGGAACATTTTTCTCAACAATACTTTTTTAATAGACTTGTTTATCATTAAATTTATTGTGAAAATTGCAGTTTTTGAGAGCAACTACCGTTAAAACTTGAATTTTATGAAGAAAAACTTAGTGAAGTGTGAGGTTTCATAAATATAAGTATGATAATCCATGAAATAGCTTCAATAAGACCAACTATGATGAAAACCGAATAGTTCTACGCTTACAAACAGAAGAAAATGATTTTGTAAAAACTTTGAGCTAGTTTATTTTATTTCCATCATGTCATACGACCTTTTTAGAAATGCAAGATATCCAGGACACAAACCATAGAACTGTTATGGTAGATTGCAGTTAGAACAAGTGTGTCTCTTGCAATGGATTCTTAGTTTGTATCGAATAGAACAAAAGTGCTCAAAAAAAAAACAATGTTTAATCTTTGAACATGGACGACCCCTACAGCTGTGCTAAGTGTGCACAACTACGTGAATGATGTTGTTACGTGTTTTTTTGGTTTGGACGACCCCTGCAGTTGTGCTAAGTTTGCACAACTTCTTGAAGGGTGTTTGAGTTGGATATTTGGGTTAGGCTAAGTGTGAGATTGGTTAGTGGATGATGTTGTTACGTAGTTTTTTGGATTGGACGACCCCTGCAGTTGTGCTTAATATGCACAATTTCTTGAAGGGTGTTTGAGTTGGATATTTGGGTTAGGCTGAGTGTGACATTGGCTAGTGGATGTTATTGTTACGTAGTTTTTTGGATTGGACGATCCCTGCAATTGTGCTAAGTGTGCACAACAAGAGTTCCTTGTGGTTCAATCCTGGTTCAGTGAACCATGAACCATTCGTTACACCGTGACATTAGTTACACCGAACATACGTTTCACCGTAAAATTCGTTACACCGCAACATTCGTTACACCGTAACATTCGTTTTACCGTAACATTCGTTACACCGTAAAATTCGTTACACCGTAGTATGGTTACACCATAACATTCGTTACACCGTAACATTCGTTACACCGTAACATTCGCTACACCGTAGTATGGTTACACCGTAAAATTCGTTACACCGTAAAATTCGTTACACCGTAAAATTCGTTACACCGTAAAATTCGTTACACCGTAAAATTCGTTACACCGTAACATTCGTTACACCGTAACATTAGTTACACCGTAGTATGGTTACACCGTATCATTCGTTACACCGTAACATTCGTTACACCGCAAAATTCGTTACACCGTAACATTCGTTACACCGTAACATTCGTTACACCGTAGTATGATTACACCGTAAAATTCGTTACACCGTAACATTCGTAACACCGTAGTATGGTTACACCGTAACATTCGTTACACCGCATCATTCGTTGCGCCGTAACATTCATTACACCGTAACATTCGTTACACCGTATCATTCGTTACACCATAACATTCGTTACACCGTAGCATTCGTTACACCGTGATATTCGTTACACCGTAACATTCGTTATACCGTAACATTCGTTACACCGTAACATTAGTTACACCGTAACATTCGGTACACCACAGTATGGTTACACCGTAACATTGTTATACCGCAACATTCGTTGCATCGTAGCATTCTTTACACCATGATATTAGTTACACCGTAATACACCGCAATTAAAACATTTTTTAAGTCGTTGAGCACACTTAGCACAACTGCAGGGGTCGTCCAATAAAAAAAACTACGTAACAACGTCATCCATTCACCAATATCACACTTAGCCTAACTCAAATATCCAATTCAAAAACCCCCCAAGTAGTTGTGCACACTTCGCACAACTGCAGGGGTCATCCATTAAAAAAAATATGTAACAATAACATCCACTAATAAATCTCACACATAGCCTAACAAAAATATCCAATTTAAAACAATTTTAAGTCGTTGTGCACACTTAGAACAACTGAGGGGGTCGTCCAATCCAAAAACTACGTAACAATAACATCCACCTGCCAATGTCACACTTAGCTCAACTCAGGGGTCATCCAATTAAAAAAAAACTCTGCCACTAAATAATTATTTGACACACTTCGTCTAACTTACAACTTCTTCACGTATCCAAATGTGCACACTTGTGCTAATTACCTTCCAAAATAGTGCTCCATAATATTGCTCAAACTAGTAAGGACACCTGGCAATTTACCATAATATTATAGTGTAATCGTATTTTTATGGATTTGCGTGTTTTCAAAAGGTCAAGCCATGATGAAAAATAAGAGAGCACATCCATGATGCGTTCGAAAATGTCAGTTAGTACAAATGGTTGCAGGGCGATATCTCCGCGTAGGAAACGAATTTTTCAGATCTCTTAGAAGCGTTTTGTAGGGAATTTAATTAGCTAAAAGATGTCATCATTAACTCATTTTGGCCCAAAAGTCAGTTAGTACATCAGAGCACAGAGGCATCGAAACGTTCCAAGTTTCAACTAATTTGGTTACACCAATTAAAAGATACAGTAAATTATGTAAACAAAAATCTGAAAAGCACGTGACACAAGTGTGTTTTGAAAGTAAAATTGTACTAAGTGTCACAAGTGTGTACAGAATTCCCATACAAACTAAAATTGCTCAAATCAATGGTTTAATCGACTTAATCCGTATATTTTTAAAAACAAAAGATGGAATTGCTTTAAAAAAATAAGTATCAACACAAATTTATGAAAAATTAGTTTTTTTTTACATTTTCCAACAACATGTATGACGTGTCACAAGTGTGCACGATCATTTTGATGATAAAATGGTCTATGTCACAAGTGTGTTTTGCGATATCCGGGAAACGGAAGCGAATTTCCAAAATCGGATTAAAGCATCTTGTAGTGTTTGTTAAGTATAACAAAACGTCATCATTAACTCATTTTCGACCAAAATGGTCGTTGTCACAAGATAGCACACAACAGACGAAATTCTGTTATGATAATATTAACTGTTACTAAACTCTCATATAAAAATGGATTTTTCAAGAAGATTTCATAACAATTTCTGTTATTTTAACAGTATTTGTTATTGAAATGGCATGAATATTGTTATTACCGCCCGGGTATATTTGAAAACGGTGCACTTTCTCAAATAATCCTTAAAGTACTTTTCGATTGCAAATTCAATTCTACATAAAAACATGTTTTGAATTAAAATTTCATTTTTTTCCAAAAAAACACATTTTTCTGATCTCAACTCAATGGTAAATTTGTTGTACATAGTTTTCTATTGCTAAATAGGTTTTGTTTTCTAAAACGATTTTTTCAAATTTAGGAAGTCAGATTAATTTTTTTTAATTATTTGATTTTTATTTTTCTCTTAATTGAACCTATAACTTTGCCGAAGACACCAAATCGATCAGAAAAGTAAAAAATTCAGCTGTCCATACAAAAATTATATCTAAATATTCGTATCTATATCTTGAATTTCAGATAAAATTGGTGTCTTCGACAAAGTTGTAATTGTCGGTGTACGCAAAAAAAAAAATATGTTTGAAAATAATTTTCTATACGATTTAAAGGATAAAAAGACAACTTTTGAGCGGTCTTCACAAGGGCAAAAAATATTTGGCAATTTTGCCAAATTGAATTTTGAGACAAATCATATTTCATGACAAACTTAAAATAAAGGTCGATTTTTCTATAAAGTGCACCGTTTTTGAGTTAAATTCACCTAAAGTTTGTTTTTTGGGAACATTTCCCAATATTTCTTTTTATTTTCAATAATGGTTCATGGTTGCTCAAGTCAATTCAATACTAACATTTGAAAAGGGCAGTAAAAATAAAATTTGGCTAATTTCAATAGTCAGATAAGATAAACTCTATTTTTGTTTTTTTTATCGTAAGAGCAGGAAAGTTCACATTTGTTTCAATTTTTGAATATTAAATCGGATCAACAGTTGTTGAGACATCGATATTTGAAAATTTAGTGCTTTTTGGTAAAAAAAAATCATTTCTGTTTTCTCTTCTTAGCTCTTTTTAAGTTTGTCGGCCTAATTAATAAAAATAAATCTGAACCTTTATTATTTTTTAAGCTAGGCCAACCATGCGCAAAAATAAAACAAAAACAATTGCTAAGGCCATTGAAAATGTTTTTCAAAGTTTTGTGAAATTTCAATGTATAGTTCCGAAAAATGTTTTTTCGCAAAAAATATTTTTTTCGCGAAAATTTTGAACATGTTTTAGAATTTAAATGGAAAATAATCCCAAAATATGATTTTTTTTCCTTTTACCTATTCTTGTCGAAGGCTGACGAAAACCGAGCGAAAATCAAAGCGGAAATAAGGGAGCAAAAGCCGGCCACCAACACCACTAGCACAACGTGTCAATGTGAGTCAGTGTTGCCAGGAGACTTTCAATGGAAATGCTGCTTTTTACTCTAGAAGTTGTGAACAAATAATAGGAACTCTGCCGATAATAGAAATTGCGTTGGCTCTAGTGCTGTCTCGTCTGACCAGAATAGACTTCGGACATATTTCTGTATAATGCTTGTAAAATAAATCGGAATAATTTTCGGTAAAAGTCATTTGAACAGAAATGTTCACAAATAGCTGCTTTACTGGTTGGTGTACTTGGTTTTAGTAAATTTCAAGGAACAGTCCGGATTATCGGGCATCATTCAAACACCACCGCTTAGAGTGATGGGAATGGGTATATTTTTTTTACCTATAACCTAGATTTTGGTAAACAAAAAATAAAAATTGTAACCATTTTATTCCAAAATCACAACAAGCTTGCTTTCATTGAGCCAAGGGTTAGATTAACAATTTCAGGACGTTTTTTTTTTTCGCTCCCTCTGACGTCGTCTAGTTTCACTGCGCGGCGTCGCGTCGGTGGCGGCTCCAATCGGTTTGTTATTAGTTTATTGATTTCGATCGGCCCGCTGGCAGACTGGTGCTGCAAAAAAGAGCATCCTCCTCCTGATTATAGACCTCATTCTGCTGCGCGCGCGGTGGATTGAAGATTTCGAAATCAATTTGCCACTTGATTAGGCCACGTGAGTTTTTCACCTTTTTCTTGAGTTTGAGCTTCTTCAAGAGCGGGAGGACCGTTTACGCTTTCATCGCAGCAGGCCGTGTGAACGTGATGACCCGTGGGTTCGGAGACCACGTGGTCACTTCTTCGTTAAGGGGGTGCTAATTGCTGTTGAGGTGGGGAGTACAGTGTTGCATTACACTATTGTGTAAACTTATGGCAAGATTCGACGTTCAAGTCACTTCAATCTTCAACCTTGGGAAAGAGAAATGTCTGCACTAGTTTCCATGTTTTTTATTTCGCAAATTTCAATTGCTAGTTTCAACTGAAAGAACCCTCCGCAGGTATTACTGCAGATAATTGCAGGTGATGATTCTTTCCCCTGGTTCCAAAGAACCCTGAATTGTAGTGGATAGAGTAGTTGGTATGCAAATTGCTGCTGCTTCTGTTGCTGCTGGTGATGATGATTGTCGGGGAAATGGTTCGCAAATATTTATCGAATCTTTTATTCAGCGGTTGCAATTTTGCCCTTTTCCCCCCTTTGCAGCAATTTGGAGCGATGCATTTTTTATCATGTTTGCGGGAACGATTTGAACCGGGTGGATAGTCTGTTTTGAATTATGATGGATTGATGGTTCATGCGATTGATAGGTGTAGAATTGAGTGAAATTTACTTTGTGTTGGTCTAGGAAAAAATAAAATCTATTTCCTATCATGATGATACTGTTAACAATAAATGGATATCATATGATTTACCTTAGACTGGTATCAGAAATAAAACTGATACGGCGCTTTTACAGGATTTTATTTGTTTTATTTAGAGTATCGAAGAATCCGAAACGCATTTTCTTATTTTTTTTATTTTTTGTTACGTTTGAATGCTGTGGAAATATTTTGTTTTATTGACCAACTTAATTTAATTATTAATTTATAAGTGAAATAACAGACAATTCAGTCAAAAGGTCACGCATAATATCACGCAGATTTTTTTTTGTAGGTTTGAATCAGAAAATTTTTTGTTGAATATAATCAACAAAAAAAATGATTTAAAACAAACCTTGATTTTCTCAATTCCACAAAAGTCTTTTGTTGTTTGAAAAAGCTGCTTTGACTTTTAGCGTTGATTCAACAAAAATCTTGATTTTAAAATCAACAAAACATTTAGTTGATTCAAATATGCTTTATTTTTCTGCGTGATATTGCAGGACCAACATTTTTAGTCTTGACTGAATATTCATTAAATAACAAATATTCAAAAAAAATTATCTTGGGAACGCATTTTCTGATCCCATTACCCATTTTATTTTCATTCGAATGTTCACTCAAACATTTAATAACGCAAAATATGTTCAGCTGTATGTTTTAGAAGACAAGAAATGCCATCTTTTAAGCTATAGAACAAGTTGGTCAAAATTCTTTGGCAGTGTCGTCTTTTTTTTCGAAAAAAAAAACATAATTTTGAAAAACCTGGAAAGAATTAAGAATGCCTTTTGACTTTATGTTCAGCTGTAAATCAAATTTACGATATTAACACTATGTTCTTCAAATAATAACGTGACTTTTTTACCTTTAAGTCATGACCATGCTTGATCATATCTAAAAATACGATTCTAGAAAAAAATAGAAAATTTCATTAAAATTTGCTTCTAATATGTTGAAGATTGATTGGACATTTCTCAGTAATCATTGGATCAATCTCCAATACCTTAAAGCAAATTAATAGGATTTCTTGAAAAACAATATTTTCAGAGGTAGCAAAGCTTGGTTGAGACTTTTACATGTTTACAGCCACGTTAAAAAAATACATTTTAGTGGATATATCTCGAAATGCTACGATTGCAAATTTGATTTTACATCTTAAAAAGTATTTTTTCGCTTTTTTCAAGTTTTTCAAAAAATGTGTTTTTTAATGGCAGCATTTCCAAATTAATTTCGACTAAATTGTGCTATAACTAAAAAAAAAATCCAAAACATAACCAAAAACAAGATTTTTCAAAAAAATATTTTTTTTGCTCAATTTTTTTTGTGAAAGATCGAATTAAAAAAAAAAGTTTTCTTTTCAGAGTGGAACTGATTTTTTAGAAGACCTTAGCAATACCTACAACACCAAATCGATCCAAAAATCTGTTCTCAAAATACAGTATTCGAATATTTTAATAGCCCTTTATGAAAAGCAGCCAAAATTTATGAAAACTTTCACATACGACTCATGATGCAAAATGACAAATGATAAAAAAGCACAAACACAGTTTCAAATAAAAAAAATACAAAAATTTAATTTTCAAAAACTTTGCTCTTTGTTGGGAGAATTTTTCTAGGATGAATCTGATTTCTACTTTTCCGATCCGCATTAGATCGAATATGTCAGCTTAATGTAAATTATTTTTCACTAATAAAAACTATAAAATCTGCAGAATATGGTTTGAAATTATAATGTGAAAAAATGATTCACATTATTGTGTAAGATCAATTTATGGATATTAGACCATACAAAATAATTTTTAGATTTTGTTTAAATTTTCATGTGTGAAATTGAAAAAAGTATTACATTTTATAATAAACGTGACACCAGCCAAAGTTTTTCCTTCAAAAATAATAATTTTGATCTCAATGTTTTGATAAAACTCTATTACAAGTTGTATAGAATAATACCATACCATAATTTCAATTGCATAATGAAATTATATAAATTTTGAGACATATTTGCTTTAGATCATAAATTCAAGCTTTGAAATAACTTTCATTTGTGAACCTTTTTTTCAACAATGAAATACTCCCATTCCAGCAGTTTTTTGTTTTTTTTTTCTATAATGCAGGGAAAACTGTCATTTCTACCATGCACTCGAATCTAGTGTTGCCTGAAAACATTTTTAGCAATTGAAATCATTTGAAAGATGCGATAGCATAAAGTGAAAAACTCTGTGACTGATGCATCTGTAAATTTAAATATTGGACTAACATTCCCTCCCTTTGTCGAACTAAAGGATTTGAGTATCATTTGATATCCAGGGATTTTTTTATATTGTGTCTCGATTTTTCCGAAATTGAAAAAAAAACATAAATTTTGATTTGGAAATTTCGTTTTTTTTAAGATATTGAATACTTAGTGATCAATGAAAAATTTATAACAATTTAATTTTTACTGGGCAGATATTGGGCATTTATTGGGCTATCAAGACAAATTGTTGAAATTTTTGTAAACTTATCCGCATAATGCTTAACTTTTCAAATACCTTGTATTTTGTTTAATTTTATATTTGCATCTTTTTTAAACTTCATAACAAATATTCATATTATATTTTTTTCTTGTGCATCTGGGGTGAATTATCTAGATAGCTAGTTTATAAAACCGTATTTTTTTTGCTTAATAATTTGATATTATTGAATGATTTCGGTTGGGACAGGAACAGAAAAACTAGATAAGTACACCGATTTCTAAATTGAATGCAATAGAATCTTCAAATTAAGACTGTTGTCCTGATTTTTCTGAAATGGGGATATAAGATTTTTAGAAAAATATTTTTATGCAAAATAGCTTATTTTGAACTTATCTAAAATTTTAAATTGACTGTATCATTTTTAAGGTCATTAAAAAAAATTAAAAAATATTTTGACAAACTAATATAATCTAAATCAGCTTGGATCAAGAATTGTGGTTGTCATTTTCCGGGAAATTCAAAACCCGGAAAAGTTGGACGCCCTACTTACATTCATCAAAATGCCTCTTATTTGTATTGAAACTTTTTTACCAATTCTCATAACCGGAAAAACGTGGACCTTAAAACCAACCAATGAAAGTCACATTTCGGATCAATAATACCAAACGAAACCGCGCCGCAACTCAACTCCGCAACTGAACCGACTCGCAACGTCTCAAAAGCGTCTAAATTAGATCGTTCACAAGACATTAAAACAAATCTCATCATCAATCCACTTTAATAAATGACCCTTCCCTCCACTCTTCTGCTTGACCACTTCTTACCCGTCCCTCGGCCAATACCAAATTGAGTGGCCACGCGGAGTTCAGGGTTCACCCCGACGTCCAAGTCAGAGCCGGTGCCGCCGCCGAGGAAAAAGCACTTTTCGTTTGATGGCTTTTCTGCGCGCCGAAAACTGGCCATTAATCAAAAAGGGGCTCTCTTTCCTAAGCGAGGAGAGTTGTTTTAATTTTTCGGGCTTCTTCTTCTCCGACTCTGGCTTCTTCTTGCTTGAGGAGGAGGTTAGGTTTCGTGTTGGAAGTTGTTCCGATTGATCATTGACCGCTAAAAACAAAAGCCCGGAGACTAATGAATGAATGGAACTTTTGGACCTTTTGGAGATTTGCCTTTTGCGAGCTATGAATAAAAGCGGTCCATTTGCCGACCGCCGACGATGAAGCTGGGACGATGGTTTTGGGTCTTTGAAGCCCTCCGCGTGGTCACTTTGCTCTGGATTTGGTCTGCTTTTTCTTTGCTGGGTTGAAGACGGAACAGGTCAATCCATCATGGATAGATTACAGGTTGTTGAGAAATTGCTCAAGGAAGGTTGTTGCAGAATCTCGAGTACGAAACATAAAAATCCCTATGTTTATAAAAAATAAATTTCACAATTTTGTTAAATTTCAAATCGAGAGTCATGTAGACCACCTGCATGTCACAATTATTTGAAAAAGACACTTAAAATGAAATTAACGTAGGGTTAACTTCCATAAAATCACAGAACCTCAGTAGCTCAAATTCTAATGACCAGATTAATGTAAGCGCAGTTAAATCACTATTATCAAGGAAAAGAAAAGACCCAAACGGAAGAAGATTTGGAAGCATTTCTTCTTGTGGCTCACACAGATTAACAGCCCGAGGGTGGAAATTAAAACTACATTTACTTTAATTTCGGTGGGAGTTTTGTATTCTATTTCTAATGCAGCAGCTGAAATTCACTCCTTTATGGGATAGAAAAGATAAGCTATTAAAAGGACATTTGCTGTGATGTTGATGATTGATTCATAATGACAAAACAGATTTTTTAAGCTCAAGAAAAACTACTAAACGAGTCTTACCTGTAACAACAATTAATTCCAAAAGTTTGAAGTACTGGCAACCCTGTCTCAAGTTACGACCACTTAAGTGTTATTTAAATAATTTTTTGTGGGGGTTCATTGGCCAAAATAATTAGACCCGTATTTTTTTTGTTTGGCCATTAGGGTGACCTACATCGTGCTAGGGTGGTTCGAAAAATGGCAATTTTCGTCATTTTTCGCAAAAACCACTTTAAAAAAAAAAAATCATATCTCCGCGTCATTTCATCCGATTTTAGCTGTCTTAGACGCAAAAGAAAGGTGGTTAATTTAGCTATTTGAGAAAAATAGTTAGAAGTTTCAAAAATCTAGCTTAACATTTGAAAAAGTCGTATGAAAACTTGAAATGGCGTTTTGACCGTGTCTGGACCAAAGAGCCTATGTCTGAAAATATTTTTATTGGATTCCGCGGAAAATTTCACATGACAATGTCGAACAATACGTTTCCGAGATATGATTTAAAAAAATAAAAACTAGGTTTTCGACGCGCCACGCGCAAAAAAACGAGAAAAAATCAACTTTTTTCCTAAAACTGCGATAACTTTAAAATTTCAGCGATGATCATTTAGACATTTTTGGGGTATCAAAATTTTCAATTGAAATTTTCCGAAGAATCCAATGAAAATATTTTCAGACAAAGGCTCTTAGATCCAGACACGGTCAAAACACTATTTTAAGTTTTCATACGACTTTTTCAAATATTAATCTAGATTTTTGAAACTTTTTACTAATTTTTCTAAAATCGGATGATATGGCGCGGAGATATGACTTTGTGAAAAAGTGGTTTTTGCAAAAAATTACGAAAAGTGCCATTTTTCGAACCACCCTTGCACGATGTAGGTCACCCTAATGGCCAAACAAAAAATACGGGACTTATTATTTTGGCCAAAGAACCCCCACAAAAAATGTATCGATCGGAGAAATTATTTTTCGGTTTAGGCTCTTAATTTAAGCCAAAAGTACTTAAAAGCAGATTAGACAAATTTAATTAAAACAGGTAGGTATTTCTATTTGAAAGAAAATCTTCCAGGAGTTTTCCGACATCAAATTATTTTTTTAATCTTGCTGAAGCTTTTTGGGTGTTTTTCGTATGTCCAAAAATCCAAATTGCAAACAACTCCAAACTATTATTTCTTGAACGTCAAACTTATTATCTTTCATTTGCGTCCAAGACAGCTAAAATCGAATAAAATGGAGCGAAGTTATTTATGACTTTATGAAAAATAAGGTTTTTGTAAGAATCGACGAAAATGGCATTTTTTTGGACCTAACATGGCGTAGTTCACACAGATCACGGCGTAGATTTGGCAATTGAAACTTTATTTCCAAAAAACAATATTAAAAAAAAAATAGCACAGTTTTAACATAGGATTTCATCTTTTAAAAAATTCCAGAATAGGCATAACATATTTTTGAAAAGCGATTAAAAAAAAGTCTAAAAAAGAACAAAAATAATTCGATTTCTTTTTAATTTTTTCACAAAATTGTAATTTGCTAACCTTATAAATCGGACAATCAGTCATCAAGATATTTGTGTTTAAAAAACGTGATTAACACTAATTTTCATGTTATTTTTTATCTTTGCATCGCCATTTCTCAGCATTTAATGGTCATGCCAACAATTTTCAAATTAGCAAAATGTAGGGAATTTTCTTAGCATTTCGATGAAATTTTTTCAAAAAAATGGCAAACGCTGGCCATAATTGAAAAAATGAAAAAATGGGAAAACTTTGACTATTTCAAACAGGTTATATAAAAATGGCTATAAATTGAAAACGGTACACTTTTTCCAAATGTTGTTTTACAATAAAAATGAAGATAAAATAATTGTTTAACCAGACTTTTTTGAAAAGTTAATATAAAAAAATAATACAAATGGCATTTTATGTCGCATAAAATTAAATACGTTTAACTAAATACTGTTTTTTTCTAAAATCAATTTTAAGTTGAATTTTCACATATCATTTTTGTATGGACAACTGCCAAATTTGTATAAAAAATCATACCCACAAATGAAAATCGGTTGGCTGATATCTCAGAGACTTGCTTCTCAGCGCCGTTTCAACCAAGTTTAGATTGTTTGGAAAAAATCCTGACATTTGGAAAAATCGCATACAATTTTAAAATGCCGTTTTGACGGTGTCTGCGTTTGGCAATGTTGTAATCAGTGATTCAATTACTTAAAATCAATTAGTCTAAAGATACATTTTCAGGAAAATCAGAAAGAGATTGAAAGAGATCGCAGTTCAAATCTACTAAAAAATAATAAACTTTTTCTTACTCTTAAGGTTAAGGTAATCCAATATTTTTAAGACAGTCAAAACAAAATAAAATTATTCATCAGAAATTCTTGTGCAAAACCATCTGGCTAAAAAAATCCTCTCAAATATTTCCCAGTGCACATAAATCATGGCATTTCCCGAAAATTCCCCAAAAATTCCTTTCCCGCACCCAGCAATTATAATCCAGATCTCTCTCGCGGGCAGAAGCGCGTGTAAATTTTCGCATAAATTCCAACCTGCTTTGCCTAAACACTCGCGAAATTATAGTGATTAGCAGTGATTTCACTCTCGATCTGCAATTTGTAGTAGTTCTGCCTGCAGTTTAGCTGCGGTAGCCTGTCAATCAAGCCAGATGTGGTCCAGATCCAGTCCTGCTCCTCAAATCGGAGCTGGCGCGCTCCCGACCAGTAATATTGTATAACTCAATAAATTTTAAAACCAGAAGGCAGTCGCCGCCGGAGAGTTGGCTCGGGCGAAAAACCGGCGAAAATTATTGTACTTGAGCGGATCGCTGATCACCGGTTGTCAATTGTTTCTCGAATGTGAAAATTATAACGCTCCGGCCTGGCTCGGTTCTGCAGCAGCAGCCAGAGGAGAGTCAAGTGAAATATGGCCATGGACTCCGGACTCGGGAGTTCTGCAAGGTCTATGCAATCTAAATAGCTGCAGGGCTCCACTCTGGTCTTCGTGGTTCAAGATTCAACGCTTGGGATCTGATCTTGGAGCTGATGGCTTATCCCCGATGCGATGTCTGAAGTGTGGAGAGTCTGTATGTGTGTGCAGCAGGGAGAGATCGCAATCTGATTTATAATGTGCATTTCCACGGAAATTCTGGGTTCGGTTTGTGTGAAAAATAACTTTTGAAAAAAGGTTGGTTTCGATTACCATTGAGAGCAATTATGCAATCCATTGTAAATTTCTGTAAAATTAGTCGTTTATCATGTAACGTGGGTATTTTTATTATAAATCATCAGTAAAACATTTAGTTTCATTATTTCCTTTAATTTTAACTCATGTTGTAACTGCTGATTTTTGAAACCATCTGATTTTAGCGTAAATTTAATTCTAAATTTCATAAAACAAACATGGTTAGAATGCATTTAACCAAACACTGACATTTGACCCTAAAACTGCGGGAGTTAATTGAGTTTTTTGCAGAGTGTAATTCATCTAGTAATTGACCTTGAGAAACAAGATATAAAGATTTGACGATGTTTACGTTGAATTTTTGATGAAATTCATCAGGGAATGAAAGAATGTTGTTAAAAAAATAGAAACAAAAACAATTTATCAAAGGAATAAATAATATAAACACTAAGGGGATACATTGCAAGTGTTTATATTAGCTTGAATTTGAATATTTTAAAAACTGCTTCGAGAGCAATAAAATAAAATTTAAACATCCGCGAAATTTTAATTTCATGATATTATGCGAAGAATAGACTGAGTTATGAAAATTTAAACATTAAAGGTTTATAAACCAGGATGCATGGTTTAATAATTTAAATTTGATTTTAATTTGAGGCTAGTTTAAAAAAAAAAAAAATCGTCTGCTCTGCCCATGTTCACATAATGTCCCATATGCAAAAACAGCAACCTGAGAAAAATGCATTTAAAGTTTGTCCCACAAATAAGGCTACGTTTTCGCGAAAAAACTGGATTTCCTCCTGATTTCTAGAACAAAGTACTGGATGTTATAGGCTTGTTTGAAAGAGCACACGATTTTGAACCAATCTGCATCAATAACTCAAATTCGATGAAAATGCATATGGGACATTTATGCGATCAGGGGCAGTGCTGCAGTCATATTTTTTTAAATGAGTCTTTTAAAAGTGAAAGATGAATCAATTGGCTGCTAAGAAGACGGCCTAATTTTTTAAGAATGATTTAACATGTTTTTTAAGGGTGCACAGCAACCAAGGAAGTTGTTGTCTTCTTATTCCAAAATTGTCAAACTTACGGACCCAATCCTGCAAGAATCTGATTGTAAAAATAGTCAAACTTTGTTGTAAATAACTACGAAGACAGTAATTTAGGGGATGAATAAAAAAATATATCGATAGTTCCCGTAGTTTTGAAGATACTAAAATGTCTGTAACAGAATTCTGGGTGCAAAAGCTATGGTTGATGTGTACCGTTAAACAATATTTTTATGTAATCTTGACCAATAAATCTTTAGAAGTTGAATTCTTTGATTAAACAACTCTTGAAACACCTTTCGAATTTTCTTCAACGCTATTCTCTCACGGCTTAGAATAGGGTTAAGGGAGAAGCTAGGCCAAGATTTAAAAAATGCAAAATAAATCAATTTCGGGATTAATACCACAGAAAAATTTCAAAAGTTTTAGTTACTGCGAATTTTTTTAACAGGTTTCTGTTTACCTAAATTAGAAACTAAAAATGACCTAAGTATAACCCAATATGCTGAAATCAGTTAAGTTAGAATCAGTTAACAATCACTTGCTTATATATTTTTTTTTAAATAAAAAACTGGTGTTGATAATATTTTTGTGCAATTAAAATACGCAACTTTACACACCAATTTCTCATTACTGAATTCAGTTAAATTGACTGAAATCTGCACTACTGAAATTTTCAGTAAATGTAAACTTGCTGAAATTTCAGTAAACTTTGACAGCTCCATACAAATTTTAACTGATGTTCAGCGAAAAACTAACTGAAAATTTCAGTAGTGCTATTTTCAGTAGGGGAGAGTGGGGAGACTTGATCCCCGGGGACACTTGATCCCAAGCCTGCATCTCGTCAGCATGTGGGTAAAACAATTAGCTTTGTTCTAGAAAGTTGTGCGAAATTAACTAAAACTCATTGTAGAAAACAAAGAAAAAAATTAAAAAATGTTTAGATTGAGTTACACACATTTTTCTAAAACGAGCTGCAAAAAACTTCCAAGAGATCTTTTTTTCTTTGTTTTGATATGTATAGAAAACACTCAAAAAATATTCAAAAAAATATTTTTTATACATGAATTGCTTGATAAACTTATCAACTCCAAAACCCTTACGCATTTGATGTTAAATTTATCGTCATACTATTTTTACAATCAATTGTTGAAAAAAGTGCGTTTAGGGAGACTTGATCCCTGCATTTTTACAGTCACTGGAATCAGCCTCAAGATTAATTAATTGGGCTGGGTTTTCATACATAGTTTCCTTTAGTATAGTTGTACAAAACTTACTGCAGTTTGAACCTTTTTTCAAATTTTTGTAAACAAAAATTTTCAGCTTTTGTAAACATGCTTAATTTTGGTCTAAAAAAGAATATTTCAGGTTTTTCAATATTTTACATACTAAACTTGTTATATTTTGAACACAAACGAACAGGTTTTATGTAAAATTGCTGTAACTTATAGAAAATTAAAAGTTTGGATGAAAAAAAAACATTTTGCTTAAGATTTCTTCAAAATGTTGAAAGGGGGATCAAGTTACCCCTAACATTTTTAAAATGCCGGTTTAAAATATTTTTTAAAAACGCTTGGCATGATTCGAAGAGTTCATCTGATGAAATACCCTTATTAACCAAACATAGATGAATGTTTAAGCTTTCAATTCATGCAAAAAGTTTGTAGTTTTGTGAGAAATTGACAGAGTTATGTGCGATACAAAAAAAGGGGATCAAGTCTCCCCACTCTCCCCCAAATATTAACTGAAAACGAACATCAGAATTTGCTGTGTATGTACCGTATACCGGGGTGACTTTGTTAGGTTTGAGATTTTCGCAAAATGAAGAATACAAATTAAATTCGTACGGAATCATCATCACATCAAGAAGAAGTTTTTATAAAATTTGAAAAAGTTTAATTAGTTAGTTAACTGTTATTATGATAATATTGAAGAAAAAAAAAAGAAACCCATTGTTAAAAAAATTAAATATATAAAAATTGAAATAACAAGCCATGGTCTCAACATGTGAATGAAAAAAGTGTTTTAATGTGCATTTTACACATGCCGCTTGAGCTTGAACATAGCCTTCTACTTTGTTTATGTTTATAGCTGCAGTGCAGTTGTAGAAGTGGGGAGCAGTTGGGAGCATTCAAAAATCACGTAACGAATTCTGTCTTTTCAGCACCCAGGTAATGACTTAAGCTTCTATCATGGCCCTCATATGTAATTGATATAAATATTTTAGGATTCCATAACCTTCGCAAATTATAATTAAAGTCAATAAAAATTTTGTCATAGAAAAAAAAACTCAGTAGCATAAAAACACATCTTGTCATATCATATCAACAAGTTTTGCAAAACTGTAGTGTCACAAGACTTTATAATACTTATTACTATAAACCATTTCTTATTTTTAGTGTTTGCCATCAGAGTTCATTTTATTTTTTATATTTAATTCAAATTTACTTGTTGATGTAAAGGTCATTTTAAATTTCAGTCAGTTGTCAACCTTTTAGCAGATAATGGATAACAAAACAAATTTGTTTGCTTAATTTTCAAAATATCACATATCACTTAAAAAAAAGTTACACAATTCTTGAAATTATGAGGAAAATATTTTCGGAAAGTGAAGAAGTTTTGGAGCTAGTGTCTTGAGAAATGTTTTTGCAAATGGGAAGGGCCACCTTTTGACTTGGTTGATAATTGGGGTGGTCTACGATTAGAGTGTGTCAGGATATCTTTCCTTTTAAGGAATATTTCTAGGATTTTCATACACTTCTAGGAAGTTGTATCCAAGCAACTTTGACAAAGAAATAGCATCAGAGCAAATCTTTCAAACGTGCGCAGCAATTCAGAATTAAATTTTAGAAAAAAATGAGGTTCAGAGCACCTTAAGAACTTTAACAGACAATCATTTTCATTTTTGAAAAAAAAATGGATTTATTGGTCAAAATTTACAGCCATTTTAAGGTAGAAAAGATGCAAAAGTGCAAGCCAATTTTAATGCACCCAGTTGCATCAAAAAGGGAAATTCTAGCAACAATAAACGCTGGATAAATATAAGGACCATTTACTTTAAAATCCTTTTTTTTATTTGAAAATGCCTAATCTTTAAGGGCGAAGTTATGGGATCACCCTAACGAAATCTACCCTCAGAATTTGCCTGAAGAGCCATTTTTTTAAAATATTCTATGTTTCTATATGATAATGCCTTATTTGAAACATTTGAAAAACTGGGTAAATTCTCCAACTTCAACTATCGTTCAACTAGATTAAATAAATATTGTAACGAATCGGCATTTTTGAAGGTATGGTTTCAAAATAAATCGACAACACCGTAACCGCAATCTCGATCCCATCGACTATCCCACAAAGCCAATAAATGACTCCAAACAGAATCGCGTGCTCAACCCCATCGCCAGCTGGTGCGCGATTAATTAACCACAGCAGCAAAAAAAAAAGTTGCAATCATTCAATTAACCAGGGTGGAAATCGATTAATTAATCCAGCATTGGACGGGTTGGTCAAGGGGCGAAAGGGGGGAAGTTAATTTTTCGGAAGTAAAATTGTACGGCACGTTCTGTGGCGGCCGAGGGTAATGATGAAAATGAAGCCGATTATCTAAAATTGAAGAAAATTCTTCAATTGCTACCACTTCGTGAGAGGGGGAAAAAAAAGATCCAACGCGTAAAGAATAACAAGGTAATTTACCATTTGTTTCTCTTTTCACCTGGAAAACAAGGTACCACCTTCGGCGCAGTTTATTTTTTTTTTTCGGGAGTCTTGGCCGTTGGTGGCCCCACGGTTCCGGTGGTGCCCCGGAACGATGATCTCTTTTTCCTCTTGGTTTTTTTTGGTTTGCTGCCTTCTGGGTGGAAATAATGAGAGGGAGGTACGCCAAGAAATCTTGTTCTCTCTCATTGCAAGTAACAAATTATTGTTATTTATTACCGTGGCCAGTATATGTACACGTTTATTATTCAACTTGTCTAAATTTGTAAACAAGCATGGAATTGTGTGCGAAAGAATGGGGAAAGAATTCCAGCTTTGAAAACTTGAAAATTTCAATTCACATCAAAAAGAACAAATTACAATTGAAGTCGATACAAATTGTCCAACCGATTACCGTAAACAATCTTCACCTAATTTCAACCAACACAAATCAACGTCCAATTGTTTGCCCAACAACACGTCACTCGAAATCGCACCCGGAAGACGTTAGTTAGTCGTCAAATAACCCCGATTTTAATTTCAAAAACCCAACTTTAAAGCGCAAAATTTGCCGTTGGCCACGTGCCGTCATTTCACACAGCCTGCTCCGCACGAAGAAAGCCGTTAAATTGCACGTGGCACGTGACTTTAGGCGTCGGGCGTAGCGCCCGAATGTAGGCAACACACACCCCCTCCTTGGACAAGCTTCAAATGAATACAAGTCGTTTCGAATTAATGGCACGAATTTGAAACTTGGTCAAATTAGAATTTATAATGACGTGAGCGTCGTCGGGGCCAAATTAGAGGGCTCATCTTCCCTGATGCTTTCCGGGCCGGGGTTCGACTTTTGGAATTGTCTTGATGGTGCCCTGTTTTGCTGGGAGTCTAGTTAGTGAAAATGACGCTCAAGAGGGGAGAAATAACGAAATAATCGATGGAAATTATCGGGTAATTTGTAATTGAATAGCGTTGGATTTTTGAGCTAGTAACAATGAGAAAAACTTTGGTGCTGGTTTCTGTGCTATGTTTGCTACAAAAGTGCTATCTTTGGAGACATTCTAGATTTTTTCATATTCATGCCAAAAAACTTTTTAAAAAGCATTTTAATTTATTCTCCATATTATCCTGAAATTTTGTATCAAATTGTTGAATATAAAACTTAATATTTTGGCCTTTTTTGAAAACTTCATGTAAAAACTGAAAATTAAGCAGAACAGAATTTCATCAAAAAATACCAACTACAGTACTAGTTCCGTTAACAAACATATGCTTTGTACTTTTTGCCGGATTCTTATATCCTGGGCGGCCGCTCATATCAGAAAATTTAAATAATCGAAAACACATAAAATATTTGGAAAAATTTAAAAAAATCAAGAACTCTGACAAAAATAAAAAAAAAAACTTACACTTTTTCTAAGGAATTGTACAGTTTTCAATTGAAGTCTCAAATAAATTTTTTCATATTTTTTCTTTTGCTAAAACTAGTACTTGTCCTATGATCAAAGTGATAATAATGTCTCGATATAACAATCCTCATTTGTTTTAGTAACTTGCGAACCAAATCAATGCCAGATAGAGCAAATTTTGATTTTAATGATCAAACAAGAAAAGACTATTGTTTGGAATCATACTTTAAAACATAAATCTTATTAAAGAGCTGTTTCTATTTCAAAGAATGCAAAAACTCACAATAATATTGAATAATCAAGAAAAAAAATGTTTTTAAGGAAAATAAAATAAACATTACTACAATCTCTAAGACCATTTGAAGAAATGATTTTGATTCCAATAATTAGAAAACCATAAAAATATCACAGAAATAAGTAAAAAGAATGTTTTTTAATTTATTTTTTTTGATGAAAATGTAAGTGCAATCAGTTGAAACTAACAACTAATTTGCTGACAATAAATCTCAAATGTCATCAAACTGTTGAAAAAAAAAATTTGAAATGATATTAAAATTGGCTTGAATAAAAGAAGTTTCTCTTCTTTCGAACTTCTGTTTTTTCGATCTTTTCTCCACTTTCGACCTTTTTATATTCGGCATTATGCCTTTCGACCCATTGTCTAACATCCGGACAATTAGGCCATTTCACATTTTATTTCAAGTTTTTGTTCCTCCAAACCTTTATAAATTCCCAAAGCAATAAGAGAGCAAAAAAAAATATTGCTAAAATAGTAGTTTATGCAACAAGTTGCAAAAAGAGGATTTTTTCAGCACGAGTCGTACATTTATCCAACGAGGTTCACCGAGTTGGATAAATAGGACGAGTGCTGAAAAAATCAAGATTTGCAACGAGTTCCATACAACTTTTTTTTGTCAATAAATCGTTTAAATCCAAAAAATGTTGAAAAGTGTAACTATTCGATTCTGTAATTTTTGGTACAGAAAAGCAGGCTATTTCGTCGTTCAAGAATGATAGGAAAAGAAAGTAGTTTCACGACGGAATCGCAAAAAATATTTTTTTTTCAACGAGTTCTAGTCAAATAACCGTTTAGTTAAAAAAAAGTTGAAAGGTATGACTATTCTAACAGGTTTCGAAGAGTTAAACTTTTCAGCTTCCATTTTAGTGCTGAAAAATTGAACTTTTCCGCATTTGTTTTGAAAAATGTTATTTTGTAGAGAAAAGTAGACTGTGTCGTCATTCGAGAATGACAGGAAAAGTAAGTAGTTTCACAACGGAACTGCATTCATTCAAAAACTTGCACAACTGATTATAACAAAGGTTGTTCGAAAGTTCGGACATTTTTATAAGGACTTCAATTTTTAACATTGACAATCAGACCAATAGTTGCCGAGATATCGGAAAATTAAGGTCAATTGGAAATTACTTTTAAAAAAACTATTTTTTTTTCAATTTTGTGCAAAGATTCTCAACTTGAAAAATATTGAAAGACATCGCCTAAGGTTGGGCAAGTGTAACCTACTAAAGAAATGCCAGAGAAACCCAATAAAAATCGTTTTTGTTGACAACTCTCGTATTTCAGGTTTTGACTATTTGGTTAACAGAATTTTGAAAAAAAAATCCAGTTTAATACCATACGAATATAAACAAATGACTGGAGTTATTTTTTTTTTTTTCAATGGTCCAATAAACATTTTTTTTTGCTTTTTGGGTGTTTTTGAATATCCCTAATTTAAGGAGGTTTTGAAAACCCTATCAAGCAAAAAAATTATTTTTGCTGGTTGAAAAAAAAAAAACTTTTTACGTGAAAATGTTCTTTAATGTTTACCAATTTTTTTCAAAAATTTGACCAGGTTTATGAAACCTGCCTTAAATACCAAACGTTTGGAAACCCATTCACATCTCTTCGAAACCTTTACTTGCTAAACTTCATTCACATTCTATCCCCTTTCTGGTAAACCTCTAGTCCAGTCACTATATTGCGCTCCTCAAATCCAAGAGTCGTTTTCCCTTAATACACTCCTTTTCCACCCTTCTTAATGTAGATACTAAACTAAACCCAGTTTCCTTTCCCCCGGACAAAGGCCCCGAACCAGCCAGCGTCCACCGTCACGTTTCGGTTTCTCGTTCGGGGGCGTTCCCCAGTCCCATAAATCAAGTTCAAGAGTCTCTTCTTTCCTTCTTCCGACCCCGAACTCCAACTCCCCATCCCAATAGCGCAAGTACATAAGAGAGTGCGTATCCTGCACTTCAGAATGAATGTATCCTTTTTCCTACACTTTCAAAGCGAGTCAGAGTGTGGCCTCGAGGCAAGAGCAAACCCAGCCAGACCTGAATCCAGGCCAATATGGCAATCGGACCACCGACTGGAGTCAGGCACGGTCCGGAATGGGCCAGACCGTAAATACTTGGCAAGTCAACCTTAAATAATCACACACACACAGAATCAAACCCCACACGTGAATGGGCGAGATTCGAAGAGAATGGCGGACTTTTTGGGATCCAGGATTTAGGGTAGTTTTGGAATTGGTGGTTAGTTTTGATTAGAATTTGTACGAACTTTATTTTATATTTGAAAGGAAGGACAGAAAATAAGTATTGATAAAAATTTAAATTTTTCAAACAAAACATTACTAACATTCCAAGGTAAACTATTTTAAATACATTGCAAAAAGGTCAATAAATAGGACAATAATCGAAAAATATTGAAAATCAAGTCAATAAAATTTGACTTGAACTTGTATTCAATTCTTGACCATATCTAATTTAAAAACTATCGAAAAAATCCTTTCAAATTTCCATTTAAATTGATTGATGGATTGAAATAAGCTGATTTACAAAAAAATTACAAAAATTACAAAAATTACAAAAATTACAAAAATTACAAAAATTACAAAAATTACAAAAATTACAAAAATTACAAAAATTACAAAAATTACAAAAATTACAAAAATTACAAAAATTACAAAAATTACAAAAATTACAAAAATTACAAAAATTACAAAAATTACAAAAATTACAAAAATTACAAAAATTACAAAAATTACAAAAATTACAAAAATTACAAAAATTACAAAAATTACAAAAATTACAAAAATTACAAAAATTACAAAAATTACAAAAATTACAAAAATTACAAAAATTACAAAAATTACAAAAATTACAAAAATTACAAAAATTACAAAAATTACAAAAATTACAAAAATTACAAAAATTACAAAAATTACAAAAATTACAAAAATTACAAAAATTACAAAAATTACAAAAATTACAAAAATTACAAAAATTACAAAAAATACAAAAATTACAAAAATTACAAAAATTACAAAAATTACAAAAATTACAAAAATTACAAAAATTACAAAAATTACAAAAATTACAAAAATTACAAAAATTACAAAAATTACAAAAATTACAAAAATTACAAAAAATTACAAAAATTACAAAAAATGCATTGCTTTTTTGCTTTTTGCTTTTTGCTTTTTGCTTTTTGCTTTTTGCTTTTTGCTTTTTGCTTTTTGCTTTTTGCTTTTTGCTTTTTGCTTTTTGCTTTTTGCTTTTTGCTTTTTGCTTTTTGCTTTTTGCTTTTTGCTTTTTGCTTTTTGCTTTTTGCTTTTTGCTTTTTGCTTTTTGCTTTTTGCTTTTGCTTTTTGCTTTTTGCTTTTTGCTTTTAGCTTTTTGCTTTTTGCTTTTTGCTTTTTGCTTTTTGCTTTTTGCTTTTTGCTTTTTGCTTTTTGCTTTTTGCTTTTTGCTTTTTGCTTTTTGCTTTTTGCTTTTTGCTTTTTGCTTTTTGCTTTTTGCTTTTTTTTTTTTGCTTTTTGCTTTTTGCTTTTTGCTTTTTGCTTTTTGCTTTTTGCTTTTTGCTTTTTGCTTTTTGCTTTTTGCTTTTTGCTTTTTGCTTTTTGCTTTTTGCTTTTTGCTTTTTGCTTTTTGCTTTTTGCTTTTTGCTTTTTGCTTTTTGCTTTTTGCTTTTTGCTTTTTGCTTTTTGCTTTTTGCTTTTTGCTTTTTGCTTTTTGCTTTTTGCTTTTTGCTTTTTGCTTTTTGCTTTTTGCTTTTTGCTTTTTGCTTTTTGCTTTTTGCTTTTTGCTTTTTGCTTTTTGCTTTTTGCTTTTTGCTTTTTGCTTTTTGCTTTTTGCTTTTTGCTTTTTGTTTTAAAATTCCGTATTTTTTCAGATTTTATTTTAGGCTGTTGTTGTTGACGGTTTTCTTTAATTTTCCAGTGAATATTGGCAGTGTTCCCAGAATTTTGAATTTTATTAAGGTTTGGATCCAAAATCCAAAAAAAATATCTTTAAAATTTTCATAAAAATTATCATTTTGACTTTATTATTATCCGTAAATTTGGGAACACTGTCAATAATCGTTGAACAACTTTGCAAGTCCAACAATTAGCAAACACCCCCCTCTTTGCACGTACTTCTTGAATTGCAATTGTTTGTGCGTAACACAGCACAACTAATCAAGTGTTTACGTCCCAATGAATTATTGGGCTTTTGCAAACAGTACTGTGCTGACCACACCAAACAGGGGGTGCAGTGGTGGTGCTGATTGAGTGCACGACTTTTCATGACTTTTCCCTAAGCCGGTAGTAGTAGAAGTGCAGCTGGTGATTTATTGTGACGAATGGCGCACACAATCAGCAGAGCTTTTCACGAGAGGAAGGAAAATCAATACCATAAATGGAATTCTCGAGACATTCTTTAGAACTGACAGTTGAACCTTTTTGTTGGAACTGCAAAATGGCAAATTTGGGTGAGGAATTCATGATTTTTTTTTTTTTTGGGAAAATAAAATCGTTCCAGACATTTGCACTTGTACACAGGACGGGAAGATAAATGC
Organism: Culex pipiens pallens; assembly: GCF_016801865.2. Classification (NCBI taxonomy): domain Eukaryota; kingdom Metazoa; phylum Arthropoda; class Insecta; order Diptera; family Culicidae; genus Culex; species Culex pipiens. The sequence continues at coordinate 24,486,164 of NC_068937.1, forward strand.
ATTTTCTGCGCAGAACAATAATAAAAAGAGAGAGAGAGGAATATTCCAGACCATGAGCGTTTCGTCGGACGTAACCTGTAATTAGCGCCAAGTCGAGAAGTATAAATATTGCTATAAATTTATAATTCACTCCGTTTCGTTTGTGTGGCTTGCATTTTGGGACTCGTCTGAAAGTCTTTGAGGTGCAATGCTGGAAGTACTGCGAAGGAAAAATAACCTTTCCAGACAGAATTATGATGTAGAGAGGGCTTGACCTACAGGGTTTTCTGGAAAAGAATGCTCAAATTTGAAATCACCAATGAAAACAACACAATTAAATGAAAAGGAAAATTTCAAATCAAATTTGAATAATTACGTCAAAAGAAGGGAAAAGTCCACCACATTTCATGTAACAATCAAACCAAAACAGTGCGTGCTTGAAGAAAATTTAAGTTTCATCCGTCAAAAGTGCATCATCGCCTTAATTCAGCATCGATTTCTCTCCCTCAATTGCAGCTTAACATGCTCCGGCCACCAATCGAATCGCTCAGCACCCTTCAATTCCAAATTTGCATTTCTAATTGGATTCCGGTTCGCGCGCGCCCAGTCTTTAATTAGCGCTAATTAGTTTAGCGAAAACTCAGTGAGATGTGGCTAGTACTTTTTTGTTGTTGTTGTTGTTGGAAATGGGCAGCATCAGTCAACTCCGGATGATACATAATGGGTAGGTGTGATGTTTCGATTTGAATATATTTTGCCACTTTTTTAAAATAGATCTGTTCCGTCACGAAATTAAGCAAACCTGCCTATTAATTGATTTGTTTGTGGTGATGCGTCAAATTAGTGGGTACAAATTGTGTTTTTATCGTGCCCTTTTGGAGCGCTAATTACCCTTGATCTTGGTTCAATTGAATGCCCTAATTGGTGGGCAGGCAGCGAAGAAGATTCCATTTTAAATTTTCGATACAAAGTTTAAATTGATAACGCAAAATTTGAGTAAAGAACTTGTTTTTATATTCTGCATTCTATCGACATAACTTGGCAGTGTTCCCAGATCGCCAGAATGATTTTCAAACTTTTCTTTTTCCAGAGTTTTTTTTTCTGTTTATTATTGCTTTTTTTGTTTTTTGATTTGGTTCAAATTTTGTGAGTATTTGGAAGAGGCCAAGGATGCCATTTAACAAAACAAAAGCTATCAAATCATCGGGAAATCAGTACAACGAGAAAGGTTCATCTGATCGAATTGGTGATTGCGCCAAAAATATTAATAAAAAAAATACATGCATTTTTTTACATGCAAAAATGATACACTCCTTAAAAAAATTTGAATTATTCACATTTTGCGCATTTTTTAAAGCTCACTTTAGGAAATGTTCGGGATATCTTAAATATAATATCTTTTGAGATTATACAAAAGATTTATTTGGCAACGTAGTAAATTAATGAAAAAAAATCGACCATTATTTGCAAAATCGTTTTCGAAAAATTCTTAAAGCTGTTTTCAAATTCTTTACTTAATTTTTAACCTTGAAATCAAATTTCATACCCGAGTTCTGTTATTGTCAGGAGGTCAGAACTTGTTATTAAAACAACCAGGCTAGCTGTTATAACAACACAAAATAATAACAGATATTTGTTCGAAAAATAATTCATTCTGTTATCAAAAATTATTACAAGAAAATTTGATGAGAGGGGAAAAAATATTCCGCATAGCTTAATTCGGTATTGCTGAGATACATTTTTTGCGCTGGTAAAAAACTGATTTTGAAATTGATTTCTTATTTTTTACTAATTATAAAAATTCAATATTATTGCTTGGTTCCAATTAAATAATACATATTTTCAAATGCTTGATAAAATCTGTAAACATTAATTAAAGGTTACAAATTTTGTTTAACAATTAAACAATTAATCATTGATATGCCAATAATTAAAAGAATATTCCATCGTCAATACTTAAAAAAAAATCTTTCAAATGTTTCACATTTTAAAAATGTTTTAGTATAAAGACCACAAATTCACGGCCAAAATAATGTCCTTGACAAAATTGGTAAAAAAAAATCCCATGGTTCTGGCCATAATAACCAAAATAAAAAAAAATAATAACAAATTGGGTTATGGAAAATTGGTCAAAATTTTCCCACAGTTAAAGTAAAATTCAATAGTGCGTCCATCCCGAGAATTCCTGGTACAAATTTCCCGGGATTTATCCAAAACCAGGAAATTCCCGAGCCCGGAATTTTTTTATATTTTTCCCGGGAATACACGAAATTGAAAAAAATCTAATGTTGATCTGGAAATTCAGATTTAGTTGTGATTATAGATGAACAGTTGAATACTTTTGTATTCACCCAGAATAGGGGACTTTTCTTCAAAATCTCGGTCCACAAGCTGAATATTGTTCCTTGAGCTATTTTAGGACTCTGGGCCAAATATGAGCAAAATCGGTTTACATTTACCCATTGATACTCAAGGGTAAAGTTTGTATGGGAAAAATCGAAAAAATGTATGAAAAAACACTTTTCTTACGGTTTTGTCTGCAGGGCGCGCTACTTCCATCCAAATATTCTCAAAAGTGAGATTCTTATCAAAAATTTAATGTTCAACTGTAAAAAAATGGAAAAGACATTTTAAGGGAAATTTTATTTATTTTCGAATCTTTATTAGTTATTAATCCAGGAGGGTCATGTTTTAATTTAAAACAAAGTTTTTCATTTAAAATTTTGTGTTTTTTGTAACATTGCAGAGCTATTTTTTAGAGTGTAACATTACAGGAAAAAAGTTTAATTCTCGGATTAGTTTTCAAAAAGACGTAAGAGCCAATGGTAAACAAAGCCTTTTTTGCATCGGCATTCGACCTACTTACGAAAAACCAATTTCAAAAATGCTTAAGATTGTTCATCAACACATCTTTCAACTGCCTTAAACAAAAAATTAATGAAATTTTGTTACAATTTGGAGAAAAACGAATATTAGTATCGGAGGTCACGGTGGCTCTTACGGCTTTTTGAAAACTCACCCGAGAATTTTGGTTGAAATTTTGGTTGGTTGAATATTACCTATTTTTATGATTAATTTTACTTTAAAAATGTGTAAAAAAGTGAACCGTATAATATTCACCAATTCCTGATGTAATATTACAATTTTTTATACTCAAAATCTGTCATTTACCATTATTTTGTTTTCTGTGAATGTTGTACGAAGTTATAGAGCAGACCGTTACAACAATTTGATTTATGAACAAAAGAAGTTTGCTTGTAAGCAAAAAGCAACTTTTCCAAAAAAAAAAAAACATCATAAAATCGCATATATCTACAAACATATCTGCTCTTCAACTTTGTAGAACATTTTTTAAACATTGACGCTGCGAACAACTATGATTTTTACTCTTAAAAGTTTTCTTTACAGCACAAACAAACTTTCACAAAAAAAAAAACGTTAAAAGAAGAAAGATTTACAAGTTTTTAAAAAATACTTCATATTGTCTTCATACTTAACAAGCCTTACCCGACAAACTTCGTTCTGCCTTTTTTCGTTTGTTGACGTTTTTTTGATTTTTTGCTAATTCAGCCTCCTGTGATCAAAATTTGATGTTACGTAACTTTCTCCATACAATTTGCCGATGCTCCGGAATCGGTTCCAGAGTGGCCAAAGTTGTAACTTTTTGGCGTAAGAACCTTCCTTGGGCTTAAACAAACCCAACGCAACAAATAGCACCTCGATCCGACGCTCCGTATTGAACTGATTCGCGTTCGAACAAAACCGTCGAAATTTTTTATATATATAGATATATAGATTAATTCATGGTGTGTTTTTATTCTTTTATTTTCAGGTAATACAATTATTTTGTTAGACTATTTCAATATTCAGGTAAGGAAAGAACATCCAATTTCGCAAAATTGACAAGATAGTAAATCTCTCGGAAAACACAATTTCCACTGCAAGCCAGCGTAGACCAAATCCAATAACCTCCAACATCCTTTCAGTCGCTGTCTGTCGCGACGATAATTATTTATTTTTAAATGAATTTCCGTCCTCCAAGTCGAACACGCAAACGGCAATATTTCACGATAATCAATTTAGCAGCAGCAGCTTCTACAACAAAAAAAACTGAACGAACCGTTATCTCCTGGAAGCACTTTCCGGGAGGGGGTGTGGAAATTTTTCCTGAAAAACGGATCCAGTTTTCCTCATTCTGTGCTAATGAAATTCATTCGAAAAACCACCGCCCACCACTAATGAATTTGATAATAACTTCGCCAACCGTCTGCTGATCTGTACTTCCACATTATGTGTGGGGAAAATTTTCAAATCAAAATTGAATGAAATTTTTATTTCATTACTACCGGTCGTCGCCGGTCGTTTCAACCACCCCTCGTTCACCCCTCGCAGAGATTGTAACGACATCAACACTCTGATTGAAATTTATCCCTCTTGATTCCCTCTCGAGATCAGGCGTTTAGCGATGATCTTTTGCGCCGACAGCAGTCTGCCGAAGGGGGTCCTGCTAATGATGTTATTTTTATTGCCTCACGAGCCTTTTCAAACCAGAGAGAGGGGAGAGATATTTAGGAAAATTCTTCCTGCTTCAAACTCGGGATGCTGGAAAATGGAGGGTGCGATTTTCACCCTCGCACTTTTGCGAAGCCGGAACGCTTTGCTCACGTCACTTGCACAAACACACACAGTTGGTTGGAAATCAGTGGAGTTGGTTTTTGGATTTAGTAACAATATTGCCTTGTGTGGTTATTTCACGCATCTTTTTCGAGGTTGGGTGGTAGGGAACAGTTGGAGAAAATGTGAAAATGTAGTTGGAGAAAATGTACTTGAACTATAAAAGAAATCTAATACTAAAAAAATAAATATATCCGTAAATACACAACATTTATTCCTCATAATTCAATTTTAGAACCATTAAGTAAATGTAACTCTTGAATATTTCAAAAACACAAATTAAACAATATTTAACAATATTAACAAATTGAACCAAGCTAGTCAACAAAATTTCGTAAAAAATTTGTAAAACACGTAAAACCTGAGCGTGCCTGTCATGTTCACCCTTAAGAAAGGACCGTCAGTGAACGCACACGAAGTTGAAACGAACGAAACCGTACTTTGCACTCATGTAGCCGTACGATGCTCTCTCCAATCTCTCTCTCTCTTTTTTGCTCGTTTGATCGTAATGTCAAACGAACGCGATGTGCGCGAACGTATTTCTGATTAGAGTCAAATGTGACTGTGAGAGTGACTTTGCGTGGCGCTTATTCGTTCGTGTGTCAACGAAAGTCAAAGTCGGGTTGCTAAGCATGTCGATTGGAGTCTGATGAAAGATAACCCACAACACTGAACTATTTAAAAGGAACCAAATTATTTCAAATTTCAAATAAAGCATAAAAAAGAATACACTAAATTGAACTTTAAAAATGACAAATTTGGGTAGGATTTATTGATTTGAATAACACTTTGTTTATAAAATATCTAAGCCAATTTGCATGCAAGTTGCAATGCAGAATGTAAAAAAATATTTAATCGGCCTCTGCTTTTCTAATTACTATTAACAAATCATTTAAAAACATTGCACAATGGTCCAGATCGCAAAATAAAGTAGGGGAAATGTACCCATGTTAAACCTAATAAGTGGTCGTGTTTGAATGATGCTGGATAATCTGGAGTGTTTCTTGAAATTTACTAAAACCAAGTACACCAGCGAGTAGAGCATTTTTTTGTGAACATTTCTGTTTGTTTTTACTTTTATTAAAAGTAATGCTATTCCTTTTACAAGCATTTAAAAAAAAACCCAAATGTACGCTAATCAGACGAGAATGCATTGGGCCAAGCCCATTTTCCTATTTTCAGCTTAGTTCTTTTTTTCTTTCAGCGCTCTTTTGGGTCTGCTTAGTGCTGCCAAAATTGATTAGATTTTAAGCGAACACTCACGAAAAGTAACATTTATAGAGAAAATTTCCTGGCATCACTGGCTCACTCTAACAGGAGCTGCTGGTGGTGTTGGTGGCCACCCTTTGTTCTTTATTTGCCTTCGCTTCTCGCTCGGTTTTCTTCAGCCTTCGATTGGAATGGGTCGTCAAAATTCAAACGTCAAAAGACTTGGCGCGTTTGTTTTTTTGATGGCGCTTGCTAATTATTTACATGTTTCGGGATTATTTTTCAAGTGAGTGACTAACTAATGTGCAAAAGAACATGTTGCCGGTAGTTTGAAGCAATTTTATAAATATCTTAAGCGCTTTGAAAACGTTAGCGCAAGTGAAAAGATATTGATGGCGACTTTCGTTAAGCAGTTAAGCTCTCATCTTGCGTGTGGATGTGTGTGCCAACAAAATGATGAGAAATGGTCTCGCAAAATAGAAATTATGATCAAAAGTGCATTAAATTTGATCTTTTTGGCCAGTTAGTGGCATAATAACTTTAATCGAGATTCAAACTCTCCATATGACGAAGATAGGTGTTTGATTAGAATGGGTATATTTCCCCTAAATGGATTTTCCGAAAATTGTGAAATTTTGGAGCTTTGGTGTCTTCAGAAGAGTTGTTGTAAATGAAAAGGGGCACCTTTTGGTTTGGTTGATAATAAGAGTGGTTCTCGATAAGGGTGATTTTTAAAATCTAACTTATCAGGAATATTTTTGGGATTTTTTTGTCTTCTAGAAAGTAGTTGGGCTTGCAAATCCAAGCAACCTTGTCGAAACACTTAAATTTTATCTCGTATTTAACACCTTCTACGACCAAATTTTTAGAAAGCATCTGAGCAAACCTTAAAGAATCTGTTTTTTTACGTGGCAATTTAAGGTTAAGTTTTAGAGAAAAGTGATATTCGGGGCACTTTTAGAGCTCTTAAAAACAAACATTATTATTTTCTGACAAGTCAATTTGGACTTGAGGGTCAAAAGTTACAGTCATTTTAAGGTAAGAAAGATGTAAATTTAAAACTTAAATATCTCGAAAAGACGCAAGCCAAATTTCAAGCGCCAGGTTGCATTTGTGAAAGGAGATCCAGCACTATAAACGCTGATAAAATCCCAGGAATATTTTTCTTTAAACTCGAGATATCTTCATTTGAAAAAGTATAGTTTTCAAGGGAAACCATATGGGACCACCCTAATGAAATTCGAAATTTTTCCAAATATATGTTTTTCCATGTAATTTTGCCCACTGAATCTGAATCTGCCTTCAAAATTGAGCTACAATGTCGAAAAATCGATTTTTAAATTAAAAAAAAATTATTTCTGCATTGTAACATGCTTGAAAATTAAATTAAAATTAACTGTTAATGACATAATTATTTTGAAGTTTTTTGAAAAAATATTTTTTCGGCTCGATTTTGACGGGGGGTCATTAAAAATGAGTCAACTAAATAAAAACTTAAGAATTCTGCAAAACAAAATTGTTGCTCTTAGTAACCGAGCTGTGCTGGTCGAGGCAGTTTAGTCATTGAGATAGTCTCTTTAAGGTTCCTGGTTCAATTCCCGCAAGCGACACCTTCAGTTGATTTTTTTGGTTTTAGACGGGTAATATTTTTTTTATTTATTTATTATTTTTTTGAAAAAAAAACCACAATTTTTTATGCCTAGTAAGGCTTTTAAGCCAAAACACAATCAAAGTTGGGTGGTAGATAGTTGTGCACTCAAATTTGCTTACCAGACATAAAACTTGTTTTTAATATTTCACTTCGAATAATCGAAACACGAAAAAAAATTGTTTTTTCGTTGTCTTATTTTTGATTGTAGAGATTTAGTATGACCTCTAAACTACTCTGAGGTGGCCAAAATGGTGATATGAAAATTGAAAAATGCATTTTTCAATTTTAATACGCAAACAATCATTTAAATTTGAGCAAACTGGGGTCGCAGAACATGAATTTGATGTTACAATTGAAAAAATAAAAAATGACGAAAAAAACTTTTTATTTTGCTCGTGATTCGATTATTTGAAGTCCCATACAAACCTCCTTCGGATAACCAAACTTCGGATAATCGAGTACAGATTGTACTTTATGATTAAAAAGCTTTAATCTGCCATTAAAAACTCTAACAAAAATTCTTCTATGGCTTCGACTTCGGTATGATACTGATCAAATACAGTTTTACCTTTAAGAAAATATAGATCTCCCATAAAAATATAATTATAATCAAAAAGATATCCAAAACTTAAGAAAAGAGCATGAGCATGAGCATGAGAGACCACCCATGGTTGTCCTTCTCCGTTGCTGAACAGGACCGTAATATCCCATCAGCACAACCGGTCACACGCTTCAACGATCAAATGATGTTTCCCTTATCAACAGCATGCATGAATGCGCTGAAAAGATAAAACATCACGATCATCAAAACTAGAGTCGGTGCGAACAGGAAACAGTCGTTGGCCACCAACGGCGCCCGCCATGTCAGTTTGTAGATCTCGAGGGGATGGGACGGGAATGTTAGTTAGCACAGGCTGCTACCAAGGGTGGGTTCTATACGATATCCACACCCCCGCGTGTGCCGGAAAACTACTTCTACTTGGGATTTTGTTAGTGGGGAAGGGTTATGACCAGGATTCATCATAGAGGATGATGATGTGGCCCAATAATCAATGAATTTCGTTAAATAAGGTGATGTATTATGTATTCTCAAGGCAAACAATGCGGATGAGACCATTCCCGGTTATTTGGTGTTGAGTTTAGCATAAATGATTCAATCTTAGACAGCCGACTGTGGAAAGATATAATCAAAATTATGTGTGTTTAAAAGGTGAAATATTAAACTCAGCGTTACATATTTACGTAGAGTTGACCTGAGACTATTTATACTTTTAAATTATTATAATATGAGCGACCAATAAATGACTGATGTGTTATGATGTTATCTGAAAAAACTTGAACTATCGCGTTGAAACAATATTTGTCGCCGCGATTCGCGGGAAACGAATAGTCGAATTGAATGATAATTTATATTTGGCTAACGCAATTTTAAACGAATCTTCCCGTGAAACAATTACAAATCATAGAACAAAGAAACCCGGCTGTGATGTGTATCAAATACATGACTAACGAGAAAAACACACTGACAACGATCGACGAAAACGGAACACGAAAAAAAAAAATGCGTCCCGACGGACAGGCACCGTGAAACGGACTGGCTCAGCTCTGCTGTCATCGTGACAACCAGAGCTAGCCGCACACACACTCACGCACTCACCCGAAATACATACCGACAACGATCGACGAAACCGGAACGCGAAAAAAAAAATGCGTCCCGACGGACAGGCACCGCGAAACGGACTGGCTCAGCTCTGCTGTCATCGTGACAACCAGAGCTAGCCGCACACACACTCACGCACTCACCCGAAATACACACCGACGAAGATCGACGAAACCGGAACGCGAAAAAAAAAATGCGTCCCGACGGACAGGCACCGCGAAACGGACTCAGATATCCAAAACTTAAGAAAAGAACCAATTTAACCCACTGTTTCCATACCACTCTCCAAATCTTCCATCGGAAAATCACGTCCACCACCAAACTGTCCGCTGGGATTTGTCCGAAACCACTTGACTGAAGAGTTCGGTTTTACGACGAGGGTGGCAAATTTCCACAAGTTCTGATTTTCCCAACCAAGAGCCTGGGCAGTTCTTCCGCTTTTGATGGTTATTTATTTTGATGTGTAACAAATGAAAAGCAATAAATAAATCCACCCACCCCCATCCTCCCTATATCTGTATTCAGAGAGAAGTCTCTTTCGAGGGGAAGCTGGGGGCGGTCTATTTTGATCTTTCGTCTGCTTCTAATCTACTTCTACTTCTGGTTCTGCTACTGGAAAGGCACTCAAAACCGCGCACCGCAGAAGGAGAGTTGGTGGTGTTGTTTACTTTTTATAGACTTTTACCCCCCTCTCTTGAGAGAGGTGATAAGGTTGTGGATTTTTACGACCTGGCGTCAGCCTTGGGGTGGGTTTTTCCCCCGAGGAAGTACACTTGATTTTATGCTCTGGTTTTTGGGATTTAGAAAGGATATTGTTGCAATAAAACGATTCATTACTCCCTCGTTAAGGAGTGCTGGCTTCTTTTTTTTTGGGAGGAGGTTTTGGGAAATGGAAAATGTTTTGCAGCGAAATAAATAAGGTGAGTTACAAGGAAAAAAAAACCTAATTTTGGACTGTTTTCTTAAAAAGTGCATCATAACAGTGTTGCCAGCTAATGAAACGAACTGACTTTTGGAAAAAAAGATTCTTCAAGGATATTTGGAATCATTTACTAGGATTTGATCTGTAAATCAGTTTCATCAACAACATCCTACCTTAAAGTTTTCTAAACTCTGCTTAAGGGTGCTTAGCAACCAAGGAAGTTACTGTCTTCTTATTCCAAAATTGTCAAACTTACGGACCCAATTCTGCAAGAGTCAAACTTTGTTATATACATTTTCATCAGCGAAAAACTTGCAAACTTTTCAAAAAACAGATTTGACGGTTTCCTTATTTTATTTTCTCTGTTTCACAAAGGCTAAAAATTCGCCATGAAATCTAAAAATAAACAGAAGCAGGATTTTTTCGATAAATAAAACTTTGCTAAATTTTGCATTCTTTTTAAAAATATGAAGTACATTTTTGTAGTTTTCATTTCATTCAAATAAAAATAATCTTAAAGAGAAGGAAGTTTCAGTCATTTATACTTGTTACTGCATTCTTTCTAACATGAAAAGTTCTTCAACATTATTTGAATTGAACAAATTTTTTTTTTTATAATTCAATAATTTCTGCAATTCTTTTCTGAATTTTTAATAAAAAAAATTGATTTGTGAACATGTGAAACCAATCTCCACAAAAATTACAAAAATTACAAAAATTACAAAAATTACAAAAATTACAAAAATTACAAAAATTACAAAAATTACAAAAATTACAAAAATTACAAAAATTACAAAAATTACAAAAATTACAAAAATTACAAAAATTACAAAAATTACAAAAATTACAAAAATTACAAAAATTACAAAAATTACAAAAATTACAAAAATTACAAAAATTACAAAAATTACAAAAATTACAAAAATTACAAAAATTACAAAAATTACAAAAATTACAAAAATTACAAAAATTACAAAAATTACAAAAATTACAAAATTACAAAAATTACAAAAATTACAAAAATTACAAAAATTACAAAAATTACAAAAATTACAAAAATTACAAAAATTACAAAAATTACAAAAATTACAAAAATTACAAAAATTACAAAAATTACAAAAATTACAAAAATTACAAAAATTACAAAAATTACAAAAATTACAAAAATTACAAAAATTACAAAAATTACAAAAATTACAAAAATTACAAAAATTACAAAAATTACAAAAATTACAAAAATTACAAAAATTACAAAAATTACAAAAATTACAAAAATTACAAAAATTACAAAAATTACAAAAATTACAAAAATTACAAAAATTACAAAAATTACAAAAATTACAAAAATTACAAAAATTACAAAAATTAGGCCGTTGCAAATATTTTTCAAAGTTTATGTCACCCCCCCCCCCCTTCAAAGTTGGCCTGAATAATCAGGGGGCAAAAAAAATATTTTTTCTAAAAACTTCAAAATTTTAATGAAAACTAAAGTTTAATCAACTGAAAACCAGTTAGAATGCATTTTCCCGCGTTTATAATCATATTGAGCATGTTTGAACTCCTTTGAAAACATTTTAAATTTTCATGAAATATCAATGCACAGTCTCACGAAAAAGTTTTTTTTTGCGAAAAAAAAAAAATCCGTCAATACCTCGATATTTTTAAAACTAATGATTGGAAAGCAACTGTACGCCTGTAAAATGCATTTTAAAATACTTTTTTCATCCAAATGTTGAAACCTAGGCTTGTAATTTAAATTTTTATATTTTTTTATTTTTTTGCCCCCCCCCCCCCCCTCGACTTTGGTCAGAGCCGAGGGACATAAACTTCAAAAAATATTTGCAACGGCCTTACAAAAATTACAAAAAAATTACAAAAATTACTAAAATTATTAAAATTACAAAATAACAAAAATTACAAAAATCACAAACAATTACAAAAATTACAAAAATTACAAAAATTACAAAAATTACAAAAATTACAAAAAATACAGAAATACAAAAATTACAAAAATTACAAAAATTACAAAAAATAAAGAAGTGTCCTCCCCCCCAAAGTCGGCGCCCCTGGTCGTAGTGGTAGTGCGGTTGTCAAAATCGCTGATCTCTGACTCTGCCACTCAACTGTCATTTACTTTGTTTTTGTTTTGATTTTATTGGTTTAGAGCGATGCACTCACACTAATACTAGTCAAGATGACGCATACCTATGATGTACTACCTAGGTATTGACCCACAATCATACGATAAATCTTCATTAGTCAAGCGTCTTCAATCACCCCGTCCCGTAGACAAATCACTCCCTGCTCGAAACTTACCTCCAAGGGGTCCACCATCGGCTCCAAAACTCCATCTGCTCGATTTTTTCCCAGCCAAGTGCCTCCGGCTGTAAATTCAAATCAGTCGTCATTATGCAAATGTGTGTGTGCGTTGATATTTGAATGCATAATTTGATGGAAACTTGCACACCTTTCCCCGTCTCCCCTTTGCTCATGGGGGGCTCATCAATGGTGCCAGCGCCCGACTGATCATAAATTCATGTAGTCGTTGTTTTTTGTTGCTTTGTGATCGCGTAATTATGTTGAACAATTAGGCGTTTTGTGGGGAGTGGTGGTGTGGTACGCGTACGGGGTTCCGAGCACCCTTTCGGGTGCTAGGTTCGAAATTTAGTTGTAATTGCGTGCAAGGTTGCGTACAAGTTGAATAGGCCCTGGCACTTGACATTTTTTGTTAACAATTAAAACATGCCTCATAGTTGTACCGATCTGCATAAACTTTGCATAAACCGTCCCGGAACGTCCTGCTCGCGCGCGTGGTTCCTCGACCACCGCCAGGTGATTCATCATTTTGTCATCACACTTGTGGACCCCTCGTCACCACCTGAGGCTGCTCTCGCTCAATGTCGTGTTTACGGCTATAAATAAAATATTTATTGCATCTTCAAAATAAACTTTAATGTTAATGATAATAATTACGCCGGGGACCGGACTGCAGTCTCGGGAGCAGGTCCGAAGGGATCCAAATCGAAATTGGTACGCCAATTTTGGGGCCTGCCAAGTTTCGTTAGCGATGTTTAACCTGCGCCAAGTAAGGTGGTTGTTTGGACTCTCTTGCTTTCTGAGTGCACTTTTGATGATGGGTTCTTTATAATGGCACGCAAATTACAGCGTAATTTTGATGATTTTGAACACATTCCATCAGCGACCTGTTTTGTTGTTTGGCGATGGTGAAGAATGCATTTTTTTTTGAGGTTATTTTGTCAACAAATCAGAAAGAAGGTTGGGTCAAGCGATGTTTTGTAGTCAATAACACTGTACAAACTCAAACTAAGGCAACGGTACTGTATGGCTAACAAGGCTAAGTTTAAAAGCTTTGATTAAACTATATAACGATTAAATCCTCGTCAGAGTTCCACCACAATTTCTGATGGTTTTCTGGGGATACAAACAGCTGTAAGAATCCCTGCGAAATATGTTGGTTCGATATCGGGCGGTCAGTTTAAATCGGAGCGTTAGGAACGGTATGTCCACGCATCCTTCCTCCCCTGAAGATTCTTTGAAATGTGATCCGTTCTCAAAAAACTCTATGGAAGAGCGCCATGAATTTACGAAACGAAAGGAAAACCAAAACCAAAACAATGTCAGGGACAATGTCAGAGTTAGAAAACCATTTCCAAAAGTGACAGCTGTTTGTTTACAATTTGTTATTTACCAAACCGCCCTTCAGCCTTTGGCTTTGATAAATCTCCAATACCGAATCTGACCCAGTCACGAAATATTCTAGCAGAGCTGGTTCTGACAGAATCCTGCTAACACGGTGGAATATTTTGCTAGAACGCTGTAAGAATATCCACCTTTGTTAAAACTCTGCCAGAATCCTGCTAGAACGTGCGCAAAAAAGTTCATGGTAGAAAACCGACCCTACCCAGAAATGAGTAAATAGGCACCTGTCAGATTTGGAAGAAATTCACTCAGAAATCAACGAAAATTGAGTAAAACTCGCCCTGATCGTAGCAAAATTCACTTAAATCTGACAGATGCCTCACGTACTTATTTCTGAGTAGATTTGGCTAAGACGAAAACTGATTGGTTCGAAATTACGGTGTAGTTTGCTCAACCAGATCACTTGTTGACTTTCAAAAAAAAAAACTCGCCAAAAGCGGTCATTTCACCGGCAAAACCCGCCGCGCACGATCATATAAATCTACTCTAGTTAGCTGATAATTTATCTTCATTAAACCTCTTTTTTGCATTCCTTTTGCGCGAGCTTTCAAAAGTCCACGAAAGAAAGCGACCGCGCACGCTTTTGACGTTTCGACTTTCCTGCCCAGCGCGCCTCATTTGTTTATGTAAACAAAGTGCCGGTGCGCGCACGTGTTCTGCCGGGTCAAAGCAGGCGGCCGCGCCTGGGGGCCACACTATTCTCGGTTCCGTGGCCTCCCGCGGTCCCGCTTCAGCATAGATTATACGCACATTAAAAATTAATTAGTTATAAAAAAAGGAATCGCGGCCTCCTTCGATGCGAGCGCCTTTTGTTCTGCGCCTGCGTTTGTGTGGGTTGATTTTTTGACGTTTGTTTTCTTTTTTTGTTCTCTCGCGATCGCGATCATCAGCGAGAAAAGTTCATCGCGTGATTCTGTCGAAGACGCGCGGGATTCAGAGTTTGACAGTTGTGCCGGCGGCGTCGACGTCCGAGCGAGGTTTGACGGAGGATTTTTCCTTTTTTTCTGTTTTCGAAAGATGAATGATCTTTTCGCAAATCCACAGATCCAGCGGATCGCGGTTCCCATGGCCCGTTGACAGCGCCACGTTCTGACAAATGGCCATGATGGCCGCCGCCGCTGCCGCGGCCGATAAATCTGTCAGCTGGCTAATCCACGGAGCGCGTTGCAAACAATCAAACGGCAATAAATTATGGTAATTTCGCCCGGGACGGGTATTAACATAATTTTCCACCGATATTATTTACAATTATTATCATCATATTTTCCCCCGCTCCCAGCTAACGCGCTGCACTGGGAGTTGGAGTGGCACCTTAAGCAGACTTAAGGTACCACCGCATCATCACGCATTCCCCAAACAAATAACGCAGCAGGCCACGATCATCGCGGGAAGGAGGTTGCGCGGCCAACTGCGTTTTCAAATCCAGAGTCAAAGAGCATAAATTCCGACCGCGTGACAGGAAAATTACGCGCGCGCTGAACCTCCTCGGTTGGCAACACTGTCGCGCACTGCGAAGCAGGGTTTGAGATATTTATTGAATCCACTTAAACGCAATAAGTCTATGTCAGATGCGGGCAGAGAGTTGCGGGAAATCGAATTGCGCCGGCCAGTTTAGGACATCTTGGGTCATATTTTACCGGACAAACTATGCTAGCCGGAAGGCAGTGTATTGAAAACCGAGTTTCGGGCGAAATGAAGATGGATCGTGGGAAACCTCGAGAACTCCGAAATATTCAAAAGTTTCGGAAAATCTTTCCGGGGCAGCAACTCTTCTTCTTCTGTCTTCCAAACATACAATGTAGTGCCCCCCGGTTCACAAATGACAGCAATCACCATTTGCCATAAAACTTGTACACCGTTTATCCACAGTGACACCTCGTTAATTTGACTTTAATTGCTAGAACTCAGTCACCGTGTCGTCGCCGTCAGACACGTAAGGCAAATATTAGCGCAGTGATGAAAATTTCATCACACCGGCAGTTAGTCAGTCAGCCGTAATGGAGACTACCCGGCAAAGCCATCAGCCCAAGCTGAACCACTTTAAGTCTGTGGGCACAAGTTTGGTTCAAATTTGTCACCACGCCGTGGTATGTACGTGTCTTCCCCTAAATGATTGACACTCGTTAATCTTTCGGTGCATCCAGAACCTGTCTCGAAATCTGTCCACCGGAACGTTGACCACCGTTTCCGAAGAGTCGCGACAACCATCTGTCATGATTTGACTGCAGATTTGTCATTTGTTTACATTTGACTTGCCCCGAGCTGACATTAGTTTGTGCTACAATGTCACGCCATCCGTCACAAGAGGCAATCTTGCAATTCCATTTCCAATTTCGCGAAATAATTGAAAAAAGAGGGGTGAATAATGTGACAAGTGCGCGACTTGAGTAACAAGTGACGAACCTGTTTGAGGAGGAGAATGTCGCATCACTGCTTTTCGCTGCAATCGAAAAAGATCGTTCAAATTAAGCACCCTTCACGGCGGCGATGGGTCCTCTCGTCGTGTGGCCATCGACAACCGCCCTGGGGGGACATGGGGCCACTTTCGCTTGCCGCCAGATTGGGCCGGCACTCGCTGGGGAGCCTGTGTTTCGCTGGGAAGAAGCGAAATCTGTCCAAAACTTATTTTGAAAGAACTGTTAAAACGAATCAGGCTGTACCTTATTATTGTACAGAATTTGGTCTTTTGACAGTTTTGTACACACTAAACCAAAATTGCACAATTTCTGAGATATTTTTAGTTAGAATTCGTCAAACTTGACAAGCACCACACACACACACACACACCACTAGCACACATATACGTTTGAATCAATTTGTGATCGGAACGTGGATCCAAAAGTGATAAAATTTAGCCATACTTTGTGTTGTTCTGTGAAGCGTGCAACTGTCAGATTATATCAGCTCTGCCCTAAAATGACATTGTTCGCAAACATGGCGTATTGTTAAGTATTATTTCTTGAAGGTGATTCAAGGTCACATATTCCCAGTCAAAAAATATTCTAGCAGAGCTTGTTCTGTCAGAATCCGGCTAGAACGGTGGAACATTTCTGCTAAAATGCTGTAAGAATATCCAGCTCTGTAAGAACTCTGCTAGAACCCTGCTTGAACGCCGTGACTGGGTTTTGTCAAGCAAAACAATTGTTTACATATGCCAACAAGTTATCAGATCGTTATTTGCCGAAACAATGCCTGACATTTTGGCGGCAGCAGTTTGTTGTCCACATAGCACGGTGCCATAAACATACTCAATCTTCCTGTGAATTCATTCGGCTAGAAAGCCTTATTGGATCCACGCAGGTACACGCAAATTTTGTAGACTCAAATTTGAGTTGGTTTTCCTAGAATTTGAAAAAATACTCGTACAAACCCCCAACATAATTCTGAGGAAAAAAAAATCTGAATGAAGCTCTAAAATGAGCAAATTTAAGTTAAAGTGTGACGTTTACTAGACTTTTTGACTTTTTCAACTGAGATTTCAAGCAAAACAATACGAATGGGCCAATGTCAAAGTGTAAACAAAGAGTCCATCCTGCTAACGTCATTTGATGTTTACTGTGGGAACTAGAGATCCTAAATAGGGAGACAGGTCGAAGTGAATTTGACGTACCCAAACAGACACGAGTTTGACGTATCCAAACGAGCATTTGCCTTTACGCCCAGCAAAACTTATCAGTGTTGCCAAGCTCAAAACATACGTTGCCAGATCGAATTAGCAAGCTTAGACCAGTCTCCCTATTTAGGGTCTCTAGTGGGAACGACATCAGTCCAGTTTAGTGCGTCCATCCCGGGAATTCCCGGGACAAAATTCCCGGGATTTTTCCAAAACCGGGAATTCCCGAATCCCGGGATTTCTTATAATTTGTCCCGGGAATTCCCGAAATTTAAAAAAAAAATTTGGTCAGCAAATTCAAATTTGAATTAGGAAATAGATGACAAGTTGAATATTTAGTGATGGATAAGAATTTTAAAGCATTAAAATTTGTATTCGGCAGGTATATGGAGCTTTTTTTTAAAAGGTCCTTAATTTTCATTATTTGTTATTTGAGGTTTTTTAATATCCCTGACTCAAAGCGGTTTTAAAAACACCAAAAGCCAAAATTTTTAGTATATTTATGATTTTTTATTTGGAAAAAAATCATATTAAATTATTTTTCATAAAACACTGTAATACAGACAGCTATTTGAGCCATTTTTCTGCATAATGTTTTGAACGACTTCGGTTTGAACAGGAGCATAACAAAACAATTAAAATCTCCTGCACCTATTCAGACTGTATTCCCGATTTTCCTAGTTGGCAATAGTATCTTATAGATAATTTGTAAAATATATTTTATATAAAACATGAAATTCAAAAATTACTTAAAATTTTACATTGTTTTCGCATTTTGTTTTTTTTTTTACATTTTCAATAAAATTTCAAGCTTTTCAAATATTAAAAAAATATATTTTTCATTATTTTTATTTTTATCACATTGGATATATTTGATAGATTGGATAAATGTAGTTAATTTAAAATCCAACGCATTGAAGATTAAAAATAGATCAATTTTTAATTTCTTTTAAGCTATTTAAAAACTGTCGTTCTGTTTTAGATTGAAGTGTAGATTATCACCAATTAAAATTATTGAGCTAATTCTATTTTTTTATGTTAATAAAACAAAACAAAAAAAGTATACTGAAAACATAGATTTTATGACTGTTTTAAAAATTTCCCGGGATCCCGGGAATTCCCGGGATTCCAAAAATATTTTTCCCGTTTCCCGGGAAATTTAAAACCCGGGAAAATTGGACGCCCTAGTCCAGTTTCATTGTTTTGCTAGCTTTTTTCAAGGTGACAGCTATTTGTTTACCGTGAAAAACGCGTGCACGCAGGCCTAGAAAAACTCATGAATTTTGCATGAAAGGTGTTTTTTGTTGTATTCTAAAGGTGACAACCATTTGTTTACATGATAAAAAGCATGCACGCAGACTTGGAATGATTTGTATTGGGTGAAACAAATTGTTAATCAAAGTTGTTTTTTTTTTTTTCACAAATCAGTAGAAAAAAGTAGTTTTTTAATAAAATGATAGATATTTGCTAACACGCACGTTCAAAATCACTCAGTTTTCGTCAAAACCATGCCTACTCAGAAATTATTAATCGGGTCATCCGTCAGATTTGAGTAAATTCCACTCAGATCTGGGTGAATATCACTCAGGTTTAAATGGATTCTGAGTGGTATTCGTTCAAATCTGACAGATGCCCCATTTACACATTTCAGAGTAGGTTCGGTTTTGACGAAAACTGAGTGATTTTGAACGTGCGTGTAATCAAATATCTGTCGTTTTGTGAAAATACTACTTTTTTACCGATTTTTGAACACAATATAAATCTTTTTAAGTCTGTGTGCATGCCTTATTTGTCATGTAAACAAATGGCTGTCACCTTTGAAATATCTGGCAAAGGACATGCACGTAGACCTCAGACCTCAAAAGTCCCATTTTGAGTTAAAAGAAACAACTTTTTCTAAACTGAGTATTCTTAAGGTGACAGGCATTTGTTAACATGACAAAATAGCATGCAGACAAAAATAGAAAACATTATATTGGGTAAAAAACATGGAAACTAGTTTCAACGTAAGTTTTTTTACAATACGACAATTATTTGTTTACCTTTAAAAATCAGTACATGCAGTCATAGAAAGACTAATTTTAAGCGAATAGGTGAAATCTTTTTCTAATCTGAGTTTTTCTAGGCAAAAAGCCATTTGTTTATAATACAAAAAGCATACACGCAGACTTGGAATGATTCATGTTGAGTAAAAAAATTAAAAAATTGAAAGATTTTTTTTTTTCTGAAAAGTGGAGAATTTTTTAAACTGAAAGATTGAATGCTGAGTAATGAATGGAGAGAACGCGTAACTTGATTTGCAAATGATCCCACTTTGTTTACATCTACAAAGTCTGTTCAAGCACAAGCATGACTTTTTTCTTACTGATAAATAAGCTGTTTTATAATCAGCAGTATGTGTTTTATTTTGTCTAGTTTTTGACATTTTTTGCTGGAAAATTGTGTGTGTTTTCAAGTTTCGATCGGTTAGAAGAGGTTTTTCTTTTTTACGGGTGACGAAGAACTGCGGCGAGAGTGTTATTCTGCGATGTCGCAGATAAATTCCCTGGCTGATTTTGGAATCCTGCAGCTCTTCCTGGTCCAGCGAAAAAACATCGCTAATTCTAGCAAAGCTGATCCAACAAACAGAGAAGATTTTCACTAAACCAGTAGGTTTTCAAACGGAATCAAACTATAAAGATAGATTCTGGATGAATACAAGCGCATCGACTCCATAAACAACTTCCATTCATAATTATGCAAAATGACGATCTTGCCTTCAATCTTCTTAAGATTTCTTGACTTCAACTCCAGGTACCCAGAAGCCACATATTTTCATTCTTGAAAAAAAAAAAAAAAACAATTTATAATGATCGACAATACTCTCTACTTTTGGCGAACAGTAAATTGGTTCCACTTTGACAGTTCAAAATTGAGGCCGTTTTGCAAACCACTATTCGACACCCATATTGAAAGGTGCCTCCGTTTTGTTTACATGACAAAACATGCCCCAGACTTGATAAGATTTGCATTGAGTAAAAAAGTTCAGACTTTTTTAAGATGAATTTATTTGTTTAAAGTGACAGCTATTTGTTTACCTTTCAAAAGACTTGCACGCAAACCTAGAAAGGCTCATTTCGGGTGGAATAACCTAAATCTTTTCACAACCTTAGTTTTTTTTTCTGAGTTTTCGCTGACCCAAAATGACTCATTTATGGGTTAATCAAGAGAACTTTCCTGAAGGTTACAGGTTCCCCACTCAAAGGTCGTCGCGTTTCGCGCTGATGAAGCTTGAGCGTGAGCAAACGAAACCGGGCTAATCAGACTGGAGTCATTGCATGGCCGCCGCCAGCAGGAGGAACGCGAGGGGTTCTAATTTCGGGGTCCCGGGCCGAATAATGGCGCTAATAGGACCATAATAATGAGCTTATAATCTCTATTTAATTTTGAGTGGTACAAGATAAATCAGTTTTTTTGTTACGTGGATCTTCTTTCGGGATGACGAAGGGTGTCTCTCCGCGATTGACGAAAGAAAAATCGGCCCGGAAGGGTTTGCCGGTGGACGGGGTGGGGGTTCGGTAATATCCTGGCCATCCGGTTCCCGCGGAGTGTCATTCTGGCGGCGGCGGTGGTGGCATTAAAATTTCATTTTATTTGATGGTCTTTTAATGATTTTAGAGCAGGCTCGGGAGACGCCCCCTCCGGGAACGGGGAAGGTTGTTTCGAACGGGGTACTTGCTGGAATTGAGCTGGAAGAGCGGATTTGAATGGCCAAATTAGGTTGGGTTGCAGTGAACTTGAGCATAATTTAATAAATTATTTACATCAATTGTATGTAAATTCAAAATTACATGTTAAATATGTCCAATAATCAATATTAATCATCTATTTCAACCAATTGATTGATGAGCAAATTGTAAACATCGCTACAACTTTCCCTTTCAATGTTCCCATTAATTTCCAACTCAAATTTCGCCCCAAACATTACCTTGTCATCAGAGTGGTGACACCTTGCGCGATGAACATTTTCTAACCCGATGACAGGCGTCGTTTCTGTCATTAAGTAAATGACGATTAAAATTGTCTATTAATTACACTTGTGTGCCCACATGCGACGACCACCCCGGGTAATTGATGCCGTGTAGAATAACTAAATGACCACCCCTTCACCCGTTAACTCCGCTCTTTCCCTCAGACCTTAATTCCACTCGACGACCATGTGATAGATTGATCATCTCTTTCTCTTTCTGTTTTACCGTGTAACGAGAGAAAATTAAAAACATTGAGGAAATAGCCGGGGCCACAAGATAAATTCCGTTGCATTTATTTTATGGTAATTTTTTCGACGGTAAAGTTACCGTGCTCTGCACGGTACGGAGTCCATTTCACGCAAAAATGGGTTTTCAATTTCACTATCTGCGGACCATCAATATTCGATTTTACATTGGTTTCATGTGCACGCGCGAACACACACACACACGTGGTTTCGACGACGACGACGTCGTCGTGGGTAAGATAACTTTCCGAAGATAGTGTACAAGTTTGAGGGAAGTCACTGTTAAAAGTTACGTGGAAATTTTACATCAATTTCATGTAAAATTTGGCCATATTGGTAACGTCGTTCCTCGGAAGGCACCGTCGACTTGAACTGTCAAAACAACTTTTTTTCACAGTGCACTCGCACACGACGTAACTTGCAGCTCCCGCGTAAGCCACTCT
Organism: Culex pipiens pallens; assembly: GCF_016801865.2. NCBI lineage: Eukaryota > Metazoa > Arthropoda > Insecta > Diptera > Culicidae > Culex > Culex pipiens. The sequence goes on from NC_068937.1 coordinate 24,508,290, forward strand.
TGAGCAGAGAGCTCGCGTACACGCGAAAAAATCGCCAGCAAAAGATTTTAATTAATTGATAAGCGGGCTGATTTTGCTACAAACTTTGCACAACTCTTGAATAATTGCAAACATAAACAATTTCGCATATTTTTCCCGCTCCTCTTGCGATCGATTAGAGCTGCTGATGGTGATGCTTTCTGGCAGTGGCGCTCCCAGCGGTAGCTAGCGGTACCCGTTTTGACGTTTTGTTTTTGTTTCCAACTGTCAGTTGGCGGGACAAATTGGCGTTTGGGGTCAAGTGGCACGTCTGTTTGTCTGTGCCGAAGGCATTCGGGATCTGCACGACCAACGTGTACAGATTTGAAATTTATGTAAAATGTAATTAGCAAATGAAAAATGTAAATAATTCATGCTCGCGCACATGTACCTGCACCGACCATTATTAATCTGAACTTGGCTTCGATTAACTGCGGATTGTAACGGGCTCCGATGGTGTATATCTAACTAGGTACATCGACTCTCGAGAGATAACACCGCGCCGAGGTAAAACAGGTGAAGGGAAGTGAGTTTGGAAGAGCTAAATTTAAGCAGCGCAAGGCTGCAGCAATAAAAAAGCAGTACATTTGGTGAAAGGTCTGCGGCAGGGTACTTTCAATTATTGGGCAGAAGGAATTTTAATAACCCAATTATCGAGTTAACTTTACTTTTAGAGCGCGCAAAAAGCGTCGGCTTTGATTGCATATTTTATTAAATAATAGACCAAAAGTAGCTAGACGGATAATTTCGAGGGGCGAATTAGGTTGAGATGTAGATCAATGATTTCGTAAATAAGACCTTTTTTCCTTACTAATGATTTGCTAGGGTTTACTAAAAAGTTGGCTAGTTTAACTGAAAACATACTAAGTTTTGTTTAAATTTGTTTAAGTATTTAAGAAAAAAAAAACTTTATTTTGATTAAAATTTCCCAAATTTTCCCTCAATCCCAACTAAAAAAAAAATCTAATCTCGTCCAATTCTGCCATCAAAATTGATGATGATGAGATTTCGTGTTCGGCGCGGGGGCAAATCTTCCGCGCTCATTTCTAATTTCGAAATCATCATCAAAACCCCGCGGAACCTTCGCGCGGCAAATTTCGGCGCCAGTTCTGCGCCGTCGTCTCAGCAGATCGTGAGAACTTTTAAATTAAGTCTAGCTCGGCTTAGAACTTTTGGCGATGGGAGGAAGCAGGAAGATGGTTCAAGACAATAAAACGTTTCTTAATCCACCATTAGGTGGGTGGTGCCTTCCTCACATTTACAAAGTAATAATGAAAATAAGTTTATGAAAAAATATATACCTGATACAGACTTTTCCAGAAAACATGCAGACTCTCATTTGAAGCAATGTGGCAACCGGGCGTTTCGCATCTGGCGCGACATTCGCACGTAAACAAAAAGACCCGGCCTTTTGAGGTTAGGCAAAAAATCACCCTTTTTTGTATCTACAAAAATCTTTTTCTTGGCATAACTTTTTAAATACTTAACTAAACAGAATAAAATTTAATAGGGTCTTAGGGGACCCCAAAACGAACAGAATAAGGCGGATCCGGCCAAAATCGGTTCAGCCAGTTCTGAGATAATCGTGTGGAAAAAAATCATGTCTACACACATCCCCACAGACATTTGTTCAGAATTTGATTCTGAGTCGATAGGTATACGTGAAGGTATATCTAGGAGTCGTATTTAAGAAGTTCATTTTTCGAGTGATTTTATAGCCTTGCCTCAGTGAGGTGAGGAAGGCAAAAAGGGCTTCGCGAGAACACTTTTTTGTATCTTCTTTTGAGTTGTTTTGCTTTTCGAGTTGCGTCTTTTTGTTTTGTTTTTCGCGCGACCGAAAAGCGCTTTAAATAATGTTTGAATATTGCGAAACGAGTTTTTCATTCTGTTCTCTTCGACGCAGACTGCGTATTTTATTCTCTTACTTTTGGGGTGCCCCCTTTGCTAAGAGTTGGGAGTTTTGCCTCGCAAAGAATAATGACTAAAGACAAAAGAAATTAATAAATGCTGCACCTTGTAATTAAGTTTCGGGAACTTTGGTTTGAATTTTCATCTTTTCTTCGGTGTTTTTTTTCTCGGTGTGCACACTTCTAGTCCAGCAAAAAGAAGGCAGTGGATGAGTTAAAAGTAAAAGGGATCGCGAATTTAGAGGGCTTATCTCGATGTAATATATATTTTTTGTTGTTCTGGTTTTGCTCTTCCTTGGTGTGGGGGATTCAATCGTCTAAGTACAATTCGGAGAATTTCGAATGGCGGCAGGTTCTGATCTTAATGGCCTCTTTCCCATGGTGTCGGTGAGAAAAAAATTGTTCAAAAGTTAGTTTTCGGAAATTTGTTTCAACTGTTCTGATAAATTTTATGCTTTATTTAGTCCCTAAACAACAAAATCATATGAAAATGTATTTGGGTAATTCTCCACCAACTCACCCCAGTCTGTGCTCCATTTTTCGATATCTTGTGACGGTGGGGCGGTACGACCCCTTTCATTTTTGAATATTCGAAGAAGACGTGTATTTACATTACATATTTGTTTACATATATTTTTTTGGAAATTATCTATAGAACTTTGCACTTTGTAGAAAATTGTTTTTGTACAAAAACTGAAATTTTGGTTTATTGGACCTCAAAAAAAAAAACTCCACGGACGAACGGACATGACACGGGGTTTCAAAAAGTGAAGCAGGTTTTCTTTTACTTCTTCTTGGCGAAAACCTGCGCAAGCGAGATTGCTTATGTCAAAATCTTCGCGCCACGTGGTTTAAAACGTAAACAAAGAAAAATTAAGTAGTTTCACGACGGAATTGCAAAAATTATTTTTTTATAAGTGGGTAATTCTCCACCAACTCACACAGCAGTTGCCCCGACCCCTCTTCGATTTGCGTGAAACTTTGTCCTAAGGGGTAACTTTTCTCCCTGATCACGAATCCGAGGTCCGTTTTTTGATGTCTCGTGACGGAGGGGCGGTACGACCCCTTCCATTTTGAACATGCGAAAAAAGAGGTGTTTTTCAATAATTTGCAGCCTGAAACGGTGATGAGATAGAAATTTGGTGTCAAAGGGACTTTTATGTAAAATAAGACGCCCGATTTGATGGCGTACTCAGAATTCCGAAAAAAACGTATTTTTCATCGAAAAAAAAACACTAAAAACGTTTTAAAAATTCTCCCATTTTCCGTTACTCGACTGTAAAAAAATTTGGAACCTGTCATTTTATGGGAAATTTAATGTACTTTTCGAATCTACATTGACCCAGAAGGGTCATTTCTTCATTTAGAAAAATTTTTCTCATTTTAAAATTTCGTGTTTTTTCTAACTTGCAGGGTTATTTTTTAGAGTGTAACAATGTTCTTCATATATCTCGATCTTCTTCATATATCTCGATATCTCGTGACGGAGGGGTGGTACGACCCCTTCCATTTTTGAACATGCGAAAAAAGAGGTGTTTTTCAATCATTTTCAGTCTGAAACGGTGATGAGATAGAAATTTGGTGTCCAAGGGACTTTTATGTAAAATTAGACGTCCGATTTGATGGCGTTCTCATTTTCGTGTTTTTTTCTAACTTTGCAAGGTTATTTTTTAGAGTGTAACAATGTTCTAGTTCTAGAGCAGACAATTCCAAAAAATTTGATATATAGACATAAGGGGTATGCTAATCAACATCACGAGTTATCGCGATTTTACGAAAAAAAGTTTTGAAAAAGTTGGTCGTCATCGATCATGGCCGTTCATGGTCACCCGCGACAGACACGGACGACGAAACAAAGAGAAACGCAAAAAGTAACTTTTTCAAAACTTTTTTTCGTAAAATCGCGATAACTCGTGATGTTTATAAGCAAACCCCTTATGTCTACATATTAAAATTTTTGTAATTGTCTGTTCTACAGCGTTGTAGAACATTGTTACACTCTAAAAAATAACCCTGCAAAGTTAGAAAAATCACGAAATTTAAAATGAAAATTTTTGTTCTAAATTAAAAAATGACCCTTCTGGGTCAATGTAGATTCGAAAGGTAGGGGAAATATACCCATTTTAATCACTCCAAGCCGTTCGACCAATTCTCATCACTTTTGCCATTTTCCGCTATAAAATCAACATTTTTAGATGCATCAACAATGGAGAGTTGCTTGCTCACTTTTATTTGAGATATTTATTACTTTGGAACAGTCAAAAACACTTTATTAAAGCTGTAATTCATGATCAAAGTACTGATAGGCCGATAATAGAAATAGGCTGAAAAAGGGTATGGTTCCCCTACATTAAATTTCCCATAAAATGACATGTTCCAAATTTTTTTTACAGTCGAGTAACGGAAAATGGGAGAATTTTTAAAACGTTTTAGTGTTTTTTTTTTCGATGAAAAATATGTTTTTTCGGTATTCTGAGTACGCCATCCAATTGGGCGTCTTATTTTACATAAAAGTCCCTTTGACACCAAATTTCTATCTCATCACCGTTTCAGGCTGCAAATTATTGAAAAATACCTTTTTTTTCGCATGTTCAAAAATTGAAGGGGTCGTACCGCCCCTCCGTCACGAGATATCAAAAAACGGACCTCGGATTCATGATCAGGGACGAAAGTTACCCCTTAGGACAAAGTTTCACGCAAATCGAAGAGGGGTCGGGGCAACTGCTGTGTGAGTTGGCGGAGAATTACCCTTTTGCAATTCCGTCGTGAAACTACTTACTTTTCCTGTCATTCTTGAACGACGAAATAGCCTACTTTTCTGTACCAAAAATAACAGAATCGAATAGCAACACTTTTCAAAATAAATGCTGAAAAGTTCTACATTTCAGCACTCAAATGGGTGCTGAAAAGTTAAACTTTTCAGCACTTGTTTCTAAAAGTAACACTTTTCAACATTTTTTTGATTTAAACGATTTATTGACAAAATACATGAAAATTTATCATAAAATTTCACTCAGAGTGTGTTTTTTTTGGAATTACAAAAAATGTTGTATGGAACTCGTTGCAAAACTTCATTTTTTCAGCACTCTTCGTATTTATCCAACTCGGTGAACCTCGTTGGATAAATGTACGCCTCGTGCTGAAAAAATCCTCTTTTTGCAACTTGTTGCATAAACTACTATTTCGTAATTCTGATTTTTCGCTAGTCCATCTCAGCAACCATAGGTCGGATCAACCATGTTCAAAAAAGATAAATTAAGAAAATTTTAGCAGTATTTTAAATAACTTCAAGCAATAAAAACCTTTGAAAGATTTTTGTTTATTTTTTTATTTATTTTTGTTTCATATTTATACGAAACAAAAAAAAGTTTTTAATATAGTTTTTTCACACAAAAAAATAATGATTCGGATATATTTTTTTTAAGAATGTAAAAATTCTTTCTCATGCTGTTTTCTCTAAATTTGTTTTTATTGAAACATTGAAGTTCTGTTAAAAATACTATTTTTATGCTCCCTTATTTTTAAGCAAATATTGAAATGAGATCACATACACTTTGACAACGGGCATATCGATAGAAAAAATCATAGTTATTAGGTATTTATCTTTTTTTTAAACATAGGAAGACAAGCATACGAAAAATAAAAATTTCAAGTGAGCAGTTTTGATTGACGATGGTCTGTGTTCAGTCTTCTCTTAAAGAAAATATTTAATGGGCTTTTCAATACTTCTTGTTTGAAAGATAAAAATATAAACCCATCATTTGACTTTAACTGTCTGCATTTGATTTGATTTGATTTAGCGGGATCAACCTCTATTGTTTGATTTATCTGAAACAAAAAAAATGATTTCCAATATTTTTGTTCATTAACGTGTTTGAAACAGTCCTTCATTATCTCAAAAGAAACAAAATTTCAAGTACATCGTCCTCTCTCAAATTGTAATTAACTTCTCAAAGCAGCTTCGCACAAAAATCATCAACACTCGTTCTGATTTATGACTGCACCGAAAATTAAAAACGAGACCCTTCCTTTTCCTTCTTGTGGACCAGCTGAACCAACCAGCACCCTTCCAATCCATCAGGGGTCCATCAATCCGCCAGCAATATTTTCACCTCCAGCCTAATAATTATATCAATCAATCCCGCTGGCAAGGCTGGCTTGCTGGAAGCGCTCGCCCAAGACAATGCCAAATAATATTCATTAACCCCCAAACCGGTAGCCGACATGACAGTTTAAAAGGCTACACTTTTCATTATCGAATCAAAATCACTATGCTTTCACGCGGTTTGCTCGCCGCAGAACTTCGAAGGAACGCCATGATTCAGATCCACAGACAAGGGGATGAGATTCAGTCGATTTTGCGTGATCTGAAAAAGTAACGGTCAATTTAAATTTTGATTTTGAACGAAGTGTAGTTTTGCTATGCGCCGCAAGCAGCACTGATGTCACCACTGTCGTTTGTTTACATTCAAATTGTTACACACTCAATTTTGACCAATCAAATTTGACTTCGATTAAATCTGTTTTCGCGAAAGGTCAACAGATGTCGCTAGTTGTCACCCAACTCCAAATCCATTTGTCTGTGACACGACTACTTTTGGCGCGTCGAACTTTTCATTTTTATCACGAAAAGCCTCTTTCCAGCAACATAACCTTGTTCGAACAACTTCAAACAGGGCAAAGAGAGGTTGGGGGAGCTTTTCGGATCAATCAAAGGCCCTCCACCGAAAAGATTCGCTTTCGGCGAGTTTTGGGACCCTTAACCAAGCGAGTGAAGCAAGAAAAAAAAACTATAATAACAAAAATCCATCACGTCCCCCCGATTCCACTGAGCAGACGATGAGTGGATCGTGTTTTTTGTTCTTTTTGATAATATTTTTTTTGTTTTAGTGCGATTACATTTTCCTCGCCGGGTTTAACCTCGTCGAATCTCTCGAGTCGACGAGATTTGAGGGACTCGATAAGGGTCCAGCCACTTTGGGGTTTCGCGAATCCAGCGTGGATTCCAGGCCAGGATGATGATGATGATGATGATGACGTGGGGGAAATGTTGCACATCTTGGGACGAATTCCGAGAATCCGGTCCCGGTCGAATCAATCATCCTCGCTGGAAGATTGGCGGATCTGCGTGGAGAATTGGGCGCGGGAAAAAGTTCTTGCCAAAAATTGCGAAATTGAAAAATAATGAAACCATAAAAAAAATTGAGCAAATTATGAAACCTTGCAACCTTTGTGAAACATCAAAATCACTTGAGCAACTTAATAAAATCTAAAAAACATAATTAAAATTGAAGTCCTAATAGATTAACAAGGTATTATCCGAAGGGGCAACCCAATCAAAATTTACACCACGAAACCAGCTCCACTGAAATGTTAATCTAGATACGATAATAATAACTATTAAACCACATTAAATAATGAAGTCACACACACACGCCCAGATTCGCATGCTCATGTCCGCGGCTTGATCGTATGCACCTTTATGCATACATGAACGTCAAACTTTGTCAGAATCAATCGATCAGGCTCGCAAGATTGGCCGCGTCAAAGTTGCTCGAATTTTCGTCGGCGCGTTCTGCTTTCGGCGAGATCCATATCCACTTTTGGAGGTTAACCTTCGATGCGGCGTTCAATTTTTAAAATGTCGTTTTTGAAATATGAAAAAAATTGCATATTTTTTTATTTAAGTTTATTTTTGTTACTAAATTAAATATAGTCTAACTCAAAAAAAATATACAATTGAGATAGTTATTACACATTAATTCAAAAAGTTGTGTAGATCTAATTTATAAAAAATAAATTATTCAAATCACTTTAAAAATATGTCAGTGCAAATGGCTGAATATAAAACTCAGATTTCATGTAAAATTTGCTAATTTTGTGTGTAAAAATTGAAATGGATGTTAATTTTAATAAGTTGTGAAAGGAAAAGTTACACATTTTTAACATTAACTAAACATTATAAAAAAAGTTTTATCAGCAAGCTCAATAAACATTAAAAAAAACCATTGACAGTTTGAACTTTGGTTATCATCAATTTTCAGATACCACAAACCGGGAGTTTCATTGATAGGATTTAAATTTAAGACTTTTCTCAACATTTATATTTTTGAAACATGTACTAGGGTAGACTCCACAATATCCATTTCGGGATTTTTTTTTTAGTTTTTTTCCATAGATCTATAAACAATAGCTTTCCGGTTCGAACTAATTTTCATTGAGAAAAAAAATACACTTTGAGAGAATTGAATCCTACAGTTTTTTTTTTTCAATAGGTCCTATTAACATATGAAAGACAATAGTTTATTGGATCCTTAAAAAAAAACTCAAGAAATTATCCTTTTTATCAATGTTTTCATAATTATAGGTATCTAACTTAATAAACTTTTCAAAATATGTTGAAAACGACTTGTTGAGATACTTTGAACCCCGTTTTATGGTAACTTTTTCACAAAAATTGTACTCGTAATGGTTTTTATATAAACAGTGAATAAAATCTAGGTCATATACCAACTGGGAATAAAGAAAGATTTTGTTCCAGAATAAATGTGCAATATTTTCTTCTAAAATCTGTAAAATACCATTGAATAAGAAGTAATATTTTCCACCTTCCAAAATTATTATTTTACTGTGTAGTTAATTGTTGTCTTGAGATTTGCTGAATAGTTCCAGTTGTTCCTGTTGAATAATTGAACAGAGATTTTTTCAGCATTCTTCACATAAATTGAAACAAAATTCCAATTAAAAAAGCAAATGTTCACCAGGTAGCGCAAACATCTAATGTTTTGAAAACTGAAATAATAAGTTTAATTGATTGAAATTGTCGTAAAAGCTAATAAAAGAAATTTGCAGGCTTTTTATTTCGCCTTATTTACATTTATTATCATTCATTTACGGGAATCGGGAATCATGTTTTACTTTTATATCTATTTCGAAGTAATTAAAAAACATCTTTTTAGGGTGTAAATTTTTCTCTCTTTGGTGCATTTTTACCAGAATTCTTGTAGAAAACGTGCAGCTATACATAAAAACTTGTAAAAAACAGACTTTTCTGAGGTTAAATCATACATGAGCAATTCTCTACCAAAACCGGAAATGGATTTTATTTGAATTTTTTGATTTGGCTCAAACTTTGTGGGGGCCTTCCCTATGACCAAAGAAGCCATTTTGCATCATTAGTTTGTCCATATAAATTTCCATACAAATTTGGCAGCTGTTCATACAAAAATGGTACGTAAATATTCGAAAATCTGTATTTTTTGAAGGAATTTTTTGATCAATTTGGTGTCTTCGGCAAAGTTGTAGGTATTGTTAAGGACTATTTAGAAAAAAATAGGTACACGGAAAAAAAAAATTTCCCGATTTTTTTATTAACTTTTTTTTCACAAAAACTCAAATTCCCAAAATACGTATTTTTTGATTTTCGAGATTTTTTTATATGTTTTAGGGGACAAAAATCCGCAACTTTTGAGCTATAGAGAAACATGGTCAAAAAATCTGCCGCCGAGTTATGATTTTTTGAAAAACTGGTGATTTTTGGAAAAAATCGAAATTTCATACATAAAATTTTTTTGACCTCATTTTTTTATGCAAAATTGAATTTGCAATCGAAAAGTACTTTACAGATTTTTTGATAAAGGGCCCCGTTTTCAAGATATAGCCACCGAAAGTTTGATTTCAGCGAAATATTTGCAGTTTTTCGATTTTTAAAAATAGTGACCATGAGTGACCATCTCTAAAAATATTTTTTTGAAAAGTTCAGAAAATTTGCTATAAAATTGTCTAAGAGACATCGAAGATTGGACCTCTGGTTGTTGAGATACAGCGGCTTAAAGAAAAAGAAACACGAAAATTGAAGTTTTCCAAGTCTCACCCAAACAGCCCACGATTTTCTAATGACGATATCTCAGCAACTAATGGTTCAATTTTCAATGTTAATACATGAAACATTCGTGAAATTTTCCGATCTTTTCGAAAAAAATATTTTGAAAAAAATTAAATCAAGACTAACATTTTAAAAGGGCCAAACATTGAATATTATGCCCATTTGAAATGTTAGTCTTGATTTAAAAATTTTCAAAATATTTTTTTCGAAAAGATCGGAAAATTTCACGAATGTTTCATGTATTAACATTGAAAATTGAACCATTAGTTGCTGAGATATCGTCATTAGAAAATCGTGGGCTGTTTGGGTGAGACTTGGAAAACTTCAATTTTCGTGTTTCTTTTTCTTTAAGCCGCTGTATCTCAACAACCAGAGGTCCAATCTTCGATGTCTCTTAGACAATTTTATAGCAAATTTTCTGAACTTTTCAAAAAAAATATTTTTAGAGATGGTCACTCATGGTCACTATTTTTAAAAATCGAAAAACTGCAAATATTTCGCTGAAATCAAACTTTCGGTGGCTATATCTTGAAAACGGGGCCCTTTATCAAAAAATCTGTAAAGTACTTTTCGATTGCAAATTCAATTTTGCATAAAAAATGAGGTCAAAAAAATTTTTTGAATGAAATTTCGATTTTTTCCAAAAATCACCAGTTTTTCAAAAAATCATAACTCGGCGGCAGATTTTTTGACCATGTTTCTCTATAGCTCAAAAGTTGCGGATTTTTGTCCCCTAAAACATATCAAAAAATCTCGAAAATAAAAAAATACGTATTTTGGGAATTTGAGTTTTTGTGAAAAAAAAGTTAATAAAAAAATCGGGTAATTTTTTTTTCCGTGTATCTATTTTTTTCTAAATAGTCCTTAACAATACCTACAACTTTGCCGAAGACACCAAATTGATCAAAAAATTCCTTCAAAAGTTACAGATTTTCGAATATTTACGTACCATTTTTGTATGAACAGCTGCCAAATTTGTATGGAAATTTATATGGACAAACTAATGATGCAAAATGGCTTCTTTGGTCATAGGGAAGGCCCCCACAAAGTTTGAGCCAAATAAAAAAATACAAAAAATAAAAATGGTCGAAATCGGCCGGTTTTGTAGAGAATTGCTCACATTTTTTCTAACACCAAATCCGTTTACATCCCCAGATTTAATATTGTAAATCTTAATTTAAAAAAACAAAAGATATTGCTAAAATTCCATCTGAAAAAACATGGGCAGAGTTTAAATCAGAAAAAAAAAATTCAGATAAATCTGAAAATTTATAATTTTAATTTTTCAACCTGAAACTACAACATGAAAAAAGTCAAGTTGGACCATTAAATTTAACAACTGATTGATTTATTTTCTAATAAATTAATGTTATTTAAACTATAATGTTATCGCCAATTCTTATTAAATATCTTATTTGAAAATTTACTCAAACGTTCATAAATAGAGATTTGGGTATTAAAAGATGTGAAATTTTGCATTAATTTGCACTAAATTAGAATTTGTACTATTTTTTCATAAAATAGAGAATAAATATTTTCAATGTTTTTTTTCTTAAAATTTGCAATATGAGTACCGTAAACCGGGGTGACTTTGATAGGATTTCAATTTGTTTTTTGAATATTTTCCAACAGGTAAGGTTTTTCTCAAGATTATTATTTTTAAAACATGTACTGGGCTAGGCCACACAAAGTCCATGCACTATTTTGGAAAAAAGTTGTTTCAATAGTGTTTAGAAAACGAGTTAAGTTAAAAATTCTTAGTTTAAATTCCGGGGTGACTTTGATAGTCATAGTTTTTCTTGTTAAAATCATATTTAAGATGTTCAAACTTTATTTGTACGTTAAATGTACCATCACTTAAGTAGCTGATATAGTTTTTAAGAAAAAAAAATCAATTTTTATAATTAGTTAACTAAGTTTATAAGCTTTTTAACAAAATACACATAAATTTTTAGTTAAAATTGTTAAAAAGTCGGAATTTTGTCTGAAATTTGTTAAAATTAGTTTTGTTTATAAAATTTTCGATTTATATTGCATTTTATACTGAATTCGAAGTACGAATCACAAGTTTTCACATTTTGTATAAAATTTGTTCTACTGAAAATGCCTATAAATCTGAAGATTTTTTAAAATTGTTTTTCAAAAACACATATTATTTGTTATTTACAAACTTATTTAACCTTCTCCTAGTGGAAAATTTTCCAAAGAATCCGAAAATGCATTCCGCTTTCCGATTCAAAATCATGTTCAATGAGAAAATTTTGGCACTATGAGAAGTTTAAAATAATGTCCTTCATCAACATTTTCTTAACTATAGTAAACTAACTTTTTAAACTTTTCAAAATTTTATGAAAAGTTCTTCTTGAGGTACTTTGAACACTTCTGAACCACAGTCAGTATGATTCTAAACCATTCCGTACGTATTTTAACTGTACTCATCATTTTGCGGAAAAATTGCAAACCTATCAAAGTCACCCCGGCTATCAAAGTCACCCCGTTTTACGGTATTTAAATGACGCAAAAATTTATATAGATTTTAACTACATGAGATTTTGTTTGTGTAAAACACTAAATTCCAATAAAAGCCTACAATTTTCATATTTTGAAACATGGATTTCAAAAATTCATTCCAGTTTTCAGTTTAAAATACTCCAAATTATCACACACAAAAATTGTACTATAGAAAATATTTAATGTTCATACTTTTCAAATAGGTATCGAACGACGCAAATTTTCGTTTGGATTTGACTAGATTAGAGTTTTGAGAGTAAAATACTAAAACTTTTAATTTTTCAAAATTTAATATTTTTAACCTGAATTTATGAAAATTATAGAATTTTTTTAAACATTACGGTATATGTTTATATTTAAGTATAATAAATTAAAACTCAGATGAGGTGAAAGTTTATACAAAATTTGGCGTGGTTTTTTTTTAATATTTGTGTTATTCACACTAAAAACAAAACAATAAGCAAGTGAAATTATGAAAAATTAGCATTTTCAACAAAATAAAGTGTTTTGCAAGTATTTTGGGAAAGTTGTGAGAATTTTAGAGTTTTAAGCTATGTTGAAAATCCACAAGATAAAATCGCCATTCGATACGCATAATACAAATTGTGAAAATATTCGTAATTTCTTAAAAATAAGGTATTTTGTGAATGGTTTTGAGCCACATAAACTTTAAAACTCACATTTCAAAATCATAATTGAAACATAAGTTTTCAAAGTCAGAGAAGCGTTAGTTTGATTAAGTCCTGACGATAGAACTACCGTTATCAAAACAATATTTAATATAATAATCAAGCAAAAATATTGAGAATTGATTTTTCGTTCCAGAAAAATCCATGCTAGAAAATCTTATTTTAAATGGGAAATACCATCAATTTTTTTTTGTATTAGTTTAACAAATGTTTTGAACTTTTCTAACAAATAATATCAATTTTTATTAATTTGAAAAAAATCTACAGCGAATATATTCTATGAAGAATTGTTAATAAAAATAACTGTCTGTATGATTGGTTTAATCAACATTAAGCTTTTTAAAAATTAACTTTTATTTGTGATAAAAATAACAAGGCATTTTTTTTCATATTCCTGTGTCTCCTGAAAACTCAATGGGCCAAAAATATACGTCAATTATTTCCATTATTTTATTTTAAACAATTTGATGTTAATATATTTGTGTGTTAACATTATCAATTGTAGCCATAATTTTACTTTCAAGAACTCTAAAATCCACTGTTATTATTTAGATTGTAGATTCAATTTGTCTCATTTACGGCACATGATTTGAGTAAAAAAAATCATTTTTTTAGTAGGAAAAAAATGTTAAAAAATTCAAAAAATTTAATTTAATTTAAAAGATGTTTTTATAAAAGAAATAGGAAACATTTGTACATCATGAAAATTTCGAATAATAACCAAAACTCGATCTTTTCCAACTTGTTTTCATCATACCCGTCCCTTCAAGGGTTAACTTCAAAATGTCCCTTGGGCAATATTCAAACTTGTGCTGCTCCCCAGTACAAAATTCAACAAAAAAAAACTTGCTGTGAGAGCAGTCTTTGGTGGTGGACACGGTTCGGGCTCGCTCACAACATTTTTCCTACCCTCGGGGTGGCAAATGGTCGTAAGTTCGAAAAACAAAAAAAAAGCGCTGTATGAAAATGTTGCCACGGCCTCAGCTCGTTCTGTTACGCGAGCGGCCCGCAGAGTTGGCCATGGGAAATTTCGGATCTCTAAAAATTTGGTTAGACCCTCGCTTTTAGAGCGCAATATTTTTATTTTTATTATTTTTTCGCACAACAAAATATTCAAAGTGGGGGGAGGGTGTCCCCCTCCCCTCTCTCTTGGGAGAAAGAGTCAGAGCGCACGGAAACGGGAGCGAGGAGGTGGGTAAAAACCTGTTAAAATGTGTAAAAATTTTAATAATAGTTATTACCGTGTCGATGAATGCTTGATGGGTACTTTTAACAATCAATTTGTGGGAGCGAGCGAGTTGAGTTGAGTGAGTTGCGCTCGCTCAGCAGTGAGTGAAATGTGATTTATCAATCAGAGGTGAGTGAGTGGCGGCGGCGCAGCCAACTGCGATGACACGAGCCGCCGTCGTTGTTTTCCAAGATGGTGACTGCCACATTTTTATGACGCCATAACGCCGAAGAGAAATGAATGTTTTGAGACCTCTGGGTTGGAATATCTCTGCCTTAATGGGAGAAAGTGTCTCTTTGCTGAGAAGTTGGAGCAATGGGCAATTAGTGGTGGCGAATTTGAATCTAAATTGCTCCGTAATGATAGTGATCAATTGGCATTCAATGGAAATCGGTTAACTGAGTGACGGCGGCGTCTTCTTCGGGTTTGCGGCAGCTAATGATGTCTTTGAGTTTAACGAGCAACGGGAAATATTGAAAGGTACCCTTAGTTGGAGAAATGAGGAGAAATGATTTTTAACTGTTAAGTAACTACAGTCATAAACAGGCCTTATTGTTAGAGAAATGGGGGTAGTTTGTAAGCAAACTTATTTTTTTTTTTAATTTGCCTCTTCACAAATTTCTGAAGCTTTTAAAAATAATTATCGTATTATTTGTTCGTCCATAAAAGTCTAAAGAACTTTGTTCAATAAAAAAATATTGTCGTAAATTTTCATTTTTAATCTTGAATTCAAAAGGTACTGTTCAATTCCTATCACATGTCATCTCCCAATTATTCCATAATTTTTTAAACATCTGTCCCACTCCCAAAAAAAATGAAGTCGTCAATCCAGAACGGTATCGATGAAAACACGACTTCCCATTACTCAGTTAAGTATATGGGCCGGTGCGTGTAATGAACCTCGCATCCACCTCCTACTCCTCCTCCCCTTAACTAAAACTTCGTTCAAAAATTGTCCATCTGCAACCTAGTTTTTGTGTCACGCCAGGACCACGAGGGAAAAAAGGGGGCCGTCCACCGGGACACGTGTTCCAATTCCAGCACGCTCGGAAGACCCCGGGACCGGAAGTGCTGCACTGAGATTTTATTTTTGTTTCCTTTGTTCCGATTCCGTAGAAGGAAAAGGGGAAGGGAATTGATGCAGAGCAAGAGATGTGCACCAATCGATAAAGGAAGCACACAAAGGTCCTGCTCACTGAGGTCCTAGACAGAGTTTTCCGCCGAGGAGACGGATTGGCGGATTTGTTGGTGCACTGTGGAATAATCTTAAGGGTGCTAACTATAGGGAAATATGGGGTAATGATAAAAACGTATCTTATTTTCAAATATTCTAACGCTGCATTAACTTAAACTAATTAATGTTTTTCATTAAATTTGGAATGCTGAAAAAAAATTGAAACATGTCAGAATGTATTGTATTTAATGTTAGGCCGTTGCAAATATTAGCTCGAAAAATCAGGGGCCGAAAAATTATTATTTCAAAAAACTTCACAATTAGCGCAATTTTATCCCACGATTTCGGCGAGAGTCGAGAGACTTGAATTTTTAAAATATTTGAATCAGCCATAATTTTGGTACACAACCAATGTAAAATTATCAAGTTTTATCATTCTAGATAGTTAAATACAAGGGGTTTCCGGCATCGTGTCAGACTGGTCACTAATCCGGAATTACTTAGAGTTTTAGGCGTTAATGGTAGTTCCATGATTGTTTTTTTTTTTTTGGAAATCAATCTACAGAAAAATAACACAATAAAAAAAGATCAGTACTTTGATCATGCATTACATAAAGTATTTTTAACTATTCCAAAGCAATAAATTGCTCAAATAAAAGTGAGCAAGCAACTCTTAATTGTCGATTGATCTTTGACGAAAATGGGCATTAATCATTTTTTTGTTTATTTACTTTTTTTTTCAAAGAAAGGAGTTTTCAACACTGTGTCAGAATGGTTTACCGGAATCACTTGAAATTTGAGTGAGCAATTCAATAATTCCGGAACTACTCAGTGATTCAAAAGTGATCCGTGTAATTCCAGAATTCGTAAGTGATTTCAAGTTTTTTCCCAATGCTAGTAATTAGTAATAATACTTTATGAGGGAAGTCTGGCAACACATAATAACAAAATAATAAAAAAGTAAATAAAAAATAATTATAATGATTATATTTTTAATATACAACAAATAATTTCAAATCATATTTTGAAACAATATTTAAAAGGTATAAAAATCAAGAAGACTATTGACTATTGAAAATATCATGAAATAAGTTAACAATCATGCATTTTTAAGACTGTAACAGCTACCATTTACCAGTCGGCATTGTTTGTTTTAGGGGGAAAGACCATTTTAATACAGATTCAGAATGTATCAATCAAAGCAAGGGTCCTGATTGCTCCAAAAAGACCACAAATCGAACGCAACAAAAAACCGATTTGACCGTTTCCTACCGTTTTTCACTTCCACACCGATCACTCCTGAATACTCTCTCTTTGCTCTCGCTCTCACTCCATTCGGCTAGTACAGCGAATGGTCCAGAGAGACCGATTGCGTTATGTCGCTCAGTCGCTTAGTCGAATGTTTTCGATCGGCTTTGTTTTGCTCATTTATTAAACTGATTAAAATCAATGTTATCAAAAATGTTTTGCAATTTTGTTGATAACACAACATCAAAGACACATTTAAAAGCAATTTCCACCCTGCCAAATACAAATTTACGGCAAACTGTGGTAGCGCAGGCCAAAGGAGCATCGTGTGTGACTCGGGTCGACGGACAGAGCAGGCAAAGAAATTCACGAAGTATTTGAGTCGCTGGGAGAGGTGATTGAGCAAGTCGCTGGCAGCCTGAGTGTCGTGTTCGCTCGCGAATGGTTGCGAGCTCCAGTCGGCAAAGATTCGCTCGGCGATGAGTGAGTGATTTCTGATCTTCGAATCGAAAACCAAGACCCTTGAATCAAGGCTCTGAAAATACTAGTACTGGCAGCTATGCAGTAATCCAAAGTAATTTACAGCAATTCTCATTATATTTGTGTAAATCCAAATAGTTTCTGGTAATTTCTACTAATTCTGCGAAATTAATAGTAATCCTTGGCATATTTCCATTAATTTTGGCAATTCCGTTTAGCCTGGTTGCTTGAAGTCCTTGGTCAAATACTGTTAAATAAAAATAAAAATGTAAAATAAACAATATTCAGATAATCGTTTCACCTTAAATGTCCAACATTCCAGAGGAAATTTGGTTTTTACCCTCAAACTCTCCTTATTTAATTCAAATTTACGAATAGCTGCTCTATAACTCGACAACCAAATTTTTTTTTAATATCACGACTTACTTTTCATCCCCAAAAATAACATTACTCACAAGTTCTTTTTAATATCCATTTCAGTGCTGAAAACCATGAATGCCATGAAGCATAGAAGTAATAAATAAAAAAATGAAATAATAAACAAAGATTATTTAAATGTTGGAAAATGCATTATACACTAGTAAAGTTGATTTGCAGTCAATAGATTTCAAAAAGCAATGCGTGGCCGAATGGTTACGCTGTCCGCTTTGTAAGCGGATGATTCTGGGTTCGATTCCCATCTGCTGCAACCTTCCATCGCACAGAAAAAAAACCATGGTAATATTACATCTGGAAAGGGTACATCTTTTATGTCAGAAAAAATGTGTAATTTTACCTCTGAAAATTTGTAATATTACCACTATTCTGGTGTAATGTCGCTTTTTCAGTTTTAATTGAGGTAAAATTACATCATAAAAGAGGTAATATTCAACCTTCTAAAATTACACCTTCCAAAATTACACTATTTTTTGCTGTGCGGATGAGGAAGTAAAATGTCGGTCCCGGCCTTGGTTGTTGTTAGGCCATTAAGTCATTCCAGGTGTAGGAGTCGTCTCCATGCCATAAGTACAAACAACACACCAAACCAAGCCTACTCCGGTGGAATCGCTGGCGGCGGTTGGACTCGCAATCCAAAGATCGTCAGTTCAAACACTGGGGTGGAAGGTTCCTTGGAGTAGAAAGAGGTTTGGGTGCTCTCCCCATTCAAGCCTTCGGACTCCTAGGTTCAAGCAGAATCTTGCAATAGAGACCACAAAAGACCCGGGGGTCGCTAATGTGGATGGTTTGATTTTGGATTTTTTGAGATTTCAAAAAACCTAACTTTTATCGAAAAAATATTTTTTTGCGAAAAAATACATTCCGCGGTGTTGTATATTTAAAATTCATTAAAAATTGCAAATATTTTTAAACAAGCTTAACGGAACACATGAAACTGAGCTTTTGCACCAAGATTTAATTTACAGATATTTTAGTATCTTTAAAACTAATGGAAATATCGATATGATTTTTTATTCATCCCTTGAAGAACTGTCTACAAAATAATTTACAGCAAAGTTTGACTATTTTTACAGTCAGGTTGTTGCAGGATTGGGTCCGTATGTTTGTCAATTTTGTAATAAAAAGACAACAATTTCTGAAAAATATGTGCATCAGCAAAAGATATTCTGATTTTTGAACAATTCGATTATACGCAATTTTTAAAATATCACTCTCGATATTTTGATGTGAAAACAATGACATTATTCGCTTGGTCTGATGTGGGCTTTGAAATGTCAAAATCTCTTAACCTCACTCAGCCTTACTGTTGACAAACGAATCAGACCACAGATGTAATATTGAACTGTTTAAAATTAAGTTTTTTTCAACCGGTTCTTTTTTTTATTATTTGTTAACTGTAACGTATGAAAGTATGTAACGAGCTGTTACAGAATTTTTAATACAATTTTACCATACAAATTTTAAAATCTTTTTAACTCTACTTTTAATTAAATTTTTATTGTAATGTCCATTCCATAAACTATGTAGTTTGGATATGTTTCCGCCAACAGATTTGTTAAAATTGACTTAAAAAAAACAATTATTATAAGCTTAAACCATTGAATTGAAAAAAAATGCAGACAGCTAGACTACTCGTGTTCCACTATCCCTTACGGAAAAATCACGAATCCTTCCGCATCGCGAACATATAAAGTCCTCAACGCAATGCTCTTGCATAAAAGCAAGAAAGCAAGCAGCAAAAAAAAAGTCATATCAAAAGGACCCAGAGCTCAATCGCTCACACCCAGTTCCGGTGTGTCGTATCGTATTTTTCCCTCTGTCAGTATGTGTAATGCTGGCACCTTTTTCCTTCCACCGGGTTTTATTTCGTTATTCCGATTGTTCAGACTCATGTGGCCAGGACCCAGGAAGAAGAAAGCAAAAAAAGGTGGTTAACTATTATTGCATTACTTGGTATAAATTTTCAAAAGCAATCTCAGCTCAAAAGGGTCCTTTTCAGTTGGATAAAATTGCTCCATTTATGGCATTTACAACAGCAGCTCCCGGGTTGAATGGAAATTGCTCGCTTTGGGTTACCTCTTTTTCAGCGTTCACAAAACGTCTTGCTCTACTTAAGGGGTTCCATTTTATTTCACTCTGCCAATCCGTTTGGTTGAATGAAACAGAATATCCTTCTTCCTGGAACAATTTTTTTTGTCGATTTTTTGCCCCTTTTGCTGCGATTACACTGCTTTAAGCCCTTGTTTCATTTCGAGTAAATTGGTCCGGAAAAGTAGTTCAAAGTGGTCGTCAGGTTTTGATGGCCGAAAAAAGGATTATCTCAGCTGGTGGTACTCGAAAAATGACTAGTTGTTCTGGAGCTCAGTTATCTGGAATTTTTAAACATATAATGAGAAACTGTCCTTTGCAAAAGCTTCAACTTGTAATAGGGTAATTCTCTACCAACTCACACGAAATCGGGAAAAGTTGCCCCGACCCCTCCTCGATTTGCGTGAAACTTTGTCCTAAGGGGTAACTTTTGTCCCTGATCACGAATCCGAGGTCCGTTTTTTGATATCTCGTGACGGAGGGGCGGTACGACCCCTTCCATTTTTGAACATGCGAAAAAAGAGGTGTTTTTCAATAATTTGCAGCCTGAAACGGTGATGAGATAGAAATTTGGTGTCAAAGGGACTTTTATGTAAAATTAGACGCCCGATTTGATGGCGTACTCAGAATTCCGAAAAAACGTATTTTTCATCGAAAAAAACACTAAAAAAGTTTTAAAAATTATCCCATTTTCCGTTACTCGACTGTAAAAATTTTTGGAACATGTCATTTAATGGGAAATTTAATGTACTTTTCGAATCTACATTGACCCAGAAGGGTCATTTTTTCATTTAGAACAAAAATTTTCATTTTAAAATTTCGTGTTTTTTCTAACTTTGTAGGGTTATTTTTTAGAGTGTAACCATGTTCTACAAAGTTGTAGAGCAGACAATTACAAAAAATTTTATATATAGACATAAGGGGTTTGCTTATAAACATCAAGAGTTATCGCGATTTTACGAATTTTTTTTTTGAAAAAGTAACTTTTTGCGTTTCTCTTTGTTTCGTTGTCCTTGTCTGTCGCGGGTGACCGTGAACGGCCATGATCGACGACGCCCAACTTTTTCAAAACTTTTTTTCGTAATATCGCGATAACTCGTGATGTTTATAAGCAAACCCCTTATGTCTATATATCAAAATTTTTGTAATTGTCTGCTCTACAACTTTGTAGAACATGGTTACACTCTAAAAAATAACCCTACACAGTTAGAAAAAACACGAAATTTTAAAATGAAAAATTTTGTTCTAAATGAAAAAATGACCCTTCTGGGTCAATGTAGATTCGAAAAGTACATTAAATTTCCCATTAAATGACATGTTCCAAAATTTTTTACAGTCGAGTAACGGAAAATAGGATAATTTTTAAAACTTTTTTAGTGTTTTTTTCGATGAAAAATACGTTTTTTCGGAATTCTGAGTACGCCATCAAATCGGGCGTCTAATTTTACATAAAAGTCCCTTTGACACCAAATTTCTATCTCATCACCGTTTCAGGCTGCAAATTATTGAAAAACACCTCTTTTTTCGCATGTTCAAAAATGGAAGGGGTCGTACCGCCCCTCCGTCACGAGATATCAAAAAACGGACCTCGGATTCGTGATCAGGGACAAAAGTTACCCCTTAGGACAAAGTTTCACGCAAATCGAAGAGGGGTCGGGGCAACTGCTGTGTGAGTTGGCGGAGAATTACCCAATATATTTTCGGTTAAGAGAGCAATAACAGTTGAATTTAATTTCAATTAAAGTTCTGGAAGAAAATTAAAGCATGTCTCAATTTCATCACATTGTAGCAAATATAATAAAACTCGCTCGATAAACCACCAAACCGCAGTGAAATATAGTCACAGTCGTGAAAAAAGTAATAAAAATGAAACCTGAATTAATTATTCCGGGGGAGCAATTATAAACAATTTGTAGATTGTTGTTGGTCCACCACCACCATTTCAGGGCAGGTCGCCAGAGCTTAAGCCATTCACCGCGCACCGTTTCTCATCGGAAAGCCGGACCTACTAGCCGCTTAGTCACTGGAGTCAAAACCACAACCGACTACCACTACAGTATAGAGTGATCACAGATAAAAAGACGTCTAATTTAAGTTTACTAAAAACTAAAAACTAAAAACTGAAAACAAAAAAACCCAAAAAACTAAAAAGTGCAAATCTTTGAAATTTCGGTCATTCGATATTTTTGTATTTTTCAATCCAGCTGAAACTTTTTTGGTGCCTTCGGTATGCCCAAAGAAGCCATTTTGCATCATTAATTTGTCATATGATTTTCCACACAAATTTGGCAGCCCCCCCATAAAAAAATGATATATGAAAATTCAAAAATCTGTATCTTTTGAAGGAATTTTTTGATTGATTGTCTTCGGCAAAGTTGTAGGTATGGATGAGGCCTACACTGAAAAAAATGATACACGATAAAAAAAATTTGGAGATTTTTAATTTAACTTTTTGTCACAAAAACTAAATCTCCAAAAAAAAATTTTTTTTTTTTTTTTTTATGTGTTTTAGAGGACATCAAATGCCAACTTTTCAGAAATGTCCAGGTTGTGCAAAAAATCTTTGACCGAGTTATGATTTTTTAATCAGTACTGATTTTTAAAAAAAATCGAAACATTGGTCGTACAAATTTTTCAACTTAATTTCAAATTTGCAATCAAAAAGTACTGTAGTGAAATTTTGATGAAGTGCACCGTTCTCAAGTTTTAGCCATTTTTCGGTAACTTTTTTCAAGAAAGTCGCAGTTATTCATTTTTTTAAATTAGTGACCATGTTTGTTTGCTTTTGAAAAAAATATTTTTGAAGAACTGAGAAAATTCTCTACATTTAGCTTTTATGTACTTTGATGATACGACCCTTAATTGATTGTTTTCCAAGTCTCACCCAATCAACCCACCATTTTCTAATATCGATATCTCAGATCCGATTTTCAATGTTAAAATATGAAACATTCGTAAAATTTTGCGATCTTTTCGAAAACAATATTTTCAAAAAAAAATCAAGGCTAACATTTCAACAGGGCCAAACATTCAATATTACGCCCTTTTGAAATGTTAGTCCTGATTTTTTTTGAAAATATTGTTTTCGAAAAGATGAGAAATTTCACGAACGTTTCATATTCTATTATTGTAAATCGGGCCATTAGTTGCTAAGATATCGACATTAGACACATCAATTTTCCTGTTTTTAAACCTTTGCATGTCAATATCTCAGCAACTAAGGGTCGTATCAACAAAGTTCAAAAAAGCAAAATACAGAGAATTTTCTCAGCTTTTCAAACATTTTTTTAAGCTTTTCAAACATTTTTTTTTTAAGGTGGACAAACATGTGCACTTATTTAAAAAAAAATGAAAAACTGCGACTAATTTCAAAAAAAATACCGGAAAATGGCTAAAACTTGAGAACGGTGCACTTTATCAAAATTTCACTACAGTACTTTTTGATTGCAAATTTGATTTTACATCGAAAAATGAAGGTGAGAAATTTTTACGACCAATAATTCGATTTTTTGAAAAAATCAGTCATGATTAAAAAAAAATCATAACTCGATCAAAGATTTTTTGCACAACCTGGAAATTTCAGAAAAGTTGGCATTTGATGTCCCCTAAAACATATCAAAAAATAAAAAAAAAATAGTGTTTTTTTGCAAATCAAGTTTTAGTGACAAGAAGTTAAATTAAAAATCATCAATTTTTTTTTAACCGTGTATCATTTTTTTCAGTGTATTTCTTATCCATACACCTACAACTTTGCCGGAGACACCAAATCAATCAAAAAAATCCTTCAAAAGATACAGATTTTTGAATTTCCATACATCATTTTTGTATGGACAGCTGCCAAATTTGTATGTTTGTTTGTTTGTTAGTTTGTTAGTTTGTTAGTTTGTTAGTTTGTTAGTTTGTTAGTTTGTTAGTTTGTTAGTTTGTTAGTTTGTTAGTTTGTTAGTTTGTTAGTTTGTTAGTTTGTTAGTTTGTTAGTTTGTTAGTTGATTCTATGATTTCATGAGCTTTACTGTTGCCTTCAAAATTATTTTGTGCACAACTTACTTCATGAAATGTTGAACTATTATTCACGCTGAACGTTTGTTTTTAATAAAATCATTAAATTTGTTCACGATCACATGCAAACATTTCGTAAAATCATGAATGTTATTCACGTTTGCGAGTGTCATGTCGATGATCACGGCAAATAACAATGTTTTGATGTACAAAAATCGAGCTAAGCAATGTAAACAATCCCTTCTTCATTGTTTTGCTCGAAACGTCAAAAAAATAATTCACAAGTTTCTGTCCATTTGTCTCTGATATGGATATTTGTATGAGTTTAAAGTTCCGTTCAAAATTCATTTAATTTCACTTTTTATTCCCGTCCACACACACACACACACGTTCGTGGTTGGCATTTCATTTTCCAGCAGCATTGTCCAGGGTTTGTTGTTGGGTTGGGGAGGACCAGGACGGATGAATTCCGGGGGTACAATCGGTCGAGCGCTCTTGTTTCAATAATTACAAGGTACGACGACGACGACTTCAGTTTCGTCCAAAAAACCACGACACGGAAAGTTTGTTGAATTTGTTTTGACATTTTGTATTTAATTTTGACAGATGACGTTTACTGTTTGTCTCACCTTTAGCTTTACACTTTCATTGTGCTCGCATCAATGTTAAAACGCTGAAGGTGACGTTACTTCAAAAAATTATTTGTCAAATCGATTTTTCGACAATATTTTTCCGTGCACTTGGTCACTGGAATTGTCCGACCTCCCCTTTCACCGTGTCGGATGGTTCACTTGACCAATGTTTCAAGAGGGGTAAGGGGGAGGACAAAACAACAGAAAAATTTATGTTTTCAATTCTACAACAACACTCCATTTTCCAGTGGAATAACTATGCTGGATTGCCTGAGCTCGCGGCTCAGTTAAAGTGACTTTTCCTTCCATAACCTCAAAAACGCGAGGGAAAACATAACCTCAAACCTTCCATTCTTCCCCCACCTCAGTCCCGAAATTAAAGTCACCGAGTCCGCAGTGGAAAGTTTTTTTTAAATATTTTATCACACAAAAATTTCGAGTTCGTAATTCACCGCGCGCCCGCGATGACAGCTGGGGAAAATTAAATGTCCGGGGATTTTGTTCCACCGAAACGAAATGGTGTCTCAATTTTACCTTGGCAGCGGTGTCTTCTCTATCTCTCTCTCTGTCTTTGTCTGTTCCGGGGCGATGGCCATGGCCACCTAGCCTGGGTGGCAGGTCACGAACCCGGAGAAGCTCAACTGGGTTGGCAGAAGGGAAGGGGAGAGGGGGTATTGTGGAGTCATATATAATGTGTGGCGTCACCTGGAACCGTAATGAATGTTTAATCGGGACAAATTGGGCAGGGAAACAACTGGATGGAAGTGTTTTTAGGAGAAGTTTTTGACTTTTTGGTAAAATATGGTGGAAATAAAGTTTGGCTAGCAATGAAATGTTAACAAACAAATGTTAACAGTAAGGAGAAATGGTTAAAATTTATTGAAGAAAATCTTTCTCAAACTCTGAAAGGAACATCAAAGAGAAAAGATCTTGGCTAAGTTCATTGGACGTCTACAGTAAAGTGACAGCACGGTTTCCTCTCTGAAATCTTAAAATTAGATTTGTTTGAGGTCTCATTTCAATAATAATATTTATTTCAAGTTTCATACTTTCTTTCTTCATAATGATCATCAAAAAATCTTCAATAAATATCCTTATTTAAAACATTTGCAGAAAATTTTAAACCAAAAATATTATTCTGGCATAAACGCATAAAAGTCAATTCCCAAAACCGTGAATTGTGTTCATGAGTTTGCGAACCATACTCATAAATACATTCCTTCCTGATTCTTAAATTCATGAACACAATTCACGATTTCAGAAATTGATTTTTATTCTGTGTATTTCAATCCTTTAACCATAAAACACAATCCAAACATTATTTCAAAAACTTTATTTTACTTTCTAAACCTCCGGAAATATCATGAGAGGAGACAGGCTTTATTTGCAGTCTTTTCGTAGAATCAGACGTTTCATCGGTAGACATTTGGCCAAACAAATAACTCTAGCTTTAAAAATCATGGGTTAATCTATTTATTTATTTTCAGGGTGAAAGTACTACAAAATCGATTAATTTTGTTTTGTTCTTTTCAAAACATGTTTGTTTTCGATTTTTTAATTTAAATCTGGTAATGTTTAAAAAAAATGCAAAATCCCACAGAAAAAAAAATATTTCAAGAGAATTTTGTTTTCACAAAATTTAATTTTATCATCTTTCCCTTGCATACATTAGAAACCTGCGAATGTTTTGAAAAAAAATACAGAATTATTCCTATTTGAAAACTTTCAATCCAAGGAACTGTTCATGATTTTAACAAGCAAGATCTCACAGAAATAAGTTGATTTAAAATTTCAAATATAGTCCAGACTCGATTATTTGAAGCCTCGATTATCGGAAGGTTCGATTATCCATAAAATTCCAATTCTGCGACCCCGTTTTAGTCAAATTTGAATAGTTAATTGCCTATTAAATTACAAAATGCCTTTTTTCAATATTTCACCATCGTCATTATGGCCGCCATCTTGGATTTAAAAAAAAACTAAATCAATGGAGCATTTCCATTCGAGCAGTTTTTGCTTTTTTCTACATTGTATTCCTTATGGGAGAACTGTCATTTCTACCACTAGAATCGGGTGCTCCATTTCGAAAAGTTTGGAGGTTATACTCAAGCTTGACAATCAAAAATAAAGCAACGAAGTTTTTTTTTTGATTATCCGAAGTGAAATTTTGCCAAGGCCTTCGGATAATCGAGCCATGTTCAAAATAAAGGAAGCGTTCGACAAACTAATAAACTCGCTTTTTTCGTGTTTGACAGTTGGCCCAACATCTCGGACGAAAGAGACAATGATAAATAATGCCTTTTTTGCATCGGTATTTGACCTACTTACGATAAGCCAATATCAAAAATGCTTAAGATTGTTCATCTACATGTCTTTCAAGTGTCCCAAACTAAAAATAAATGAAATTTTGTTATAACTTGGAGAAAACCGAATTTTAGTATCGGAGGTCACGGTGGCTCTTACAGCTTTTTGAAAACTCACCCGAGATGTAAACTTGTTGGCGGCAAACTCGCAAACAAAGCAACTTGTATGCAGGCTGGCATTTCTGCAAAAAAAATGCAGGCAAAGTGCCAAACTGTCAAAAAGTGCGAGTTTGTTTGTTTGTCATAGTCTAATATCTCCTTAACGCAAAAAAAGGTTATAAAATCATATTCTCATGATTTTCAAGAACTGCTCATGCTTAAGAGAATGCAGAAACTCGAAAAAAGAAATATTTCTGCATGTTTTAATACTGCCCATTTTTTTAAGAAGATGCTGATGCTCAAAAGAAATGCATTGCAGACAAACACAAAAATTTAAAAAAAATATCTATTTAAATAATTCAAAGAACCGCTTATGTAAAAAAAAGTCCTACAAATTATTTTATGAAAACAATAATTCTAGAGTAAATTTTCAAAACAACCTAAACCTGAGTCATGGGTTTTCTATGCAGATAGGACCTTTTGAAAATGTAATCTAGAATTGTTTTCATGGAATTGCTCATATTTAACAGATTTAAAAATCCCGTCAATAGTTTTTAAACCAATCTAAAAATTCTTTGACTTTAAATTTCCATGTTCCTATATCCATGTTTGAACAAATTCAAAAACACATTAAAATTATAAAAAAAAACAATTTATTCTCAAAACCTGCTCATGTTTAAAAGAGTGCAAAAACTAAAGAAATTATTTATTGAAAAACCTTTAAAAAAAACTAGCAAACGAAACAATACGTTTTTGAAAATACATTATTTTTAAAGACTGAAAAGAAAATAATTTAAAAAATCCCAGAAAATAATTTAAAAAAATCAATTTACTGAATACAAAAAACTCATAGAAATTAAGTTTTGAAATATTTTTTTCCTGAACTGCTCACTTTCAAAAGAATACAAAAACTCACAGAGTTTAATGGAAATCGTCTTATTAAATAATTCAAAGAACTCCTCATGCTTGGAAAAATGTAAAAACTCACGAATATTGAGCTTCTGTTATAATTTCAACTAATTGATTTATTCTTGTCAATATTTTTTCAGTCCGTCCAACGAAACGACCTTCTTCAAAACGTTCCATTTGACGAAACGATTATCAAATAAATGTTCATCCGGCGAAACAAATTCAGACGAAATGTTCCGCACCCTTTTTTCTGATCTACGCTCATGAAATAAAAACAGAAAATAAAATCTTTACAGAACCTTTACTCATAAATTTTAAATATTAAAAAAAAAACCTAAATGATGGTAAAAAAACATACCAGTCAAATATTTTAATTAATTAAAAAACCTTTAAAATAAAATCAGATTATTTGGAAAACATTGTTTTTTGTTTTTTTTTTTTTGTTAATTGGGTCCTAAAATGAAGCTTAGATTGCTGATATTATTGTTTACGGCGATAAAGCTTATTTTTCTGAGTACAATGACCCTTTGTACGACCACAAAGAGTTTAAAATGGATTTTTAAATCAATTTTGAAAAATTAACCTCGCGGTCCTTCTTGACAGAAAAGTTCCTACTTGACAGCTCGTTCCAAGGGGACCATAGTTGATCCATCGAAAAAATGTTGGCTTGTCAAAAAAATTGTTTGCATTAAAATGAAAAAAAGTGATCAGAAATGGTTTTTGATCGTGTTTTTTACCGTTGTACATAAAAATTGACATAGGGCTTTAGTACCCAATTGTTCTATAAATCACCTGAAATATTCTTATTTGCTTTATAAAGTCTGAATTAATGGTAATGCGTCATTTAACAATAATCACATTTTCCGCAAAATGTTTCTTAAAGTTTTAATATTTGTAATGTGATACGTTAAAAAATATTGTGTGAAATATTAAACAAAAAGAGAAATTTCTGAATTCTTCATGTAATGCAAAATAAAACTTTGACAAGTCGCCTTGAAGTGAGCTGCTTAAAACACTTCTCTCAAGAAAGATTGCGATGTATTTTTTTTTTCAAAATCATTTTAAAATTCCCTTTGAAAATTATCTCAGCACTTAACATAACCGTTTTTTTAAAGCTACATCAATAAATGATTTACAAAAGAGTAAAGTTTTGAAACTTGAATTTAGTTTGCTCAAAAAAATATTTTAGGTCTCTTTTTAAAAATAACAAGAGAGATAATAAACTCAGATCTAAATAAGATTATCTTTTGAGTGTGTAACGATGGAAATGACAGCTGTCACAGAAAATCCTTCCCTAATGAAAATGCTGGCTCAACCTCCCGTTAGCCCGTAAAGCAGCCAAACGATGGATAAAAAATCAACTTTAACTTTTCAGGGTGAGCAAACCTGAAAAAAACTACACTGCAGTAGAAATCTGATGTTTCAAAAGTATGAAACAAGTTCAAAATCCTACAACAATGAAATTCGCCACGTTTCCTCATTGTTTTTCAACAAATTCAAACGATCCGCTCACAACTTGTTAATTCAAATCACACATTCAATGCAAAGACAACATAAATCAGCACCTCAGCACCTTTCTTTCGCCCTAATTTCGCTGCAATCACATCTAAAAACCGCGCAAATCCTCGACTCTTTCGGGGGGTGATTTAGAGGTTATGGTGCAAATTTGTGTACACAACATAAATATTTTACTGTTTTTGATTCGACTCCGCGCTCCAAAATTACGAAATAAAATTCTATGCGCGACTAATAAAACAAGGGGGCGCGCGCACACCCTCGAAAAACAAGAAAGAAAAAAATAAAATTGATCAACTCCCCCCTCGTCGCTCCACTCACACAAACACACTGACGCTTGCGCTCACGCCAAAAAAAAACGGGGCGTGACAGCACGCTTTGCACTCTCCTCTCTCTTGCGCAGCTGTGTGTGGGAGAAAGAGGGCGTGGCAGCCACGACACGGGGCCTACTGCGCGCCCCCACCAATACCAAAAAGGTAACAAAAGTTGAGCTAGAGCAGCGGGAGCTGCTCTCGGTGTGTTTGTGTGACGTTTGGGTGCAGCACACCATCGCAGTAGGCTTCGGAACCGGTTTCTTTGGGCCGCTGCGCGGCCTGCTGCGATTGAGCAGGGTTTTTTTCGTGGTGTGCGTGAGAGAAGGGAGAGCGCGGTGCGCTCTCTCTGCTGAGGGGTTTACGAGCGTTCGGGCGAGCTCATGAGCTCATGCTTTCTCGCTTTTGCCTTCAGTCGTGCACGAGCTCGTTTCGCTTCGGCTGTTGTATGAGTAATTTATCATCAAACAAGTTTTTCCATATTATTCAAAAAACTATTCAAGTTAGTTGAAAGAATAATCTTGAATGGTGAACGTACACGTACACAAAACTCTAATTTATCAATGGGAAAGCGCTGGTCTGCCGCTGGGTGCTTGTTTTGAAGGGACCCCCTTTCGTTTTTGTGTAGTGTGTTGAGTTGCCGCCGCCGCCGCAGCAGTGTTCCGACGCGTCAAAGCGGCGAGTGTGTTTTGTTTTTTCGTGCACAGTGACCGACCCCTAGGTCGTCGAGGAGGAAAAATAATAAATTCTAATCTGTCAAACTAAGGAGGCGAACGAAAAACCCTAGGTTCCTGCCTTATTCAACAGTTCCAGTCGCCGCGCGCGAGTGTGTGACATTTCCGGTTACGACGACGCCATCTTGGATCATCTCCGCGCTTGGTGACAGCTAGCGAAATCGTGAAGAGAAACAATCAATCTTGACGGGATTC
The DNA here is from genome assembly GCF_016801865.2 of Culex pipiens pallens. NCBI lineage: Eukaryota > Metazoa > Arthropoda > Insecta > Diptera > Culicidae > Culex > Culex pipiens. Next base: position 24,538,713 of record NC_068937.1, read on the forward strand.
GAACCGCGCGCGACAACACTTGGAGCTGCGACCTAACGCCCTACGCCACAGCGGTCCCCGGTGATTGACAGCTGATTAGTTCGCGCGAAGGCGCCTTTTGTGAAAGTTTCAAGTTGTGTGAGTGTGTCGGTGCCGAAAGACCAGTAATGAACACGTAAAATTGCTCATTGTTATTTTTATAACGCGCAATTAGCGGTGGAAAAGAGCGCAGTTTTTCGAACGGGCTCGGGCCAAATAATAATAATCACACAAAAAGCCTAATAGCTCCCAAGAGTTTAAGGCAGCAGCAAAAAATATCGAATAAAAAGGAAAAAATGTTTTAGAAGTTGCCGCGAGCAGTCTCGGCCTATCGTTTTCTCTAAATATCAAATTAAACAAATAATCGCGAGAGAGCGAGCTCTTGCGAGAGCCAGCGAGCGCTTCGCGAGCAGAACTAAACGCCTAACCTTAAAAGTGAGTGTTTTTAAGATGACTCATTTGATTTAATTGCTCCCGCACTAAACCGAGCGGTCCGTACGTCAGTTGTTGGGCGAAGAACCGATCGAGGTAGATAAGAGTCGAAAAAAAGGGCCCTCAAAAAGCTAAGGCGCTAAGGCGAACTCAAAAAAAATAGAGCGCTCGTAGTCTGTGAGGAAGAAGAGGAAGAAGAGCTCGTATTGTCCCGGAACGCAGCACAAAAACGCCCGTCAAAACGTCGGATCCCACGCGGAGGCTCGAACACACGACGTTCAGCATGTTGACCGACATGAGTCCGTCGGCGGCCGGACAGTTCTACGGCGCCCAGATACCGGCCATGGGCATGAACATCACCAACATCACGCACATGCAGAAACCCACGGTAAGTGTCACCTCACCGCCTACTATCATCTGTCACGCGAAAAGGCGTAAAGGCGCTTCGCGCCTTTGACAGTCTCTTAGAATCACACCGGCGACGGACCCCCCGCGGTTGTGATTGGCACCTTAAGGAGGCACCCCGTCGATTCGAGGGCTAGACGCCCCGTGACCGTAAGGTCCGTGACGAAGATGATTTGTGTCAGGTCGTAAAAGTCGGACTCTCTTCCGAGGAATCGAGTGCGAAATTTGGCAAACGAAGGCGGCGGTCCGGCGCCGCCGTCGTCAACACAGAATTTTTGATGAAGTTTCGGTTTGCGGTGCGTTTGACGGCGGTCCGACGGCGGCACGACATCACGCGATGATGGATGGTGCCGGAAATTGGCGATGAAAAGGCGCTTGGCGGGTTTGGGCTGTTTGGGCGGAATGATTCAATTTTTGGGATGATGTTGATAATGGTTTTTGACATTTGAGAATTCTCCGTAAGTCGTTTAGTAATCTGATCAAAATATTTACGTTTTTGACAGTTTTTTCAACCTAGCAAATATCAAGGCTATGTGATCTGTTGATTAAGCTAAAATTGACTAATTCGCTGACCAAATCAACTAATTTCTATGGTTTTGTAACAATTTCTTATGAAAAACCTACAAACACACTCAAAGCGCGGAGTGACAGCTGTTTGTTTTGCTGAGCAGAGCACGTTTCTATTGTTTTTGATTTTTTTTTCCAAGAGCAACATAACCAAACCACAGAGTAAGACAGAGTCACTACTGCCATTTGATTTTTGGTTCCACTTTGTGGTACATCGCAGGCATGGCTTTCTACCTAAGGTACTCGTGATTGAGTGTGTAGTGGTGCGGTTGTCAAAATCGCTATCGCTGACTCTGTCACTCCGATGAAGGTGACTTTGTTTATGTTTTGGTTTTCCTGGCACGGGCCATTGTTCGTTTGTTATTGTTTTGGTTTTCGTGGCACGGAGTGGTGAACTCACACTAATGCAAACCAAGATCGCGAGTACCTTTGATATACAGCCTTGCATCGCAGGTACATCGCACGCCTGCTACCAGCAAACCTTATGGAGCCAAAAAATAAAATGACGTTTCTTCGGACTGCTCGCTCTGGGTTACTCTGTGACCAAACTGCTGGATCTTTATCCCGGATTTCTTCCGGAGAAGATCCGGCATCAATTTTGTATGGTTTGACGGTTTCCGGGAGAGTCGCAAAAAAGTAAACAAATCACGTCGTGCATCAGCTAAAGAAATAACAGATCGGACTCGCTAGTTCGATTGGGATTATATTTGAAGCAGTGAATCCAAATTTGCAAGTTGGAACGGATGACAGCTGTCAAAGGCATGAAATCACGGGCACGGAAATCGTTGAACAAAGGTGTGGAAATGTAAACATTAGTTTAAAACACCATATTTGACGTTGACTGGGTTCTGGCTCAAAATGTGAGAACTAGGAAAAAGTCAATGCGACGTCATTTGACCGCGCCTGCTGCTCAGTTTACAAGATTCTTGGCTACTGTTGACGACGGCACATATTCTTTCCTACAAGTCGAGTTCCGAAAAGGCCGATTTTTATATCTTTAGGACTAAAATACATCCAAAGACTATTTTGCTTAGTTAGTTAGCGATTTTTAAATGTTTTCAATGAATTAGTATGAAATAAGTTTCAAATTGATCACTATTTGCAAGTCTTTGTAATGTTGTTGTGATGTTCATGAAAAAAATCAAAATTAATGATTTTTTTTAAGAACATCTTCTTAAGATATGTTTTTCAGGGCTGCGGAGTTAGCTTTTGAAACGACTTCGATCCCTACTACGAGTCCGGGAACCGAAAATGTTTTGATTCTAACATCACCAACGGAGACTCCAACTCTCACAGCCAATGTTGAAATTTAACCTACTCCGAGTTCAGTTTTAAATATTTACTGACTCCGAATCCGTGTTCTCAGATTTTTTCGGCTTCGACTCCGAGTCCTCAAAAGTATCCGACTTAACCGGCTCCGGCTGCGACTTCACAGCCCTGAAGTATTCCACCAATTTATGTCACAATAAAACTTACCACAAAACACCGCATTGTTTTCGTTGAAGTTCAGTAAAGTTTTACTGAATTTTCATCAACTGAAATTCCAGTAAACGAGTTAGCAATTTAGATTTTACTGAACTCTCAGTTAATTGGGTCCTAAAATGAAGCTTATATTGCTGATATTATTGTTTACAGCGATAAAGCTTATTTTTCTGAGTACAATGACCCTTTGTACGACCACAAAGAGTTTAAAATGGATTTTTAAATCAATTTTGAAAAATTAACCTCGCGGTCCTTCTTGACAGAAAAGTTCCTACTTGACAGCTCGTTCCAAGGGGACCATAGTTGATCCATCGAAAAAATGTTGTCTTGTCATTATTTTTTTTTGCATTAAAATGAAAAAAGTGATCAGAAATGGTTTTTGATCGTGTTTTTTTCCGATGTACATAAAAATTGACATAGGGCTTTAGTACCCAATTGTTATTTGTGATTTTGACAGATGATCGACTGCCGTTTCAGTAAGGGAGCGTTCTTTTATTACGTAACGCAGTTAGGGGGCTCCATACAACAATAATTGCTAACAAATATTTTAAAATTTGTATGAAAATTTTGTTACTGGGAGGGAGGGGGTCCAAAAATCCACATGTTTACGTTACGTTATAAAAAAACGCTCCCTAAAACAGTTGTCAAAACAATGGAAATTTCAGCAAATGAAATGACAGTTTGTTTTGCTGAAAATTCAGTATTTTGTTAGTTTGACAGATTTTTGCTGAAGGTTAAACTCGTTATCATGATTTGATTTTTATGCCATTGTATGCCAAACCTTAAAAAAATACTGGTTAGAATCAAGGCATTTGTTTTTCATATGTTTCTTACCTTTGTTGCTTAATATCATTATAAAATATTCAAAATCAAACACAACACATTTAAAAGTTGATTTTCACTCAGCAGCATCCAATCGGTCTGTCATTAAGTGACATTTCAGTTTGACAGTTTATTGTTTACTGATTTTTAAGCAATGACTTTGTGATGATAACTGAATCGCATTCACTTATTAATTTTGCTGAAATGGCAATCCAAAATTTTGTGTGTGGATAAGCGTTTTGACAATTTGACATTTGCTAAAGGGCATATGTCATATTTAAGCCTGGTTTTGCTTGACGTCAAGCTAATCTTGCGATATGGTGTAAAAATCGGGTGAAATATCTGCCACCTGTTTGGTAAACAAACAAACAGGTTTGAAGATGGTCAAGCGGCTATACCCTTTGCCGTGCTAGATTGTATATTTGAGGAATTGTACGAAACTCTTCCAGACAACGATCCGGCCACTGCTTTGAACTGGCTTGATATTTGCTGAAGGTGATATTCCACTGCAGGAAAGATTGTCTGCATTTTTTTAAATGCCTCTGGTGACCAGGGTTACCTACAGATTGTCAAGTCAAACAGATTGGCCGATCGATTTTGACAGATCCAAACGCGCTGGACACCAAAGGCGCTGAGCAACGCGTTATGTTTCTTACGGTGGGAAAAGATGAGAAGTATTGTAATTTCAATATTGTTTTTATTTATTGTTTTAATAAATTAAATTATTAGTACACACAATTTAACTAAAACGTTAAACGTTAAACACAACATTTAAAAAAAATCAAATTTAAATAAAATTGTTTTGTTTCTTATGGGACCATCCATAAACCACGTGGACACCATAGGGGGGGGGGGGGTTTGGCGATTGTCCACGCTCCATACAAAAAAGATTTTTTTTGTATGAACAATTGTCCACGAGGAGGGGGGTTGAGATTTCCAAAAAAGTGTCCACGTGGTTTATGGATGGTCCCTATTTAAGAGTTATGCATTTTTGGATCACGGGTCGAGGTTTTTTTTACGAATTTTGGACAATTTAAATTGTTTTGATAGAAGAATATTATCAATCGGCAATAATGAAGTTGTCAATACTTTTTATAAAAAAAACTCAGTTCTCTTTTTAGTTGAATGTGTAATTATTCAATTTAATTGATCGACATTTTTCTGGTTTGATTTAACACACGTTCACAACATCGCCCGATACCGTCGGACAGAAATTCTCCAGCCGGACGAGATTATTATTCCGAGGAGATATCGAGTTCTTGCAGGGTACTTGAGGACACCTCGGCCGGATAGATTCCCTCCAACAAATCTAACGTCGAGGTGCAGTCGAAGAGGACGATTCCATGCAGTCACCAGCAGTATTCTGTGAATTGTTAAAACATTATCCGACGCGGCTGGATGGTTGAATTCTAGCAGATGTAAACAACAAATTGATTAACTTACGCTACAAATCCTCTGAGATTTCAACTCAAGTTCTCTGCCATAATCGCACAGTTTCAACCAGTATTCTTGATTTTTCTTCGAAAACCGAAAGAATCCCACCCTCGCAACAACGTTTTGCGAATCACTGTTGCAAAACTTGCTGAAACGCTTCATGCCGTTTTTCACCTAAGGACTTTTTGTTTACTTTTTTTCAATAATGTCAAAGTCACGCAAAATTTGAACATTTTGCAGTGTTGCCGAAAATTAGATATTTTTGGTAAGGCAAGGCATAGGTTGCCAAGCCGATTTAAATTGCATCGGCCAATCTGTTTGACTTGACAATCTGTAGGGTTACCGGGTCAAAATTTGAAAAATCTTGCAAAGTATCGATAAAAAATCTAGAAAAAACCTGGCAGACGAAAATCTTACAATTTTCAATGGTGAAGGGAAAGTAGGATATGAATTAATTCAAAAGTATGTAGAATTCAGATGGTATAACAGATTTTATGGCCTCGAAAATGTAAAATTTACATTTTCTGTAAGAAAAACACATTCCAATTTTCTTGATTTTTCAATTCATGCCAAAGTTGCTCAAAAAGGGCATAAAGTGAAAAATCTGGCAAAATCGGTCAATATCTAACAATAAGAAAGATGAATCTTTATTCTGACTGACAATTGAAAAATCTGGCATTCAAAGATTTATCTGGCAACTTGACAACCCTGCTAGCGAAGGCTTTCCATGATCGGTCTGTAGGAAACAATGTATTAAAGTACAGTGAAACCCCGAAGGTTTGACTCCGATTATTTGTGTTGATACACAGCAAAAATTTTCTGTGTAAAATCGCATGCAAAAGCATGCACATCACCTTTGTGAGAAAAAGCATGTAATATTATATGAGAAAACGTGTACACAAAAAGCATGTACCGAAGAAAAAAAAATCAGGTCTGCTCACCCCAAAAATAACATCAATCCGGCGAGAGTCATATTCAGATTACCAAGTCCGCGCCCCAACCCACTCGGCTATCTCGCCGCTATGAATTTAGCTGGATCTTCACTGATGTAGCTGTAGGTTTCCCATACATCGTATGCAGTTAACACAGTATACGACGTTCGGAATACCTACTGTTACATTGGCATTGATCCAACTATTTTCATAGCGGCGAGATAGCCGAGTGGGTTGGGGCGCGGACTTGGTAATCTGAATATGACTCTCGCCGGATTGATGTTATTTTTGGGGTGAGCAGACCTGATTTTTTTTCTTCGGTACATGCTTTTTGTGTACACGTTTTCTCATACAATATTACATGCTTTTTCTCACAAAGGTGATGTGCATGCTTTTGCATGCGATTTTACCATCGGATTTTTTGCTGTGTAGTGTGCGTGAGATCCATGTAAAAAGTGACAGTTCAAACTAAAAGTATCAAACCACTCCGGAGGTTGGGTGTGAAAGGAACTTGATTTGGAAACACAAACACTGAATCGGTCCGAATTGTGTTTTGTCAAGTTTGCAAACAAAATTTAAAATACAAATAAAACCACTTTTTGCAAAAAATAATAGCAAATTGTGGTACTTTCTAAAGCCATTTTTGGCCGATGTTGGTCTTACACGCAATTTTTTCATATGGGGTGATTCTGCCTCTGGTCGCATAAATGTCCCATTTGCATTTTCATCGTGTTTGAGTTATTGATGCAGTTTGGTTCAAAATCGTGTGCAATTTATCAACACATTCAATGTTTTGTTGTTGTTTACATGGCAGCTGGAGGTTTGTTTGCAACAGATTTGCTATCCCTTTCTAGCAAAAGGTTTTTGTCAAGCGACTTCTAGCTGGTTTTTTTTTGACTGTCCGCCCGATGTCAGCCAACATATTTCGCAGGGACAGTGACAGCTCGAGCTCGATCATTGTTTACATCAGGACACTGTGACGAGAAGTTCGTAATTTTTGGTTTAATTTTCTTTTACTGGGCCTAAAAAGCCTTATAGAGAGAGTTGACATTTGTTATTTCAATGAAATTCGGACATTTTAAAAATTGATAAATTTCAGTTTAAATATTAATTCAGTAACCAATCCCAGACCCTCTCCAAACGCCCAATAGCACCGTCGCGAAGATGTCCAATTGGAGGCACGATTTCCCCGTAAAACTTCCCATGAAAGGGCTTCATCACAACAGAAAGCCATCCCCGTCCTCGTTACTCTGTTGACACTATCACTTTGACACCATCGTCGGAATCCCAAAGCGGAAGAAAAAAATAACATGAAAAAATAAACCATAAAAATAAAACAATAAAAACAGAAGCCATCATCGCCGCTCGTAGAACCGTGCCCAGTTTTATGGGCCCTTCCTTCGACTCTATTTGAACGGGCGAACCCCGTTCGGAATAGAGAGCGAATAGAGAAAGAAAGAAAGAACAACAACAACAACAGAGATAAAACGGTCCCGATGAGGGCGAACTAGGCGTCAAAAAGTCAGTAAAGTTGGCGCCTTTTACACACAATAAAAACGATTGAAACGATGAAAATGGGACTCCGTACAATCCGGAGACGGCCAGACGGAGATGAATCTCGAAGTTGAAGTTCCCTTGAAGCTGGAAGAAGCAGAGAGCTGTACTCGCAATCTAGGCGAACCGATCAGCTTGAAGAGCTTACGTGATCTACACCGAGGAGGCTAGACGACCATTCAGAAAGTTTGAAGAACGAGGGAAATCAACTTTTACAACAAAACGATGTAATTCTAGAAGAAAATTAGCCTAATTGGACCAATTTTCGAGAGACGGAAAAAGTTTTCTTCTATTGACGACATCAATCAGAGGGTCGGACCTTTTTAAAAAATCAGATTTCTCCTCAAATCAGAAAAGCAAAACAACAAAGAGAAAATTGTTTTCGAGCGCGCTGTGCGCGCCGGGCCAA